>NW_027528243.1:173350-183382 GCF_008692635.1 Crocuta crocuta
TACTTTGGGTTTTGTTCTTGGTTTTCAAAATGCTCGCTTTGTTTGTTTTCACCCTGCTCCAAATGCGTACTTGTTGTCGCTGGTCCTAATGCATCCTAACCCGAGTGCCCCTGCGCAAGCACGCAAGCGAGCAGGTGGCGTTTGGGGGCACCATCTGAAATCTGTTCCCCACGCAGGCCCGAAGATGAGAGCGGCAGAGACTACCGGGACCGGGACAGGGACCGCGACCGGGACCGCGACCGCGACCGNAGGAAGGAAGATGAGATGAAAAAAGAGAAAGAAGCGGTTCGGGACAAAGGAAAGAAGGCCGAAAGCACCGAATCCGTAGGCAGCTCCGAAAAGACTGAAAAGAAAGAGGAAGTGGTTAAGAGAGATCGCATAAGAAACAAGGTGCTGCTTTTTGTTCTGTTTCTTCCCATGAGGACCTTTGCTCTCCCCTTGCCCCCGCGTAAAGGCAAAGGCCAGCTCGCCGTTCGGGAGCTTTGTTTCAGTCTCGGTTGGGTCCTTTGATTACCTTCTTGTAGACAAAACGTACACAACAGTAGAACAGAGACGGACACGACACACCAGTCCCCCAGCCCCAGCACTTACCNCCAATCATTCTCACCAGTAATTTCTTTATAGGCTCTAAACAAGGTCCGCAGATTGTATTGTATCCTTCGGTCTCTTTTAATCTAAACAATCCCCCCCCCTTGTTTTCCTGCCATTTATTTGCTGCAAAGACCAGTTTGCCCTGTGGAACTGTCAGCTCTAAGTTGGATGGGCTAACTCTCTCCCCGTGGTGTCATTTAACATGTTTGTCTGTCTTCTATGTTTCCTTGAAACCTGGTAGTTATATCTAGGGCAGGGGTCGGCAGATTTTTTCCCTGTACAGGGCCAGATGGTAAATATTGTAGGCCTTGTGGGCCATATGGTATCTATGACACCCACTAAGCTCTGTAGGAAAGCAGTAGATAATATGAAGAGTGAGTACGGCTGTGTGCCAGACTCTTTTCATAAAAACCGGCGGCCCCTCACCCACAGGCCTGAGTACATTCAGGCTCAATTTTTGGCAAGAACACTTCATAGGCAGAGGGGCGCCTGAGTGGCTCGGCCGGTAGAGCACGCGACTCTTGAGCTCGGGGTTGTGAGTTTGAGCCCCGTGTTGGGTATAGAGATTACTTAAAAGTAAAATCATAAAAGAAAAAAAAAGAGTACCTCATAGATGGTGTTGTGTACTTCCCACTGTGTGATCCCAGGAAACCTGTGAGACCTGGGTGTCCCGTTAGTGTCATGTTATGAACCATCAGTGGCCGTCGTGTTGCGGTTGTGGAATAGGATGTCCTTGTTCTTAGAATACACAGGCTGAAATATTTAAGGATGAAGGGTCATGGCGTGTTCAACGTACTCTCAAATGCCAGATAATGTATGTACGTGTGTACTCGAGGCAGAAAAAGCACAGGACAAAATGTTAATAATTGCGGATCCAGGAGAAGGGTATTGGTGTTCATTATACAGGTTTTGCAACATGTCTATAGATTTAAAATTTCTCAAGGTGAAAAAATTGAAAACAACCGATCAGTAGGTTCAGGTATTGTAAGCCTGATCCATGTATTCTAAGCATTTGTAGCCTGAAATTCAGTTTTTCCAGGAAAGGCAAAATACACACTTGATCCTTTCCCTTTATGCACCGGCATTCAGAGTAATGAGTCAGGGACCCCAGCAACCTCTAGGTCATCCGCAAGTTTCATCTTGTCACGAGAACTTATGGGTTTAAAAATATTTGGCGGATTCTAACTTGTCATTGTCAGTTATCATCCACGTGGATGATACTATGCCGGAGTCTTACCTGTTTAACATTTTAACTTATAAAAATATTGGAACATTTTGCTGGAATTGTTCAGTTGAAAATAATGCTTTAAGGCTAGCTTTTAGACACCAGGGAGAAAGGGTAAGGAAGGCGCATGTAACTTTTTGTTGAGTTCTAAAAAGGGCCGATATTAGGGCGCCTGGGTGGTTCAGTCAGTTGAGCATCTGACTTTGGGTCAGGTCACGATCTCACGGTAAGTGGGATTGAGCCCCGCATCAGGCTCTGTGCTGACAGCCAGCTCAGAGCCTGGAGCCTGCTTCAGATTCTGTGTCTCCCTCTCTGTCTGACCCTTCCCTGCTCATGCTGTCTCTCTCTCAGAAATAAATAAAACATTAAAGAAAAAACAATAATAAAACAAAAAGGGCCGATACATCCAAGTTTTCTTTAAGTTTTTTATTTATTTGAGAGAGAGAGAGAGGGAGAGAATCCCAAGCAGGCTCTGCGCTGACAGCCCGCCTACTCTGGGTCTAGAATTGACAAACCGCCAGATCAGGACCTGAGCCGAAATCAAGTCCGATGCTTCACCGACGGAGCCCCCCAGGCGTCCCGAGAGTTTGCACGCTTTAATTTTTGTTTTACTCCTAAAACTTTCCTATGCAGTAGTGAATGTTAAAGCCTGTTTACAGATGGGGAGGAGAGACAGGGAATGGCTGAGGTTTCTAAGGAAAGAAAATTCAAGCTAATTCAGTTCACCNTCTTTGGAGGTACGGGAAAGGAAGCGGGCGGTTCGAAGCAAGTTAACCGTCCACACTGTCACGTACCGTGCCCTCACATCTGGTCCTGTGTGAGTTGTTTCGGGTATAAGCCAATACCCGAGCGGTGACTCTGAAAATCCCCTGTGAATACTGAGCAGCAATGTTGTGACATTAACATTTAATTTTGCTTTAGGATCGCCCAGCAATGCAGCTTTACCAGCCGGGGGCCCGAAGCCGCAATCGACTCTGTCCGCCTGACGACAGCACCAAGTGTGGAGACTCGGGAATAGAAAAGAAGCAGGAAAGTGGTATTAGCCATAGGAAAGAAGGAGGCGAGGAGTGAGAAGTCCAAATGGCCTTAGGTGTCCTGACTGTCTAGGCAGCCAAAGAGCATGCATTAAGCAATCCAGAAGTGCCTTCAGGGCAAAGGAATAGAGACAGAGGAAGGGGATCGCTGTGCTGGTGGGGTACACTGCAGAGGAGTAATGTTGTTGTTGTTCTTGTTTGTTTTTTTATCTTTGTGTCCGAGCAGGAACCTGATCGCAGGTTCGGGTTGGAAATACAATTTCATTTTTTGTATGCAGTTCCTACAAAGTCCTTTTCAAAGTGTCAGAGATGAGGGAGAGGACACGCATGGCGGGTTGCAGGCGGGAAGTGTCAAGTGAGGGCCTCACTAGGGATGACAGAGCCGGGCTAATAGGGCAGCCGGTTCTGTACTCAGAGGGCTCTGTCACACCCCGGGTTGGACTGTCTCCATTTGAGTGGAACAGAGTCACTGTGAAGTCTGGGTCGGATCTAATCACACTCACTGTTGGTGATAACTGTTGGCTTTGTGTAGCGTAGACGCCACAAACGTGTAATTGTAGTACGAGGCCAGTGAAGGGTATGACACCGTTTCGCCTGTGCAAAAATGTAACGATGTCGTGTCTATATCCTACGTCCTGAAGTTTTAGGATTAGCTTTAGTTTTTTATTTGCTTCTGTGAGCTTAGCGCAAAGAATATTTTTAAACTTCTCCGTTTTGCCTTTAGCAATTTTGATATTAATGAGTCAAACTTAACCCGTGTTTGGTTCTTGACAATCCAGTCTTTGTTTTATCTTAGGTCCGATGATCTGAGTGCATATCCTGTCCGGGAAGGAAACTGCACCGATTTCTGTTCCTGTCCAATAGCTACCTTTAGTCCTAGCTTGTTTGGCATTGATGTCAATAAATATCCACATCACTCAACTATGAAGCTCAGTGTCTTTTATTAACTTTACTAGTACATAGCTATTAATTTTGAGAAATGAGGCTTTTGATCCTGAATTAGCATCCTAGGAATTTTGAAAGGGGAGGAGCAACACTCATTTCTGCCTTCACTCGCATTCTGCCTTTGTCTTGGCCGCCAAGGTCAAGTCGTGGTTCGCTACCGTCGCTCCTCAAGAACCAAAATGTCTGGACGGCATCCTGGAGCCGCTGCTTAATTTTCATCCCACCAGCTTCTCCTAAGGCGGCGGCGGTCTGCCATTACTGAACTCACTGGTTTAGGTTTTCCTCAGCTTTGAGAAACCAGTTTCCCAAGAAGCAGGTAAAGAGGAGGAGCCATCGAAGGTGGCCGAAAGAGAATGGTCCTCAGCTGGGAGAAAGCACCCAAATACAGGCAGGGAGAAGGGCAGAGAGAGCAGCTGCCAGCGGTCCGTGCCACGTAGCGGTGATGGAAGATAGGAAAGGCGCTCGTGGTGCTTGGCGGCATGGAGGTCACCGGTGCACTGAAGAGGCAGAAACTGTGTTACAGTGAGGGGTGGGTGGCACATAGGGAATGGAGATGGGGGCCGTTGGATAAATGGACCTTGGAGCTCAGGGAAGAGATCTGGGCCGGAGACACCGATTTGAAATTTAGGCGATCACTGAAGCCATGGGTCTAGATTTAGTCACTTCGGGAGAGATGGTGAAGAAAGAACAAGCAGACCTAGGGCCCAGCCTTGAAGAACCCTAAGGTGACAGGCAAGCAAAAGTATCTACATGGGGCACCTGGGTGGCTCACGCGGTTGAGCGTCTAACTTCAGCTCAGGTCAAGATCTCGCTGTTCATGAGTTCGAGCCCCATGTTGGGCTCTGTGCTGTCAGCGCAGAGCCTGCTTAGGAGTCTCTGTGCCCCTCGCCTCTCTCTGCCCCTCCCCACTCGCTCTCTCACCCAAATAAAAAATAAACATTAAAAATATCTACAAAGAGGGGCACCTGAGTGGCTCAGTCGGTTGAGTGTCCGACTTCGACTCAGGTCATGTTCTCATGGTTCGTGGGTTCGAGCCCCACATCGGGCTCTGTGCTGACAGCCAGCTCAGAGCCTGGAGCCTGCTTCAGATTCTGTGTCTCCTTCTCTTTCTGACCCTCCCCTGCTCACGCTGTATCTCTCAGAAATAAATAAAAACATAAAAAAAAATTTTTTTAAATATATACAAAGACAGAAAAGGAGTAGCCAGAGGGGAGGTGAAAAACCAGAAGACTCTGGTATTACCTAACCCAAGAGAAAAGAGTGAAGGAGAGGGAAGTGGCCATTAGTGTTGGATGCTGCTGGAGGGTCAAGTGTGATGCCTGAAAAAAAGGCCGTGGGATTCAGTGACACAAATCATTGGTGACCTGGAATTAAAGGGAATGAGAGCCAGATGGCTGAGAATGGAAACCACATAGAGAGGAGTTTGGCAGTTTTAAGTAGGCTCTATGCCCAGCATAGAACCCACCACAGGGCTTGTACTCACAACCCTGAGATCAAGAGTCGGACGCTTAACCTCCTGAGCTACCCAGGCACCCCCATGAAGGATTCTTTTATTTTAAAATTTTTTAATGTTTATTTTCGAGAGAGAGAGAGAGACAGAATCCGAAACAGGCTCTAGGCTCTTGAGCTCTGAGCTGTCAGCACAGAGCCCGTTGCGGGGCTCAAACCCATAAACTGCGAGATCATGACCTGAGCCGAAGTCAGATGCTTAACTGACTGAGCCACCCAGGCGCCCCTGAAGGATTATTTTAAATATGAGAACTACTAAAAAGCATGTTTAGAAGCCAAAACGAAAGCCCCGAGAAAGGATGAAGACCAGGGGAAGTGATCGTCAATCGTGCAGGTTTCCTGAGAAAGCAGGTGAAAACGGGGCGGCAGAGGGTCGAGCTGGCCTTAGGAGGAGCGGTACACCGCGACCATCAGTCCAAAGTCGGCATCGCTTGCCTCCTTACCCAGCCTGGGGCCGGCGGCCAGGCCTCTGGAGGCCATTTTCACCTCAGCACCTCCCCCTTCACTTGCCTAGCCAGTCCGACTTGGTAAACCACACTTTCCTACGCCCCTTAAATGTCTTCACTTATGTCGTCATTTTTGCAAACATTTACGAATCACTGACTGTGTGCCAGGCCCTGGGGGCTAAGGACTCAAGTCCTTGTCCTCGAGAAACCATGGCCCAGTGGTAGGAAGAAACAGCTAGAAAGAACCAGAGCACAACGCACCGCGTGAGGAGGGCTAAGATGGCGTGGCCGGGTGTGGGAGGGTCCTGCCCCCAAGCTGCCGAGTGCTGCTGGAGAGAACCCCTAAGCCAGACCAACTGGTGAGGCGACGGGAGGGCCCTCCCTCCTGCTAATAAGCTACTTTTCAAATCCATCTTGATGTCCTTTCCCACAGCGCGCGTTGCTTCCTCTGGTCGGGCCCCGTCGCTCTCTTGGGTCAGGAAGAAGGCGGTGAGGACCACTTCCTCGTAACTCATGAGTTAATGCTCCTCCTGAAAACAAACTGCTGTAAACAGGAGAACAACAAACATCCATTCCATTTTTGCCTACTTCAGGCTAAGGTTTGACCTGTTCGGAAATAACGACAGGATGGAGACGGCTCAGATATCTAAAGGTTCATGGAACACCTCGTATAGGCTGCCACCAAGATTACGGTAGTGAACAAGGTCCCTGCCCTCGATATTGATAGCCATGGGGACTGTGCTGCTCCGCTGGAGAGAAGTGATACTAAGGGAGGTGAGCAGGAAAAATTCAAGGGGTGAGGGCAGTGGGAATAGGTATTTCCAGGGCGGTGACGAGCGGGTCCTCAAAATCGGGAACCACACTCCCTCTCGCCAGCAGGCCTACCAAGGTAGTCATGAGGTAGTCCTTGAACTCTGACTGTAAATGGAGACTTAGCTCTCCATGGTATTCACAATGCTGTCTTTAAGTCCATAAAAGAAAGGTTAATGGTTTTGTAGCCTTCTGTCGGTGTATAGAAACTCTGCTATGTTTTATGTTTTTATGGGGCCTTCCCAGAAGGTTCTTTACAGTCTCTGGGGCTGTCTGCTACACCACAGAAGTCTATGATGACCACTTATGTCCTTATTAAGGAAGGCAAGGTAGCAAAGATAGGTTCGCATTTGGTGAATTCTTGGGAAGTATATACTGACAGCTACATACATAGGATTAACCATCCTGAGAAATCTCACATAGCTCATTCATTCACCAAATATTTTATTTTTAATAAAATATTTTATTTTATTTTTAATGTTTTATTTATTTCTGAGAGAGAGAGAGAGAGAGAGACAGCGTGAGCAGGGGAGGGTCAGAGAGAGAGGGAGATACAGAATCTGAAGCAGACTCCAGGCTCTGACCTAGCTGTCAGCACAGAGCCTGATGCGGGGCTCGAACCCACGAACCGTGAGATCATGACCTGAGCCGAAGTCGGACCCTTAACCGACTGAGCCACCCAGGCGCCCCTCATTCACCAAATACTTAACGAAGCTTCTGTGGAGACGTGGGTAAACACATCATAGTCCCTTACTAGTGTAATACAGGGTGTAGTATCTATGTTTCCAGACTTTGAGGTTCTCTTCCGTATCTCTAGCCCTGCCCACCCCCCTCATCTCAGATCCAGCCGCCTACTAGACCTCTGTGCCCAGACGCCCCACAAGTGTCTCTGGTCCCGAACCGAACTCAGTTTCCTCCTGCCCTGCTGTTTGTAGAGGGTGTCAACCGCCCATCCCCCCAGCACTGAGGGTCATACTTGACTCCGTCCTCACTCCCTATAGCCAATCACTGGATGGTGTGTCCGATCCATCTCCCTCCTCTCTATCCGTTCGCTGCCCTCAGCTCAGGTTGCTATCATTTATTCATTCGTTCACTATTTCTTAAGCACACACCATGTACCATGGAGCTGACATTCAAGTGGAGAAAGTAAATAAAACAAGCAGATAAGTACTGCCGGAAAGTGACAGGTGCAGGGGCGCCTAGCTGGCTGGGTCAGCAGAGCGTGTGACTCTTGATCTCGGGGTTGTAAGTTGGAGCCCCACATTGAGTGCAGAGATTACTTAAAAAGTAAGTGACAGGTGCGGGCATCTGGGTGGCTGGTCAGTTAAGCATCTGACTCTTGATTTTGGCTTAGGTCATGATCTCACAGTTTGTGAGTGTGAACTTGAGCCCTACATGGGGCTCCGCACTGTCAAGGCAGAGCCCAGTTTGGGGTTCTCTCTCCTCCCTATCTCTCTGCTTCTCTCTCTTCTCTGCCCCTCCCCCACTCACTCACACAGTCTCTCAAAAAAACTTTAAAAAATTACAACAGAGTTTCTTAAAAAAAAAAAGTCACAGATGCCTGNAAGGTAATATGATGTTCACGGTTGGGGCTTGAAAGGCCTAAATGAGAAGGTGACTCTGAGTAAAGACCTGAGACATGAGGTGGAAGCCTCCAAAGGAAAAAGTATGTGAAGGGGCACCTGGGTGGCTCAGTTGGTTGAGCGTCTGACTTCGGCTCAGATCATGATCTCACAGTTCCTGAGTTCGAGCCCCGCATCGGGCTCTGTGCTGACAGCCAGCTCAAGAGCCTGGAGCCTGTTTCCAATTCTGTGTCTCCCTCTCTCTCTCACCCTCCCCTGCTCATGCTCTCTCTCAGAAATAAATTAAAAAGCATTAAAAAAAAAATTTTTTTTAAAGTACGTGAAAAGGCCCTGGGGCAGGAATGTGCCTGGCCTGCTCAGGAATGGCAAAGAGGCCATAATGGCTGGACTAGAGTGAGTAAGGTGGAAAGCAGCCAAAAGGGACGGAGTGAAGTCAGAGAGCTAACAGGGCCAAGATCCTAGAGGTCATAGTTAGGACTTGGGCTTTTCTTCCAAATGATCCGGGAACCGGCGCAAAGTTTTGAGCAGAGGTGGGATATAATCAGACTTAGTATTTCACAATAAAAGGATCGCTCTGGCTGTGGTGTTGAAAACAGACCAAAACAGGGGAAAGCAGGGCAAAGAGACATTAAGCTATTGCAGGAATCTAGTAGAGAAAGGATGGCTGCCTGGACCAGATGGCGGCCACGGAAGTAGCCAGAAGCGATCACATTCTGAAAATATTTTGTAGGCAGAGCCCACAGAATTTGCTGACTGACCAGATGTGGGGTGTGAAAGTCAAAGATTATTTAAGCCACCGGAAGGATGAGGAAAGGATTGAGATGGGGAAAACTGCAAGAAAAAGTGTGTGTGTGTGTGTGTGTGTGTGTGTGTCTGTGTGTGTGTCTGTCTGTCTGGTGGTACAGGAGGCTATCAGTTTAGGACATGGGAAGCCATGGGATTGAGATCACCACAGGAGTAAGTCTAGATTGAAGAGAAGAGACTCAGGACAGAGGTCTGGAGCACTTGAGCATTTAGATGCGAGATAAAGAACCAGAAAAAGAGGTTCTGAATGAGCAGTTAGAAAGATAGGAAGAAAATCAAGCAAGTGTACTGTCCTGGAAGCCACGTGAACAAAGTAGTTCAAGGAGAAGTCAACTCAGACGTTGATAGGTCAAATCAGACCCTATCAGAGAGATTAATTTAGGATTTAGCAACAGAGAAGTCACCAGTGATCTGCAGTTTCGGTTTGAGTGCTAGGTGAAAATCTGACTGGAGGGGCGCCTGGGGGGCTCAGTCGGTTAAGCGTCCAACTCTTGGTTTCGGCTCAGGTAAGGATATCACGGCTTCGTGGGTTCGAGCCCCACATTGGGCTCTGCGGGCAGGAGCAGCGCAGAGCCTGCTTGAGATTCCCTCTCTCTCTCCCTCGCTCTCTGCCCCTCGCCCACTCATGCTGTCTCTGTCAAAATAAATAAACTAACTTAAAAAAACAAAACCAGATCTCTCTGGCTGCCGCACTGAGAAGACAATGGAGGGGGCGCCTGGGTGGCTCAGTCGGTTAAGCATCCGACCGGCTCAGGTCATGACCTCATGGTTTGTGGGTTCGAGCCCTGTGTCGGGCTCTGTGCTGACAACTAGCTCAGAGCCTGGAGACTGCTTCGGATTCTGTATCTCCCTCTCTCTCTGACNGTTGTTGTTTTTAAGAAAGAGAGAGAGAGAGGATCTGAAGCGGGCTCTGCACTGACAGCAGAGGGCCCTGTGTGGGGCTCAGACTCACAAACCATGAAATCATGGCCTGAGCCAAATTTGGATGCTTAACTGACTGAGTCACCCAGGCGCCCCTATAGTTTTCTTTTTTTTTTTTTCTAGTGTTTATTTTTGAGAGAGAGAGAGAGAGAGAACAAAAACCA
>NW_027528243.1:183423-185944 GCF_008692635.1 Crocuta crocuta
GAGAGAGAGAGAAAAAACACCAGCAGGGGAGGGCCCCACAGAGGAGGACAGGATCTGAAGCAGGCTCTATGATGACACCAGAAAGCCTGATGTAGGGCTCAAACTCCCCAACCATGAGATCATGACCTGAGCTGAGGTCAGACATTCAACTCTTCAACCGACTGAGCCACCCAGGCGCCCCCCATTTGTAGTTTTGTCTGTAGACCCATATAAATGTGGTTTTAACTTTACACTGAAACACAACACCCATGCAGAGAAGTGTACCATCCCGAAGTGAACACATGCATACCAACAGCACCCGGATCAAGAAGGAGAATATGATCAGCGCCCCCTGCTCCCAAGGATAACCACTATCCTGACTTCACACTGCACAGATTCCCTTCTCCTGGTTTGGGTCTTTACGTAAATAGAATCCTACAGCATGTGTGCTCTTGTCTGGCTTCGTCTGTACCACATTTTTGTGGACGTGGATGAGATCATCCGTGCTGCGGCTGTTTTGTCATAATTTGTTTATTTCCATGGCTGGGCAGGAGCAGTTTGCAAATGCTTTGGTCTTAAGAGTCCTTTTTATCTTTTTTATTCTTTAAAAATTTTGTTTTTAATGTTTTATCTATTTCTGAGAGATAGCATGAGCAGGGGAGGGTCAGAGAGAGAAGGAGACACAGAATCCAAAGCAGGCTTCAGGCTCTGAGCTGTCAGCACAGAGCCCGACACGGGGCTTGAACCCACGGACTGTGAGATCATGACCTGAGCCAAAGTCGGACGCCCAACCGACTGAGCCACCCAGGCACCCCATGGTCTTAAGCCTCCTTAAGACCACTTACCTCAGGGACCTCTGTTTGTATAGATCGATATAATCTATCTACCAATATATACTGTATTAGAAAGTAAACCAGGAATTGTTTTTTGAGAGAGAGAGAGAGAGAGAGAGAGAGAGAGAAAATATCCCAGGAGGGGCAGAGGGAGGTAGAGAGAGAGAGAAGCAGGTCTCACCCAATGTGATGTGGGCCTCATGTTCACCCGAAGTGGGGCTCGAGCTCATCGGATGTGGGACTTGGGCTCATGAACCATGGTACCGTGACCTGAGCAGAAGTCGGATGTTTAATGACTGAGCCACCCAGGCGCCCTAAAACAGGAATATTGAAAACAGAGAAGCACACATTCTGTTGTCTGTCAGAACAAGGAAGTCATTCTAGTCACGCAGCCTCTGGAAAACTCCACAGTACACTCCTGAGAGCATGAGAGTAAAAGAAGCAAGTGATTTCTTTGTATTATTATAAGAGTCATGTTGACCTTGANCCCACGCATCACACTTTGAGAACTGCTGTGTATTGCAGCCCTTGGTAAATAGGCGATGTATCTGCTCACGTGCTGACGGATTAGGACAGTTTCCGGTTTGGGGCTATCATAAATAATTCTGCTACAAGCAATTTAGTACATACCTCTGGATGCACATCTGTGCGCCTTTCCGTTGGGGAAACGCCTAGGAAAGGAAATGTAGGGCTAGATAGGAGGGGACCATGTAAAACATTTACATAATTTAACAACTAAATTTATAAGAAACATCCTCTCTTCATGTCTTCTTCCCTCCCACTGCAGGAAACGACTGTTCTCTTTCTCAACGGAAACTCCTCTCCCGAGGCCCCCACCTGCCNTATACCTGCATTTTCTTGCATCTTTTCTCTCTCTCCTTCCTATCTTCTCCATGATCTACCGAAACCCACCAACTCTTGAGCTCACCACTCTCTCGCTCCCCCTTTCTTTGTCTCCTTCCCTTCACACCCAAACCTCCTAAAAGCATCTCCTCCCTCCAAGCCCTGCCCCACCTCATCACCCACTCTGTTCCCTTCTTGCCACCTTCCTCACCTCCCATCTACACTGTCCAACTTTCACGGGCACCAAGGTGCACCCGATGGCAAATCCTGGGGCCTCTTCACAGCCCCTGTCCTTTCTGACACCTCTGGGACCCAGTTCGGTTGCATTCCAGGTCCCTGAAATGTGCCTCTGGCAAATCTGGCTCCGCCCAATCAGGATGTATTGCGCCCGATGCTTGAGTCTTGTGGTGACAGCGCGGCTCCTAGTNAGGCTGGGTGGCTCAAATGACAGAAATTTCTCACAGTTCTGGAGGCTAGAAGTCCAAGGTCAAGATGATCAAGGCATCAGCAAGGTTTGGTTTCTCCTGAGGCCTCTGTGGGGCGCGAGGGTGGCTCAGTCGCTTACGCGTCCAACTCTTGGTTTTCCCGATCAAGTCATGATCTCACAGTTCGTGAGTTGAAGCCCCGTGTTGGGCTCTGTGCTGACAGTGTGGCACGTGCTTGGGGTTCTCTCTCTCTCCCCCTCTCTCTCTGTTTCTCTCTCTCTCTCTTTCTCTCCCTCTCTCTCACCCCCTGCCCCCCATGCTAGCTCTCTCTCAAAATAAGTAAATTAAAAGAATTTTTTTAAATCTCCTGAGGCCTCTCTGATTGGTTTGCAGCTTCCATTGTGTTCTCGCATGGTCTTTGAGCCTCTGTCTTGTCTCTAG
>NW_027528243.1:186071-193859 GCF_008692635.1 Crocuta crocuta
TCTCTCGTGTCTCTAGTTAGGGCCCACAGTAGCAAGCCTCATTTCAACTTAATCACCGCTGTAAAGGTCCTACCTCCGAATAGTCACGTTCCGACATACTGGGGTTAGGGCTTCAACATATGAATTTTAGGGGAACACAATGCAGCCCATAACACCACCACTCACCTTCTACGGCTGGATTCAAATCCCATCTCTTCCCCTTCGCTGGCAATCCGCACCCCTTCAATATGTAAAAAAAAAAAAAAAAAGTTTATTTTGATTTTAGAGAGACAGAGCATGAGCAGGGGAGGGGCAGACAGAGAGGGAGACACAGAATCCGAGGCAGCTCCAGGCTCCAAGCTGTCAGCACAGAGCCAAACAGGGCTGAAACTCACAAACGGTGAGATCATGACATGAGCCAAAGTCAGAACCCAACCAACTGAGCAACCCAGGTGCCCCAGGAGCCCCTTCAATATTCTTGTAATAGTTTATTTCCTTCCTAGCACTATCTGCCCTGTTACCATACAAGGGAATGAAAGTAATACTGGCCGCTGTTTACTGAGCTGGTGGCTATCATGTGCCCGGTATATATTAACTCAGGCCTTACTGTGTGCTTAACATATCTTAACAGCGACTCTGAATCCTCACCATGGCACTGTGAGTTAAGTAATATTATTTATCCCCATTTTACAGAAGAGGAAACTAAGGCACAGACACGCTGAGTTATGTATCCAACGTCCCCTAGCTAGTAGGTTGCGCTGGTAGCGTTCACACTCGGCTAGTCCTGGTTTCAGTCTGTCAGCACTGCACTTGGTGCCTCTTCAGTTCAACAGGTACCCAGGCCTACTCTGTGTCAGGCTTGGGTCTTGGTGCTGGGGGTACAGGAGCTTACAAATGCGACCCAAAAGCCCTGCCTTTGTGGAGGCTTGTGGTAATGGTACAGTTCTAGATTTTACTGCGGTGGCAGTTCTATGAAGCTACATATGTGATAAAACTATATAGAACTACTGGGGTGCCTGAGTGGCTCAGTTGGTTAAGCATCTGACTTGGGCTCATGAGTTCAAGTCCTATGTTGGGCTCTGTGCTGACAGCTCAGAGCCTGGAGCCTGCTTCACATGGTGTCTGCCTCTCTCTCTGCCCCTCCCCTGCTCACTCCCTGTCTCTGTCTCTCAAAAATAAATAAATATTAAAAAAAATTTTTTTAAACAATATAGAACTACACACACACACACACAACCACGAAGTTACAAATATGATAGAACTATAGAACTGCACACACGCAGATAAGTACACATCTAACTGGTGAAATCTGAGGAAGCTCTTTGGATTGTTTCAATGTCTGTTTCCTGGCTTTGATATCATATGATAGTAACGCAAGACATTAATGCTAGAGGCCGAGTGAAGGGTGCACAGGATCTCTCCGTAGGTTTCTGTGACTTCTTATGAATCCCTGATTATTTCAAAATATTTAAAAGAATCTCTCTGCCCTCATTGAGCTCAATTCCAGTGTGGAATTAGACAATAAACAAATACATAATATGACATGATAGATGCTGATAAATGTCATCACGAAAAGCAGGGCATGAGGGTACACAGTGTTTGGGGAATGGTGTCTCTTAAATGGATACATGTGAGCCTTGACTTGCAGGAGGTGAGGAAGCGAGACGTGGGATACCTGGGGGAATGGAGTCCCAGGGAGGGAGAACACCCAGTGTGAGGCCGTGAAGACAGCTGTGTTTGGTGTGTTTAAGGAAGAGCAAGGAGGTCAGTGAGGCTTTGGCAAAGTGAGAGAGAAGAGCGGGAGGCTGGGTAAGAGAACTAATGTCCAACCAACTGGGTAGGGCCTTCGAGGCCACTGCAAATTCCTGTGCTTTCTTTTTTTTTTTTAATTTATTTATTTTGAGAGAGAGCGAGCGAGCAGTGGGGAAGGGGCAGAGAGGAGGAGAGACAGTATCCCAAGCAGGCTCCATGCCATCAACACAGAGCCCTACATGGGGCTAGAACCCACGAACCACGAGATCATGACCTGAGGTGAGATCAAGAGTCAGGCACTTACCCAACTGCGCCACCCAGGTGCCTCCGCCCTTTTTAAATTTATTATCTTTTTATTATTATTTTTTTGACAGAGAGAAAGAGCACATGTGAGCAGGGGGAGAGGGGCAGGAGAGAGAATCTCAAGCAGGCTCCACGCTCAGTGTGGAGCCTGATGCAGGGCTTGATCTCACCACTGTGAGATCATGACCTGAGCTGAAAGCAAGAGCCTGAGCCACCCAGGTGCCCCTGTACTTTCTTTTATTAGGAGAGGGATGGGGAGCCATTGGAGCGCGTTGAGCAGAGGAGTGCCATGATCTGCCCGAGATCTTTTTTTTTTAAATATTTATTTTTGAGAGAGAGAGAGAGACAGAGTGTGAGCAGGGGAGGGTCAGAGAGAGAGGGAGACACGGAATCTGAAGCAGGCTCCAGGCTCTGAGCTGTCAGCACAGAGCCCGACGTGGGGCTCGAACTCACCAACTGTGAGATCATGACCTGAGCCGAAGTCAGACGCTGAACTGACTGAGCCCCCTAGGCGCCCCTGACTGAGGTCTTGAAAGGGTCGCTCTGGCTGCTGCAGAGAAGCCACCAAGCAGGCAGAGCAGTGAGGAGCCCTAAAACAATCTAGGTGAGAGAGGGTGGCTCGGACCAGGGTAGAGGTGATGAGAAGTCCTCAGGATCAGGATCAATTTCAAAGTCAAGCTGACCAGATTTGCTGACAAACCAGATGCAGGATGTGAAAGAGAAGAGTGGAAGATAAATTTTGGCTGAAGCGACGAGAAGAATGGAGGTGCCATTTGCTGTGATGGGGAGGACTTCGAGTGACCCAGTTAGGAGTTCTGTTTGGGACATACTACGTTTAAGGCATCAATGAGACATCCCAGTGGATGCTGGGAAGGTGGTAGAAGCTCAGGGGAGGTCAAGGCCGGAGATATAGGTTTGGGTGTCTTCAACCAAGAGAGTATTTAGAGCCATGATATTGGATGAAATCGCCAAAGCAGGGAGTGTATATAGAAAAGACAAGAGGTTCAGGGGCGCCTAGGTGGCTCAGCTGGTTAAGTATCTGACTCTTGGTTTCAGCTTGGATCATGGCCTCATGGGTTTGTGAGTTCGAGCCCCACATTGGGTTCTGTGCTGACAGTGGGGAGCCTGCTTGGGATTCTCTCTCTCTTCTCTGCCCCTCTCCTCCTCTCGCTGTCTCTCTCAAATAAATAAACTTTTTAAAGTTTTTTAAAAAAGAAAGAAAAGAAGAGGTCCAAAACAGAGCCTTGGGGCCCTCCAATGTTAAAAAGGAATTGAAGTAAGGAAGAATCAGCAAAAGAAACTCAGAAAGGGTAGCATGCAAGGCAAAGGGAAAACCCGGTAGAATGAAGATTGCCCTATAAAGCTGTAAGAATTAAAAAGATGAAGAGCACCTGGATGGCTCAGTCAGTGAAGCGTCTGACTTCGGCTCAGGTCAGGAGCTCACAGCTTGTGGGTTCGAGCCCCGCATCAGGCTCTATGCTGAAAGCTCAGAGCCTGGAGCCTGTTTCCGATTCTGTGTCTCCNTGGGCAGGTGTAAGTGTTGCGATGGCACACTCCCTGGGAGAATCGAGACAGGCAGGTGACCACAAGGATGCACCCAAGAGCTACGGCATCCAAAGAGGAACAAGCAGTAACAAAGTCTCAACGTGGAAAACAACCAAGAAAAGAAAACAAAAGGGTGAAATGGAGCAAGTTGCTAATAAAGGAGAGCCCTTGGCCCTTCCTTTGGAAGCTGGAGACTATCATGTGCCTAGAAGAAGCTGTAGGTGGTTCCGTGTTCCCAGCCCATCCTGTAGTCTAGGTGGGGCATGGCATGGAGACTTGCAGAGTGAGGGTGACAGAAAAGAATATGGTGGGACGCCTGGGTGGCTCAGTTGATTAAGTGTGGGACTCTTGGTTTCGGCTGAGGTCATGATCTCCAGGTTTCCTGGGTTCGAGCCCGGCCTTGGGCTCTGTGCTGACAGCTCAGAGCCTGCTTGGGATTCTCTGTCTCCTTTTCTGTCTGGCGTCCCAATTTATTTCTTTTGAGAGAGGGAGGACCGAGAGAGAGTGAGTGGAGGAGGGTTAGAGAGAGAGAGAGGGAGGGAGAGAATCCCAAGCAGGTTGCACGCTGTCGGCGCAAAGCCTGATGCAGGGCTTGAACTCATGAACTGTGAGATCATGACCTAAGCTAAAATCAAGAGTCCGACGTTTAGGGCACCTGGGTGGTTCAGTCGGTTGGGCGTCCGACTTCTGCTCAGGTCATGATCTCACGGTTCGTGGGTTCGAGCCCCACGTCGGGCTCTGTGCTGACAGCTTGGAGCCTGTTTCAGATTTTGTGTCTCCCTCTATTCTCTGACCCTGCCCTGCTCACACTGTCCCTCTCTCTCTCAGAAATCAATAAAAAACATTAAAAAAAACTTTATGGAAAAAAAAAAAGAGTCCTGGCTTTTAAATNAATTTGGTCATGGTCTGCTGGCGGTTAGCAATGACCCTCCTCGCCAGGGCCATCAGGATGAGTTTTGCCTCACCCTGTAAATCCTGTTTTCCCCAAAGTTAATAGGAAGACAGTCCTACTTCCTCGCCTTACACATTCTCAATGTACCTTTGTTGTAAGCCATTTGGTGTTCCATGCCTCTTGCAGGTCTCCTGTTACCAGCTTCTAACTGAATGTTCCATTTTGACCCATTCTGTAAGATTCTGTCAGCAGGGGAGTTTTACCCTATTGTACATACAGCAAGATGCTCACTATATATTGTGAAGTTAATAAAGCAGTTTAAAAAGGAAAAAAAAAAGATGATTTTTATAAGCTCTTAGCAGTGTCCGTCGCATCCTAAACCTCAGGTAAATGGTAGCTATATCGATGATATTGATGGTTTAATTCAGCAACTAAAGGCTTATTTGCTGCTCCTCTGGGCCACCAAAAACCAGATACGGGCTCTCAAATAAAGAATAAAAATCCAGGTTAAGAAGCCTAAGGACTCACCTCACTTAAACATAAAATGATCTGGATGAGGGTCTGAATTTAAAAACTGGATGGGATTTAAGTAACTAAAGTTTTGCTGTTAAAAAATGGTTATTAGGGCCACCCGGGTGGCTCTGTCAGTTAAGTGGCTGACTCTCCATTTCGGGTCAGGGCATGATCTCACAGTCCATGAGATCGAGCCCTGCCCTGCACTGGGCTCCGAGCTGAACTTGGAGCCTGCTTGGGATTCTCTCTCCCCTTCTCTCTGCCCCTCCCCTCCTCGCACCACACCCACGAGGGCACGTGCACAATCACACTCTCTCTCAAAATAGATACATTGTAAAAAATGGTTATTAAATTGACTCAAGCTTCCTACTGTCTACTATTTCCTCTCTAGACTTAAGCCACCAGCATCCAGTTGCTCAAAACAGAAACTTGGACCAAGTCCTGTTACTGTTATAATCATCTCTTGATTTTCTTTCTTCTTATTCAACATCTTGGAGGCTGCTTTACTTTGAACCATTTCTTTTTTTAAGATTTTATTTTTAAGTAATCTCTACACCCAACGTGAGGCTCCAACTCACAACCTCAAGATCAAGAGTCACATGCTCCACGGCCTGAGCCAGCCAGCCGCCCTATGGGCCATCATTTCTTGCCAGACGATTTCCAAAGTCTCCTACGTAGTTTGATCCACCATCTGTCACAATACTCCAATATAGGGATTCCTAACCATTTTTGTGCTGTGGAACCCTTTGGCAGTCAGATGAAGTTTATTTTCAGAATGTTTTTGAATACATGAAACAGAGTACATAGGATTACAAAGAAAACTACACTGTAATACAGTTGTCAAAATATTTTCTAAAAGAAATGTGTGCTGTAATAACATATGGGCTTTTTTAAAAATTAGGTTTGTTTATTTATTTACAGAGAGACTGCACACAAGTGGGGTAGGGGCAGAGAGAGAGACGGAGAGAATCTCAAGCAGGCTCCACACTGTCTGCGCAGAGCCTGACTGGGGACTAGATCCCACGAACCTCGAGATCATGACCTGAGCCAAAATCAAGAGTTGGACGCTTAAGAGACTTGAGTCACCTAGGCTCCCCATTTTTAAAACAATTTTTACTTTTTAAAGTTTACTTTTTCATTAAAAAAATATTTTTAATGTTTATCTTTAAGAGAGAGAAAGACAGAGACAGACTGTGAGCAAGGGAGGGGCAGAGAGAGCAGGATCCAGGCTCCAGGCTCTGTGCTGTCAGCCCAGAGCCCAACATGGGGCTCGAACTCACAGACTGTGAGATCATGACCTGAGCTGAAGTTGGATGCCTAACCGACTGAGCCATCCAGGTGCCCCCAAAACTTATTTATTTATTTTGATAGAAGGGGAGAGAGAGAGACAGAGAGAGAAGCAGGGGAGGGGCAGAGAGAGAGAATCCCAGGGCTCCGCACTGTCAGCACAGAGCTGGACTCGGGACTCAATCCCACCCTGAGCCGAAATCAAGAGTCAGTGCTTAACTGACTGAGCCACCCAAGCGCCCAGGACATATGGGCTTCTTAACACAGTTCTACTTATGGGTCTAATAACTACAGTTTACCCTCTAACAATGCAGGGGTTAGGGATGCCGAGCCCATGCAGTGGAAAATCTACATGTAACTTTTGACTCCCCCCAAAACTTAATAGCCTACTGCTGACCAGAAGCCTTACGGATAACACCAACTGTTGGATTTACACATATTCTATACGTTATATGTATTATATACTATATCCTTATGATAAAGCATGCCAGAGAAAAGTTTAGTAAGAAAATCATAAAAGAAAGTATTTATAGTCGTGTCCTGTATTAATCGAAGAAATCCACATAAAAGTGGACCCATGTAGTTCAAACCCATGTTGTTGAAGGTCAACTGTACTATAATTTCAAACAAGTGATCAATGTGTAAATGCTATTTCAACATCTGCATCAACTGCAATGTGATATGAAACCATCTTTGATTTCTACTGGTGACAAAGTCATGGGAACTATTGACACCACTATAGTTTGTTGCCCACCTTTGTAAATAAAGAAAGCGCTAAATTTCAGACAGGTTGATAAAAACAAGTTGTGATTTTTTTTCCCCATCCAAGTTCATGTACCCTGTGAATTCTATAAACAGACCATTTGTGGACCCCAGGTTAAAAACCCTTACATTAATCTACTGGTGCAAAACGGCTTGAGGCGACTGCAAAGAAACATAGAGGATTTTTAATTTATTTTTTTTTTATTTTAGAGACAGAGCGCACAAGCAGGAGGGGAGAGGGGCAGAGGGAAAGAATCTTAAGCAGGTTCCACGCTTAGCACACAGCCCACGTGGGGCTCCCACGACCTTGGGATCAGGACCTGAGACTAAATCAAGAGTGGGAGGGTCATCCGACTGAGCCACCCAGGCGTCCCAGAATTTTTTGTTTTTAAATGTGGAGAAGAAACACATGAAAGCGGGGATCATTAACCTCCAAAAGGCATGTCATCAATTCCTATACATTTTGCAAAGCGGGCTAAAAGTCAGTCTGGGATTTCTAGTAGCCAAGTAAAAGGTTATCCTGAAATTAGTCAGCTTAGACCTTGATGAGCAACCTCTTGCCTAGATGTACCGGACCCACCTAGCGCAGCCCTGGCCACCCTCTCCTGCTTCCTCCACCACCACCATCCCTTCCCGCCCAGCACGGCTCAGCCAGCTCGAAACCACTGTTAGAGGTCGCGATAAGGCCGAGATGTGTGCCGCGAGGCCACCCGGGCGGAGGCTAACCCTCGGCGCATGCCTTCCTAAACCCAGGA
>NW_027528243.1:193878-196052 GCF_008692635.1 Crocuta crocuta
ACAACAACCCCCAAGCCCCGCCTCTGGCGACGTCTTCTAAATACGTCCTTCCGGCCTCTTCCTTCTCTTTCCGCTTCTCCGCCATCGTGGTGTGTGTTGCTGGCTCTCTCTCGCCATGGTGAGTCTATCCGTTACCATCGGTCCCGGGGTGCTTTTGCGACACTTGAGGTCCCCGCGATCTCGCCGGCATGGCACGCTATGTCGAGGTCCGGGGACCTTTTTAAGGCCTTTTCCGGAAAAGACCGGGTTTGGTCACTGCTCCAGGTACAGGCCTGGTGGGGAGCTAGGAAGCGATGGAGAACCGGGGTGGGGTGCGGGGCTGGTGCTTTGTGCACCATGCCGCTCCCCATGCTAGCGGGGGTTTCCCCCTGCCCTTCGCCCTTCTGGAGCGAAATGTGATTCTGGGGCAGAGAGAGAAGTCGGGGGGGATCCACTCCAGAAAGCGTGGCCCGACAGTGGGGCACGCGGACCGTGCCAGGCATCGAGAAGGGAATGTGGTCGGCTGGTTTCCGGAAATGTTTAACCCAGCTGCGTACCTGGTTAGTCCTTTGTTCGAAGACTTAAGCGTCTCCCCCGTGGGCGCATCTGGAAGAAGGGGTGCTGTAGTTGGAATCTATTTGCCATTAGGGCGTTCTTGCTAAAAGCCAACTGCGGACAGTTACGGTCGTGGATTTCACCTGTGATCGCTTTCTGAGAACTTAGCAATTGCTGTAGGCTTCTGAGTGTGGAGAGGGTCGGTATCTGGTGGTGGTTTTAGTTGGATGAAAATTTACAACTGCTACCGTGAGCTGGGAGAGAGGAGTGTCGTCTTTGCCTTCTTTGTTACACAAGGGTGCGTTGGACCACGTTGGCCAGACCCGAGACCACCAGTACTGCAGACTGAGGAGAGGGAGGTGGTTGGGGTTGGACTTCGATGACCCCAGTTCTTAAAGCCAAAAACGCAATGAGAAACTGGTAAAGTCATCCTTGAAAATTACGTTTCAAGTAGAGTTAGAAAGAATGGTCAGTGGGTTAGAATAGATTTATTGACTGGCAAGGATTTTGTGTATGTGTCTTAATTGCTCTTGGGACGACCCTTGAAATCAGGTACCTGTTTTACATAGTGCGCTGAGACTCGTTGACGGAAAGCTTGTGTTCTTTTCTGAAAACCAAGTTCCCCAGCCATCCCCAAGAGTCCTCTGGGTCCTGGGTGACAGCAGGGAACAGTGGAAGGCACCCTAGCCATTTGTGGATTGAGGGAGTTCCTGACTTTGAATCTTTTGAGCAAGCTGTTGTGTTGCTGTCTAAAATGATTATATCTTTTTGGGGACATCTGGGTGGCTCACTCGGGTCAGCGTCTGACTTCCGGTTCAGGTCATGATCTCCCATTGGCGAGTTGGAGCCCCGCCTCAGGCTCTGTGCTGACAGCTTGGGGCCTGCTTTAGATTCTGTGTGTGTCTCTTTCTCTCTGTCTCTCTCTACCTCCTATGCTCATGCTCTGTCTCTCTCTCAAAAATAAAGCATTAAAAAAACTTTGTTTTAATTGATTACCTTTCCTTTCCAGTCTTCTCATAAGACTTTCAGGATCAAGCGATTCCTGGCCAAGAAACAAAAGCAGAATCGTCCCATTCCCCAGTGGATTCGGATGAAAACTGGTAACAAAATCAGGTAAGGATCCCCCATAACCACCCGCGTGTTTTGTTTTCATGGTGCTTTCTGTCTCTGGACAGCAACCCAGCCCACAGCTGGGATTAAGGGCAGAAATTCCAATATTTGTTAATTTTCTGTTGTCTGAAGATTGCCCTCTACTGCAGAAGTAGTTGAACTGATGGTTTTGGAATTGCTAGAATTGCTCCAGGGCCTCTGGGCTCATCTAGGCTTAACAGGCAAAGCAGGCGCTGCACTGTCAGCGTGGAGCCCGGTGCATGGCTTGAGCTCGTGAACCGTGAGATCATGACCTGAGCCAAAATCTAGAGTCAGACGTTTACAGTGTATTAAAGCAGGTTGCAATTACAGTGCTTCGTTTTGTGGAAGTACTGACATTATCCTGCTGAGAGAAAACCCGTGTTGGTCATTTTTGATTTTGCCTCTCTTAAGGGTGAAATCAGGACAGATTGACATGGACAGTCCTGAGGAGCCTTCGCTCTGCAAGTCCCTTGCTTTGGTGCTGGAGTGATGGGAGGCGTTCAGCTATT
>NW_027528243.1:196395-199352 GCF_008692635.1 Crocuta crocuta
GGAGGGGAATGGGCTTCCCTGCCAGTCCAGTCTCCAGAACCAGTGTGTTTTTCTAGCCTGAAATCCTGTGGAGAAGCAAAAATTCAATTTGACTAGTTCTTAAATACACCTAGCAAGTCACTTTTTACTCTCCAAAGAGCGCCTCAAATGTGTTAGGGGGAGGGAAACTGGGAGCCTTTGCCTTTCAAGGATTTTACGATACTCAGAAGGCAAAGTGTGTGCTGGCCAAGAGCAGCGAGGTTGGGGTCAGACTCTTTGTGACCCGGGTGTCTTTCCGTGCAGGTACAACTCCAAGAGGCGACACTGGAGAAGAACAAAGCTGGGTCTGTGAGTGATCCTACGTGAGATGGCAATGGCACGCGTTTCCCCGTTTATCATGCCTCTTGAATCCTGTGTTCCTGATGGACACCTGCCCGTCACATGCCCCATAGCAATAACTTATCAAGGAAATAACTTCTCTGTTACGTTGCTCCTGAACCAGTAGGTTGGTTCAGTAATAAACGTGAGAGGTTTTGATTGAACTGCTGTGTGTTCTGGTTTGTGGCGTACTGACCTCCCCCTCCTGTCCAATCTCACATAGCACTGCCCGGTAGAACTTTCTGCAGCGATAGAACTGTGCTTTGACTACCAAGTATTTGAAGTGGCCAGTTAAGTAGGCTTCCTGCCTGGCCCGGAGTCCAACACGGGACCCAGACTTAGGACTCTGAGATCAAGAATTGGACACTTAACTGACTGGTGGCAAAGCACATTCTTAAATAGCATCTTTAGATATTATTCTATAATGCCAGTCTTGAACACAAGTAGGAATCAAGTGAACCAGGGGGTATCAGACTGGTCAGCCTGGTTTTGTATGGCCTGTGAACTAAATTTTCTGTATTTTTGAATTGTTGAATGAAATCAAAAGACTATTCTGACACACTAAGTTCAAACTTCCCGGGCCTTTATGTGCCAGGCACTGTTCTAGGTACCTGGGATTAGTTGATGGATAGACAGATACAGGTATATGTTAGGCTGGTAGTAATAGGCCAATAACGGAAGCCAGAGCAAATGTCTGGAAAAGGTGGGAAGGAACAGAAGTTTCCTAAGTACCTGTGGGACAGAAGTGAAAGTGAAACTACAGTGAGGGAAAGGGAAGTCAAGTTTGGTGGCCACCCCATACGTAGTTTGTAGGGACCCTGTGCTTCACGTGGCAGAGGCAGCGAGTGGTGGGAATGTCCTGGTATGGGGGTCCCTGACCCAGAACCACACTAGGAAGTTGAGATGATCATAATCCTGAAGGACCCCTATTTACCGGAAACTGGAAGAGTGGGATACAGAACACTGGCTAACCAACCTAGGAACCTGGGGGCTACTGATCTGGGGACAGCAGTGGGGTTTTGTTTTGTGTTTAAGTTTATTTGAGAGAGAGAGCAGGGGAGGGGCAGAGTGAGACAATCCCAAGCAGACTCTGCGCGGCACCGCACAACCCCTCTGATGTGGGGCTCAAACCCACAAAACCATGAGATCGTGACCTGAGCCGAAATCAAGAATCATACACTTCACAAACTAAGCCACCCAGACGCCTGGATAGCAGTGTTAACCTGCTAAAAAATCTTACAGAGATCCAAAGCAGAGGGGCTTGATACAACTGGCAGTCATGTGACAGAATTTCTAACTTTTGGAGTGTTGATACCTCAGCCTTGGGGCGCCTGGGTGGCTCAGTCCATTAAGTGTCCAACTCGGGATGTCGGCTTGAGTCATGATATGGTTCGTGGGATGTAGCCTCGCATTGGGCTCCATGCTGACAGCGTAGAGCCTGCTTGTGATTCTCTCTCCATCTCTACCTCCTTTGCTCACATACACTCAAATGTTGAAAATAGCGCCTGGGTGGCTCAGTCGGTTGAGCGTCTGACTTCGGCTTGGGTCACGATCTCACGGTTCGTGGGTTTGAGCCCCGTGTCGGGCTCTGTGCTGACAGCTTAGAGCCTGGAGCCTGTTTCGGATTCTGTGTCCCTCTCTCGCTCTCCTCCTTCCCTGCTCATTCTCTGTCTCTCTCACTCTCTCAAGGATAAACATTAAAAAATTAAAAAAAAAAAAAAACCTCAGCCTCACTATTCAGAGGAGGATGGGACAAAGCTAAGGTGTACCAGTGGACCTTAAACAGGTGTTAGAGATGAAAGGGAAAATGGCATGGACGCCAGGGCTGATTGGTCGTGTATAAGGTGTTCCTTCTGAGCCTGGGGTTTGGGGCACAGGTCCTGGCTTCATTGGCCCCTTACTAGCTCGTTCAATTGCCAGTATTTGTTTTCTCATCTGTGAAGGACTAGATCCGTGCTTCCTGAAGGGGGAATAATGAGAGCTCTGAGGCCTTTAGGATCCACATTTACAAACCCACCAGAAGTGTAGCATTAGAGGTCAGCTGTTGAAAGACACGGGGTCAACGCCACTGCCACTGCCCAGCCCTTGACAGCCTACTGAGAAGCAGGCGGCAGCAGAGGTCTGCCGTGCGCCCTGGACTCCAGAGTTGGGATTCAAATCCTGCTCTTCCATCTGCCAGCTGTAGGCCTCCCGTGTCTTCATCTGTGATGTGGGGTCAATGGACGCTCCCTCGGGGGGCTGTGAGGACGACATGTGTCAGTACACAACAGCACTTGGTTTGGTGCCTGACCAGGAATGGGGAGTGTGGATCCCTCCCCGGCAGGCGTGAGCTGCGCGCTGGATAAAGCTAACGACAGGTAGTGGGGAGGGACAGGGCATCCAGGGAGAGGTCAGGCAGAGCTGTCAATGGTCGTGCTCAGTATCAGCGTCTAGACAGATGCTGGTTCCCTTCCAATTCCCGGACTCTAATTGGGGGTACCTCAACCCCGCAGGGGCTCGGAAAGGAGGCAGGGCAGTGTGAGAGTTAAAATCCTGGGCCTTGCAATCAGGCCTTTGGTTGAGCCCCAGCTCCATCCTGACCCAACTGTGGAAACTCAATT
>NW_027528243.1:199407-202041 GCF_008692635.1 Crocuta crocuta
TTTCCCATCATACAGATTTAAAAAGGTTATACAACTCCCCTGCTGATAACAGCTGACATGTCCAGTGCATAACATGCCGGGCAGCTGCCGTTAGTGGGAATGGCGATAAGGACGAGACGGAATAGAGTGAAACATTATGCATTCACACTTCCCCTGATCCTGTCCTATTCCAGAGAAGGGAACATCACACCGCTGCCCACGCAAAACACTGGTGGGTGTTTGGGGCGCCAGAGGCAAGTACGATCTGCCAGGCTACTGCAGTCAAGACTACACGGGGTGCCTGGGTGGCTCAGTTGGTTAAGTATCTGGCTTTGGCTCAGGTTATGATCTCGCGATTCATGGGTTTAAGTCCCACATCGGGCTCTGTGCTGACAGCTCAGAGCCAGGAGCCTGCTTCGGATTGTGTCTCCCTCCCTCTCCACCCCTCCGCCAGTCATGCTCTGTCTCTGTCTCTGTCTCTCTCTCTCTCTCAAAAGTAAACTTAAAAGAAAAAAAAAAGACTACAGTCACATATGTATGGGCCTGTGTCCATCATACCTGTATGTCTGGGAACAGAGGGATAGTGGCAAACCTCCATTGGATAAAACCAAGTGGGTCCACCTAAGTAAATGGTTTGATAGTCTTTCTTCACTGGGAGTGATTCTGCCGCTTACAGCCCCCGTGCCCTGCCCAGGGGACATTTGACAAGGCCTGGAGACCTCTTCCATTGCAGTGATGAACAGGAAGGAAGGTGCCGCTGGCCACCTGCAGGATAGAGGCCAGGCTGCCGCTATATGTGCCCCAGTGCACAGGGCAGTCAGTCCCCCACGACGAAGGCTCGTCCGGCCCAAAACATCAATAGTGCCAACTTTGATAAAGCCTGGTTTCACGGCACTGCGACCCCCCCAGAGTGAGCTTTTTGACACAGATCTGCTGAGCACACCACTTCCCTCTTCTCCGCTTCACACTACTCTGGGGGTGAGTCTTAAAATGGCCCCAAAGAAGCAAGGCATGTCCTCTACCCCCTCTTCATTCTAAGCTGGGTCCAGCCACACTTCTCTTTGCCTTCCAGAGCACCAAGCTCCACCCTGCCTCCAACCTTCCCCCCGCGCTATTCCCACTAGCTGATGTGCTCCCTCCTCCTCTGGTGAAACTCCCATTCATCTTCAGGTTGCAACCAGCTTTTCACCTCCACAGAGAGACCTTCCCTGACTTCACCTCCACAGAGAGACCTTCCCTGACTACTCCTCTCTCCCCTCAGTCCAGTTGGGTCCTTCTGCTTAGTACCTCTGAAATCACCCTGTAGGTTTCCTTCATACCTGCAACTGTAAAGGTGTGTATGTGTGTGGTTAATTATCGGCCTCCCTCCCTAAACTGGGCTCTACCAGGTAGAGATGGGTCTATCTTGCTCGCTGCTGATTGCTGTCACCTAACACAGCATTTGGCACAAAGGAGGCACTCAATAAATTTGTTGAATGAGCCAGTGGATGGATGGATGGATGGGTGGATAAATAAAAGATGAATGGATGGATGGATGGATGGATGGATGGATAAAAGATGAATGAATGGATGGATGGATAAATAAAAGATGAACAAATGGATGCATGGATGAATGGAGAGATGAATGGATGGATGAATGAATGGATGGATTGATGAATGGATGGATCAATGAATTGATGGATCAATGAATGGAAAAACAGGCATGCAAGTGAGCAAAGAGTGGTACAAGCTGTGTGCCTGGACGTGTGTGTACAAGGAGGGGTGAGGGCCATATCCTGAAAGCTCAAGCACACCTCGAGTTGGGGATGGCACTGTTCACACCACTCACCCTCTTGTACAAGCACCTCCTTCACATCAGCAGGAGCTTGAAGTACAGTCACTGACTCGGCCACTTGGGGCTGCACATCTGAAGCTGCTGAGAGAAACTGGCAGGGACAGCCAGACAAGACTCAGCTCTCAGCCTGACCTTGAATGAAACTGTTCTCTTGATCAATTTGAGTGATTTAGATTACAGCAGAGCTAATTATACAGATGTCTTAGAGATACAGCAGCAGAGGCCAGACCCAAGTCATTTCCTAGAAGAAGCAAAAAAAAAGAAAGTTTAAATTCAACACCTTCCCCCTCAAAGAGACCTCCTGGAATCCTAGACTATTTTTCATATTTCTATTAAAATACAGAAAGATGGGGCACCTGGGTAGCTTAGTCGGTTAAGTGTCCAACTCGTGATTTTGGCTCAGGTCATGGTCTTGTGGTTTGGTTCGTGAGTTGGAGCCTCACATTAGGCTCTGCGCTGTCTCCTCTACCCCTCACCCGCTCATGCACGATCTCTGTCTCTCAAAAATAAATAAAATATACAGAAAGGTACACTCATCTATTATGAGTATATAGCTTGAGGAATTTTCACAGGGTGAATCCAATTGTGAATTGGTGGTGGATCCTGACCACCACCCAGGTCAGGAAACAACATGATTGGCATCCCAGAAGCCCCTCCTTGGGCCCCCCTTCCAGTCACTGTCACCCCCAGACGTAACCACTGTCCTAACATATAACAGCATAGATTAGTCTTGACTATCTTTGCATTTTACATGAATGGAATAATTAACTTTGCACTTACTGTGTCTAATTTCCTTTCCTCACTTGCCATCACATGGGATT
>NW_027528243.1:202199-203616 GCF_008692635.1 Crocuta crocuta
CCCATCACATGGGATTTTGTTGTTGTGTGCAGCTCTAGATGATTCATTTTCATTGCTATCTAATGTATTCACCTTAAAAATATAACTGTCAGGGGCGCCTGCGTGGCTCAGTTGGTTAAGCGTCTGACTTGAGCTCCAGTCACCATCTCACAGTTTGTGAGTTCGAGCCCTGCATCTCGCTCTGTGCTGGCAGCTCAGAGCCTGGAGCCTGCTTCACATTCTTTGTCTCTGTCCCTTTCTGCCCCTCCCCTGCTCGCTCTCTCTCTCTCTCTCTCTCTGTCTGTCTCTCTCAAAAATACATAGAGGTGCCTGGGTGGCTCAGTGGGTTGAATGTCCGACTTTGGCTGAGGTCATGGTCTCACCATTTGTGAGTTAGAGCCCCATATCGGACTCTGTGCTGACAGCTCAGAGTCTGGAGCCTGCTTAGGATTCTGTGTCTCCCTCTCTCTCTGCCCCTCCCCATCTCATGCTCTTTCTCTCAAAAGCAAATAAACATTAAAATTTTTTTCAAATAA
The DNA here is from genome assembly GCF_008692635.1 of Crocuta crocuta. Taxonomy (NCBI): domain Eukaryota; kingdom Metazoa; phylum Chordata; class Mammalia; order Carnivora; family Hyaenidae; genus Crocuta; species Crocuta crocuta. The sequence goes on from NW_027528243.1 coordinate 202,715, forward strand.
ATAAACATTAAAAATAAATAAATAAAACTGTCAGAGAGGCGCCTGGGTGGCTCAGTCAGTTAAGCATCCGACTTCAGCTCAGGTCATGTACTCACAGTTTGTGAGTTCGAGCCCTGCAACAGCTCAGAGCCTGGAGCCTGCTTCAGAATCTGTGTCTCTCTTCCTGCCCCTCCCCCAGTCAGTCACACACACACACTCTCTCTCTCTCAAAAATAAATAAATATTAAATAAAGAAATAAATAAAACTGACAGCGGGGCATCTGGGTGGCTTGGTTGGTTAAGCATCTGACTCTTGGTTTTGACTCAGGTCATGATTTCATGGTTTGTGGGTTCAGGCCCCACATTGGGATTCTCTCTATCTCCCTTTCTCTATGCCCCTCCCCTGCTTACATGCATGCTCTGTCTGTCTCAAAATAAGTAAATAAAGATTAAATAAAATAAGACTGCCAGTTGTTTAACCAGCAAAAATGGATTTATTCAGGAATAGCAGAGAATTACATTTCAGGACAAGTGANGACTCCATTTTAAATGAGCTTTCCTTTTGATCAATTTTCGCAAGTGTTCCAGGTGTGAATAAACCACAATTTATTTCCCCATTTTACTCTTGATAGGCATTCAGATGGTTTCAGGTTTGGAGCCTTTATAGAGCTGCTATGAACATCTTTGTACATACCTTCGGTTGTACATGTGCATGCATCTCAATACTAGTGATTTGGTTTTCATTTTCTATTTCTCAGGATGTATAAACATAAAAATGTTTTTGGGGCGCCTGGGTGGCTCAGTCGGTTAAGCGTCCGACTTTGTCTCAGGTCATGATCTCACGGTTCGTGGGTTCGAGCCCCGCGTCGGGCTCTGTGCTGACAACTAGCTCAGAGCCAGGAGCCTGTTTCAGATTCTGTATC
>NW_027528243.1:203840-206210 GCF_008692635.1 Crocuta crocuta
AAAAAAGCTAATTACAATTTCTACAATGAACATGTGCTTTTGTGTGTGTGAGAGAGAGGGCACATGTGAGTGAGGACAGAGAGAGAGAGAGAGAATCCCACAAGGAGCAGAGAGAGAAAGTGAGAGGGAAGCAGGGCTCACCCGAAGTGGGGCTCAAGCTCATGAACCGTGAGATCATGACCTGAGTCAAAGTCAGATGCTCAACCAACTGAGCCACCCAGGTGCCCAAATATGTGTTTATAATCAGAAAAAAATTAAGAAATATTTTTTAATGTTTCTTTTTGAGAGAGAGCATGAGCCAGGGAGGGGCAGAGAGAGAAAGGGGGATGGGATCTGATGCAGGCTCTGTGCTGTCAGCTTGGAGCCCGAGGCGGGGCTCAAACCCATGAGCCGTGAGATCATGACCTGAGCCGAAGTCGGAGGCTCAACCGACTGAGCCACCCAGGCGCCCCTTTCAGCTTCTTTCTGAATGTCACTTGACGCATGTCCTTCTGGGCAGAACTGTTTCCTCTGCTTCTCTTTGAGCAAAGTGAAATGTGGCACCCGGTCGGTCCCAGAAAGAAGTGGGTGGGAAACTGTGAATCCCAACAGCAAGCCCATGAGACGGTAGCCTGACTGGCCCAGCCAAGAATCCGTCAACTGTCGCTGGAGGGCAGGGCCCTGTGTGAGAGCACGGACTCCATTGGAGCTGGGAGCTGGGAACCGGAGGCCTGCGCCCTCGTCTTGATGTCACTGCAAGAAACTTCCTGTGGATTTGAGCCTTGGTCCTCTTCTGTTTGCTTCCCTTCATCCAGTTTTTTCTACAGCTCTTCATGTTGATGTTTAAGTTTGCTTTTCTGTGGGTATTCTCAGAAGCTTCCAAGAACACGGAGATGTGGGAAAGATGACATGTCCAGTAAACAAGGGAGAGTCCTGAAATAAATTAGGGAAGCTTATGAGCTGTGGGATTTGAAAAAGACATACCCTTTTGACCTTAGACCGAATTCGTGGTCTGGGCTACAGGACCAGTTAAGCGTTCAAGCTAGAATAGAATGTTACTTCCCTTTAGAGACTCAGGAACGAGTCCCATGTTCCTTTTTAAAATTTTTTTTTCAAATGTTTACTCATTCTTAAGAGACAGAGAGTGGGGGAGGAGCAGAGAGAGAGGGAGACACAGAATCTGAAACAGGCTCCAGGCTCTGAGCTAGCCGTCAGCACAGAGCCCGGTGTGGGGCTCGAACGCACAAACTGCCCAGAGCTGAAGCCAGACGCTTAACCGACTGAGCCACCCAGGAGCCCCAAGTCCCATGTTCTTCTCTGGAGCTACTTGTTCTGGAAGAAGCCCTTGGAACTGCCTATAGCCTGACACCCGTCTGAATTCTCCAAGACATGTATTTTGATGCGTTCCAAACAGCACATGATAGGCGCAACTTGTCTGATTGCTATCATTCGTTATTGCGGTTGTGTTTGAAAACATTTTAAAAATACAGGAACCCTGTGGTAATCTTGCAACGTTTCCGTAAATCTAAAACCATTTGAAAATAAAACGTGTTTAAAAATGGAATGAAATAACCAACCAAACACTGAAGCCTAGGGGTGAAATTGATTAAGCATGCATTTTAGGGGCATCTGGCTGGCTCAGTCAGTAGAGCATGTGACTGCTGATCTCAGGGTTGTGAGTTCGAGCCCCACGTTGGGTGTAGAGATTACTTTAAAAAAAGAGAGATGGGGACAGAGGACCCAAAGCAGGTTCCTCACTGACAGCAGAGGGCCGGATGCAGGGCTTGATCTCAAGAACCGTGAGATCATGACCTGAGCCAAAGTAGAATGCTTAACCAACTGAGCCACCCAGGCACCCCCATAAACACCCATCTTAAGGTTGTGTCTACACAGATTGGTTCCCCATTGGTTGACAGGGACAATGTAGGCTGTCAGCTCTTCATACAACCCTCTGTGTAGGTGCTTTGGTTAATTGTGTGGGGGTGGGAGAAGAATACAGAAAGCTCATGGAGCTTTGCAACTTTGCAGCTGGCCAGGTCTGAGTTTACATCGTCTACCATTCACTAACTAGCTGGGTGACTTTAGGGCAGTTACTTAACCTCCCTGGGCATGTGTGAAATGGGGGTTAATAATACTGTGGTACAGACTTGCTGTGACAATTAAATGAGATGGTATATCCAAAATATCTGGTCAAGGGATGCCTGGGTGGCTCGGTATGTTAAGCATACAGCTCTTGGTTTCTGCTCAGGTCAGGATCTCACGGTTCGTGAGTTCAAGCCCGACATCAGATTTCACACTGACAGTGCCAAGCCCACTTGGGATTCTCTCCCTCTCTCTCTGCCCCTCCCCTTCTCACTCTCTCTCTCTCTCTCTCTCAAAATAAATAAATAA
>NW_027528243.1:206327-206998 GCF_008692635.1 Crocuta crocuta
GTTTTTTTTCTTTCTTTTTCTTTCCTCCCTTCCTTCCTTTTTCCTTTCCTTTCCTTCCCTTCCCTTCCCTTTCTTCCTTCCTTCCCTCCTTCTTCCCTCCCTCCCTCCTTCCCTCCTTCCTCCTCTTCTTTCCTTCTTTTCCTTCCTTTGCTTCCTTCTTTGTTTTGGATGGATTGGGGAAGAGATGGACAGCTTCTGTATCAGCAGGCAGTTAACAGAAATCTCACACTGGTGTAGATATTTAGGACCAAACTGAAAACTAAAAATTGAAAGCGAATGGATAATAAATAAACTGCTATAAACTTTATGGAGGAAGTGGAAGTCTGGAGCCTAGGATTCTTAGGAAACAGTAAAGGGTCCCAAGAGGATGAGGACGTTCATCTCCNACACACACACACACACACACACCTGCAAGTTTCTAGATATAATACTTGTGTGCAACACATACTCATATTTTTATGTTATTCTATCTCATTAAAAATTTATTTCAGGGACACCTGGGTGTATCAGTCAGTTAAGCGTTCGACTTCTGCTCAGGTCATGATCTCACAGTCTGTGAGTTCGAGCCCCACGTCAGGCTCCGTGCTGTCAAGCTCAGAACCTGGAGCCAGCTTCAGATTCTATGTCTCCTTCTCTCTCTGCCCCTCCCCTACCTTCTCTCTCTCTCTCTC
>NW_027528243.1:207107-215166 GCF_008692635.1 Crocuta crocuta
CATGCTCTGTGCTGACAGCTCAGACAGAGCCTGGAGCCTGCCTCAGATTCTGTATCTCCCTCTCTCTGCCCCTCCCTTGCTTGTGCTCTGTCTCTCTCACTCACAAAATTAAACATTAAAAAAATTTTTAAATATATACTTCGTAACCCATTAATAGGTTGCATCTGCAGTTTGGAAAACAGTGATCTAGTCAGAGAAATAGACACATAGACAATTAAATATCGTACAGTGTTATAAGCGCAATGACAGAGAAGTATTCCTAGGGGCCAAGGGAAGTATTGTGAACTCATGTATTAAAGAAGTTTTTTTTTAATGTTTATTCATTTTTTTGAGAGAGAGAGAGACAGGACATGAGTAAGGGAGGGGCAGAGAGAGAAGGAGACACAGAATCCGAAGCAGGCTCCAGACTCTGAGCTGTCAGCACAGAGACCGACACGGGGCTCGAACTCACCCACCGCGAGATCATGACCTGAGCTGAAGTCGAAGTTAGAGGACTAAGTGACTAAGCCACCCAGGCGCCCCTGAATTCATATATTTTAAATTAAAAGGTCTGGTTAAGGTGATGCCAGAAGAGTACATGTCCCTCGTGTGAGATGCATTTTTTATCTTTTTTATCCTCATGTTTTCATTTTTTATCTTTTAATCTCCAGAGTGACATTCCTATGTTTGTAAAACACCTATAACCATGTATTTAGTATTTTATTTGTGAATCCCAGACTGGTAACATTTTATACAAATAAAAGCTGTGTGCTTTAAAAGCTTTTCACTGACATTTTGAAGAACACTAGGGATAGTATATTTCTTCATTATCTACTGCTGGGTAACAAAGCATCCCAACACTTAATGATCTAAAACAAACATTTTGAGGGGCGCCTGGGTGGCTTAGTCGGTTGAGCGTCCGACTTTCACTCAGGTCATGATCTCGCGGTTCGTGGGTTCGAGCCCCGCGTCGGGCTCTGTGCTGACTGCCAGCTCAGAGCCTGGAGCCTGTTTCAGTCTGTGACTCCCTCTCTCTCTGACCCTCCCCTGCTCACACTGTCTCTCTCTCTCTCCTAGAAATAAATAAAACATTTAAAAAATTTTTAAAAAAATAAAACAAACATTTTGTTTCCATCATCATTTTGTGGGTCAGGACCTTGGACAGGCCTTGGCTGGCTATTGGGGGCAACAGGGGCTGGAGAAGGTGCTCCCAGCATGGCTTCTTCACTTCCATCGAGAAGGAAAAATTTTCCCCTACCCCTCAAAGTCCTGGCTGGTCTAAGAATTGTCTTGACTTTAATGATGTGTGTATGGGGAATCCACATAAACATGAGAGATTCCAAAGACAGGCAAAACGAGGTAGAGTGTCATCCTGAAGTAAGGACAAGAGGGTTAGGGGCCTGGGACTTCAAAGGCAAGGAAAGCAAGTCACAAGAAGATAGAAAGGAGTACATGTTTGGTAAACAAACCTTTGCTGGGCCACTTAGAAGCAATAGGACATAGAATTGGATGAAACAGGCCTTGCTAGGAGCTTCCTTGTCTACTGCACTTAGCTCACATTATAATGTAGTTTTCTAGGGTGCCCGGCTGGCTCCATTGGTTAAGCGTCCAACTTCTGCTCAGGTCATGATCTCACGGCTTGTGGGTTCGAGCCCCGCATTGGGCTCTGTGCTGACGGCTCGGAGCCTGGAACCTGTTTTGGATTCTGTGTCTCCCTCTCTCTCTGCCCCTCCCCTGCTCACACTCTCTGTCTCAAAAACAATTAACATTAAAAAAATTGTATATAATGTAGTTTTCTATGGTGTGAGCTCTCTTCCTGGAGCAGGTTCCTCATCATCCAAATTCTTTTAGGCAGTTGGAGGGAGGGTCGAAGTTTCTTCCTGACTCTTTTGGGCCTTAATTGCTTTCAGCCTGAAATAATCCGCATGTGAAAGTGGCACATCTTGGGGTGATTGTTCTGAACCCCTACGCTCACACGCTGAGCTCCTTGGTCTGTTTCTCTGCACGTGGGATCTCGTTTTCCAGGGCCTCTCCTTGTAGCTCATGCTGCTCCCAGCATGGTGATCTCAGGCTGGTTGATGGCTTGCCTGGCACCTGGCTTGACTGAACATTCCAAGAAATAGGAACTGGAAGTTGCCTCCAGTTTCTTGTGACCTGAGCCCTGAAACGGGCAGCAGGAGCGTGGTCATGGGCATACAGACTGTGCAGTCACACAGGGCCCTGCTTTTGCCATCTTGAAATTCTTTACAAAAAGAAAAATTCTATTTTCTAAAAATTTTTTAAACAACTTTTTGTTTTTGAGAAAGAGAGAGACAGAGCACAAGCAGCGGAGGGGCAGAGACAGAAGGAGACACAGGATCCGAAGCAGGCTCCAGGCTCCCAGCTGTCAGCACAGAGCCTGACACAGGGCTCAAACTCACAGACCAAGAGATCATGACCTGAGCCGAAGTCAGAGGCTTAACCGACTGAGCCACCCAGGTGCCCCCAAAATATTCTATTTTTTTAAGTTTATTTACTTGTTTTAGTGATCTCTATACCCAACATGGGGCTTGAACTCATGACTCTGAGATCAAGAGTCGCACACTCTATGGACTGAGTCAGGCAAGCACCCCACCATCTTGAAATTCTTTTTTTTTTTAAATGTTTTATTTATTTCTGAGAGAGAGAGAGAGAGAGAGACAGTATGAGCATGGGAGGATCAGTGAGGGAGATACAGAATGTGAAGCAGGCTCCAGGCTGTGAGCTAGCTGTCAGCACAGAGCCTGATATGGGGCTCGAACCCACGAACTGTGAGATCATGAGCTGAGCTGAAGTCGGATGCTTAACTGACTGAGCCACCCAGGCACCCTTTTTTTTTTTTAACATTCAGTTATTTTTAAGAGACAGAGAGACACAGATCATGAGCAGGGGAGGGGCAGAGAGACAGGGACACACAGAATCCGAAGCAGGCTCCAGGCTCTGAGCTAGCTGTCAGCACAGAGCCCGATGTGGGGCACGAACCCATGAACTGCAAGATCATGACCTGAGCCGAGGTCGGATGCTTAACCGACTAAGCCACCCAGGCGCCCCTTGAAATTCTTAATACATGTTTAGAAGGGATCCTACATTTTCATTTTGGGCTCTGCCCAGTATATCTCTTTTGCTGTACTTTATTTGTCTAAAAGTTACAGAGCCCACGTGGATACAGAACTCAGCACCAGGAAGGGTATATCAGAGAACTCATGGTCACCTTTAACCCGTCACTGCACAGTGTAAGAGAGGGGACAGTGTACTAGAAACAAGGAGCCTGAGGTCTAGGGACACCCACCTGGCTCAGTCAGAAAAGCCTGTGACTCTTATTAACTCAGAATCATGCGTTTGAACCCCACATTGGGTGTAGAGATTCCTTAAATCAACAAACTTAAAAAGAAGAAGAAGGAGAAATCTGAGGTCCGGTCCCAGTTTTATAGCCACAGTGGGTCTGCTACTAATAACCGCTTCAGCTTTTGGGACTTCGGTTTCCTTCCACTTAAAATGAGGAAACTGGTGGGGTGCCTGGGTGGCTTAGTCGGTTGAGCGTCCGACTTTCGCTTAGGTCATGATCTCGCGGTTCGTGGGTTCGAGCCCCGCGTCGGGCTCTGTGCTGACTGCCAGCTCAGAGCCTGGAGCCTATTTCAGAGTCTGTGTCTCCCTCTCTCTCTGACCCTCCCCTGCTCACGCTGTCTCTCTCTCTCTCCTAGAAATAAATAAAAATATTAAAAAACAAATGAGGAAACTGGTTCAAAAGTCATGAACCTCTTGTGCTACATTTGTAACTCTCTCCATGTACATCTGATTTGGTATACATTTGAAAAAATGTTTCCACCGGGCTCACCAAGGGGAGAAGGACATGGGAACGGAAGGCAAATGAGCTACAAAGAAAAAGATTATTAGATTAATCAGTAGGGCTGTGGATCTAAATTCAAGGTTACCCGTCTCCAACTTCCACTTGTTCCTTCCACAAACATGCATTGCAGGCGATGAGGCAGCCCCACAGGGCTGGGTGCTGGGTGCTGGGCCGCAGTGGTGGGCCACATCACAGGCCCCCGGNCAGGCAAGGTTGCAGACAGTTACAGCGTCTAATGCTAAGTGCTGTTGTGCGGAAAGCATTAGGTCCTGTCCTGATGGGGGAGGGGCTGAGGAAGAGCCAGCTGAACCCTGGAGGCGGAGGAAGAGTTAGGTCTGGGGGTGGTGTGTGGCGCGTTCGCATTCTATGCAGAAGGAAGAGACTGTGCCCGGTTGGGGGAAAGCTGGGAGACTTTATGGAACTGAAAGTCACTCTGTGTGGAGGAAGTGCAGCAAGGGGACGTATTCGGTGGGTGGTGGCAGGAGAGGGTGCTGACTGAAGGAGTGATGAGGGAATGAGGCTGAAGGCAGAAGCTGGGGTCAGATCGTGGGGAGCCTCGGAGCCTTAAGAGGGAGTTTGGAGGGTTTGAAACATTGGACAGTGAGTCTCTCTGATTTGGGTGGAAGGAAGCACCAGGGTTATTGTGTGGACTGCTGAGATCACACTGGTTGGAAGTACGGCCGTGTAGCTAGGAGTAGACTGGTAGGAGGCTGTGGTTTGTGGTCCGGGTGAGAAATGATGTGACAGCACTAAGGCAGAGGCAGTGGAGATGGCGTGAAATGGACAGATAAGCGAGATTTAGTATAAGCAACGAGACTTGTGGTTGCGTGAAGAGGAGGGAGAAGAGGGGGAGTGGCAAGGTCATCCCCAAGTTCCCGGTTTGAGCAACAGGGTGGATGGTGGTATCATTTACTGAGGGAAAGACCATGAGAGTAGTTTCTTTGGTGGAAAAGTGGAGGGACCAAGGGTCCAGTTTGGTTATGTGCAGTAAAACCTTGGTTTGTGAGCGTAATTCATTCTGGAAACACGATTGTAATCCAAAGCCACTTGTATATCAAAGTGAATTTCAAGAACCATTGGCTCAGTTGCGATCATCGGTGTTCCTACTCGCATTGTAAGACATCGCCCGTTTATCAAGTTAAATTGTATTAGAAATGGTTGCTCATCTTGCGGAACACTCGCAGAACAAGGTTTTACTGCATTTAGCGTGGGATGGCTGTGAGACTCCTGGGTGAAGAAATCCAATAGAGAGTTGGGTTGTGGATATGCAAGTCAAAAGAGAACTGGTGGAGGCTGTGGGTTAGGGGAGGGGGTTTGTTTTGACCTAGGAGTGACAGCTCATCTGCAAAATGATGTGAAGAGCACAGAAGAGAAGAGAAGGTAGGAAGACAGAGGGGTCAATGGGAATAGCCAATGGACCAAAGCTCCTGAGGGCTGGGGAGGGATGGGTGCTCACAGGTCTAGGGATTTGTCTTACAGAGGAGGAAAGCTTAGGAATTAAGAGTTCAGCCTCTTGGAGATGGGTGATGGGTACTAAGGAAGGTACTTGTTGTAATGAGCACTGGGTATTGTATGTTATTAATGAATCACTAGATTCTACTCCTGAAACCAATATTGCACTGTATGTTAACTAAAATTTAAATATAAAAATTTAAAATCTAGTTTGATATAAAAAAAAAAGAGTTCAGCCTCTTGGGTGGGGGTATGGGTGAAATAAGTGAAAGGGATTAAAAGCACACTTATCTTTAAAAAAATAAGAAAGTAGGGGTGCCTGGATGGCTCAGTCGGTTAAGCGTCCAACTTTGGCTCAGGTCATGATCTCACGGTTCATGAGTTGGAGCCCCGCTGTCAGCACAGATCCTCTGTCTCCCTCTCTCTCTGCCCTCCCCACCCCCGTCTCTCAAAAAATAAACATTTTTTGGGGGCGCCTGGGTGGCTCAGTCAGTTAAGCGCCCGACTTCGGCACAGGTCATGATCCCACAGTTCGTGGGTTCGAGCCCTGCATCAGGCTCTATGCTGACAGCTCAGAGCCTGGAGCCTGCTTCAGATTCTGTGTCTCCCTTTCTCTCTGACCCTCCCCTGCTCACGCCGTGTCTCTCTCTCTCTCTCTCTCTCTCTCTCTCTCTCTGTCAGAAATAAATAAAACATTAAAAAATTTTAAAAAATAAACATTTTTTTAAAAAGAAGGAAAATAATTTATATAAAAAAGTACACTTATCTTGATGAGCACTGAGTAATGTATAGAACTGTTGAATCACTCTATTGTACACCTGAAATTAATATAACACCGCATGTTATATTGGAACTAATAGAAATTAATTTGGAATATTAAATTCCATATTATTTGGAATATTAAATTATAGAATTTAATTCCAAAGAGCTCAGGGCCGCCTGGCTGGTTCAGTCGGTAGAGCATGCAACTCTTGGTCTCGGGGTTGTGAGTTCGAGCCCCATGCTGCAGGGAAAGGTTACTTAAAAACAGAAAAGAGTTCAGACTCTGGCATCTGGTTCAAACACTTGGTTCTATCACCTTCTACCTGTGAGACCTTTGGCTGTTGCCTCAACTTTAAACTGCGAAAATTATGAGAACCTCCAAAGTTTGGCCCAATAATTACAGGCAATACTGTGTGCAACAGGCTTCCCATGGTGCTTGGCTCATAGGTCGTGCTGCCTAAATGGTAGGTGTCGTTGTTATAACAAGAGCAGCAGAGGGAAAGCAATAGATGAAGGTGCNTTTAAAAGGTTTTTAAAAAATGTTTTATTTATTAAAAAAATAAATAAAATAAAATGTTTTATTTATTTCTGAAAGAGAGAGAGAGAGAGTAGGGGAGCGTCAGAGAGAGAGGGAGACACAGAATCTGAAACAGGCTCCAGGCTCTGAGCTGGCTGTCAGCACAGAGCCCGACGCGGGGCTCGAACCCATGAACGGTGAGATCATGACCTGAGCCGAAGTCAGACACTCAACCGACTGAGTCACCTAGGCGCCCCTAGTTTCCATTTTTTTTAAACAGTTTATTTTATTTTGTAAATAATCTCTACACCCAACATGAGGCTCAAACTTACAACCCCGAGATCAAGAGTCATGTGCTCCCCTGACTGAGCCAGCCAGGCGCCCCTGATCTAGTTTCTTTTTTAGAGAACAATTTTAGATATAACAAAAGGTTGAGAAGATAATACGGATTACTTAAAGTTCACAATTTATTTGGCTTTTCTTAGTTTTCACCTAATATCCTTTTTCTGTTCTATGGTCCCATCCACTTTGCATGTAGTTGTTATGCCACCTTAGGCTCTTCTTGGCTATGATAGTAGCTTGGATTTTCCTTTTTGATGACCTTGGCAATTTTGGGTACTGGTCAAATTTTTGTAGGATGCTCCTCTATTGAATTATTTGGTATTTTCCTCATGATTAGAATGGGGTTATAGATTTTGGGGAGGAAGATCAAAGAAATAAAGTGCCATTCTTATCAGATCGTGTCAAGGGTACATACCATCAACATGATTTATCGCCTTTGATGTTGACCTTGATCATCTGGCTAATGTAGTGTTGGTCAGGCCTCTCCACCTAAAGTTACTTTCCCTTCTTCCCACCTGTACTCTTTGGAAGGAAGTCACAATGTGCAGCAGTCTCTTAAGGAGCGGGGAATTGTATTTCCTGAACTTTAAGGGAAGAATGTCCCCATAAATTATTTGGAATTATTCTCCCTGGGACATCTGTCTCTTCTTTCCTATTTATTTATTTAATCATTTCTTTATATTAAAATGGAGTTATGGATATTTCTTTTATACTTTGTGTTATAATCCAATACCTTCCCAGCCCTAGAATCAGCTATTTCTCCAAGGAAACAAGGTACCTTGGTTTTTGTTTTGTTTTGTTTTGTTTTGTTTTTTTATTGGGGAATGCTATTAGAACCCAAGATCTGGCCACTAGGTATTTTCCATCTGAATAAACTTTAATCTGATCACAAACCTGTCATCTTGAGGAAAGAAAGTTGGGTTTTTTTTTAAGTTTATTTATTTATTTTGAGAGAGAGAAGAACACAGGAGCAGGAGAGGGGCAGAGAGAGAGAGGGAGAGAGAAAATCCCAAGCAGGCTCCACGCTGTCACTGTGGAGCCCGACTCAGGGCTCGAACCCACGAACCGTGAGATCATAACCTGAGCCCAAACCAAGAGTCAGACGCTTAAGAGACTGAGCCACCCGGGCGCCCCGACATAGC
>NW_027528243.1:215239-218038 GCF_008692635.1 Crocuta crocuta
GATTCATCATGAGGAACTGACTTCCACGATGGTGAGGTCTGACAGGCAAGTTGGGAACCCACAGGGCAGGCCTTCAGAGGGGCACAGCGGACCTCACCAGCAGGGACCGTCCACAGGCAGAATACCTTTCCTCAGGGGAGCTTCAACCCTGCAATACCGAATTACTGAGGAGTACTCCCATATGAACTAAAGCTTGTAGACTATTACATATTCAGAACAGAGGTTTTTGTTTATTTATTTATTTATTTATTTTTATTTTAGAGAGGCAGTGTTGGGGAGGGGAGAATATTAAGCAGGGTCCACACTGAGCGTGGAGCCCAACGCGGGGCTGGATCCCACGACCCTGGGATCATGGCCTGAGCTGAAATCAAGACCCTAAGATTAGGAGTTGCATTTTCTACCAAATGAGCCAGCCGGGTGCCCCTTGACTGTTACGTATTCAGGACGCACCATAAACGTCTCCCCCTTCTTCACCTGAACTAGTAACTACTTTAATCTGGTTGGAATCACCCAGGGCCCCCAATGTGAACATCATTTATCATACTGAGCTGANGAGCCCGACGTGGGGCTCGAACTCACACACCGTGAGATCATGACCTGAGCCGCAGTCGGATGCCCAATCGACTGAGCCGACCGGGTGCCCCTCCTCCTTGCCTTTTTGAAGGCTGCCGTTTCTCAATGTCATCAGCCTGACTCCCCTACACGCGACCTGCAACAACTTTGCTGGGTGAGGAAGCTGAAAGCCAAGCGTACACAGGTTGCTGTGGGAACAAATGTTGGTCCCACGGGTCTCTCTTTCTCCTGAGGTTGAGGTCTATAGAGTTTATGTCAAATAGATTGACTAAAAGCATCATACAAAATGAATGTTCCTATTTCTGTCCTGGGTGCTGGGGATACAGGAATAAATAAGAGTTGATATGTTTCTTTCATTATTTATTCAATAACTCTGTGTGTGAGTGTGTGTGTGTGTGTGTGTGTGTGTGTGTGTGTGTGTTATGCACAATGGAAAGCTTATAAGGCTAACAGTTGACCTTTCGGCAGAAAGTTTGCAAGCCAGGAGGTGGTGTGATAGGTTGACGGTGCTGAAAGGGAAAAACCTACAACCAAGAATTCTCTACCCTGCAAGGTCATCATTCAGAATTAAAGGAGAGATAGAGTTTCTAAGACGGACAGAAGTTAAAGAAGTTCATCACCACTGAGCCAGCCTTCCAGCATGTGTTAAAGGGACTTCTTTAAGTGGAAAAGGAAAGGATATAACTAGAAGTAAGAAAATTACGGGAAAAAAATTTCACTGGTAAAGGTAAACATCACTTATGTATGAATATTAAAAGACAAAAGTAATATAATTAAGTACATCTAAAAAATTAATTCAGGGAGGGGCAGCTGGGTGGCTCAGTTGGCTAAGCATCTGACTCTTCATTTTGGCTCAGGTGATGAACTCGTGGTTTGTGGGATTGACTCCTGAGTCGGGCTCTACATTGACAGCATGAAGCCTGCTTAGTATCCTCTCTCTCCCTCTCTCTCTCTGTCTCTCCTCTGGTCTTTCACTCAAAATGAATAAATAAACATGAAAAATTTTTTTAATTAATTCAAGGATTCACAAAATAAAAAGATGCAAAATATGACATCATCTACCTAAAACATGGAGAGGGAGGAGTAAAAATGTAGTGCTTTTAGAATGTGTTTGAACATGGGGCGCCTGGGTGGCTCAGTTGGTTAAGTGTCCGACTTCGGCTCAGGTCATGATCTCACGGTTTGTGGGTTCAAGCCCCGCATCAGGCTCTGTGCTGGCAGCCAGCTCAGAGCCTGGACCCTGTTTTAGATTCTGTATCTCTCTCTCTCTGACCCTCCCCTGCTCATGCTTGTCTCTCTCTCTTTCTCTCTCTCTCTCTCTCAGAAATAAGTAAAACATTAAAAATGTTTTTTTAAAAAGAGTGTGTTTGAACTTAAGTGATTATCAATTTAATATAGACTGCCATATACTTAGGATGTCATATATGAACCTCATGGAACCACAAATTAGAAACCTACGATAGATACACAAAAAATAAAGAGAAAGAAATAAATACTAAAGAAAGTCATCAAGCACAAGGGAAATGGACAAAAGAAAGAAGAACAGAGAACTACAAAAACAACCAGAAAACAATGAACAAATTGGCAATAAGTACATACCCATCAATAATTTTTTTTAAGTTTATTTATTTTTGAGAGAGAAAGTGCACGAAAAATGTAGGGGCAGAGAGAGGGGGGGACAATCCCAAGCAGGCTCTGTACTGTCAATGCAGGGCTCGAACCCACCAACCGCGAGATCATGGCCTGAGCCAAAATCCAAAGTCAGACACTTAACCGACTAAGCCACCCAGGTGCCCCTCTCAGTAATTATTTTAAAAGTAATTAGGGGTTGGGCTAACCCTTCGGCTCAGGTCAGGATCTCGCAGTCCGTGAGTTCAAGTCCCACATCAGGCTCTGTGCTGACAGCTGAGCCTGGAACCTGCTTTGAATTCTGTTATTCCCTCTCTTCTCTGCCCCTCCCCTGCTCAAGCTCTCTCTCTCTCTCTCTCTCTCTCTGTCTCAAAAATAAAATAAACATTAAAAATTTAAAAAAGTAATTAGGGGTTTAGGGGTGTCTGGGTGGCTCAGTCAGTTAAGCGTCTGAATTCCACTCAGGTCATGATTTCAGGGTTCATGAGTTCGAGTCCCACATTGACAGTACAATCCTCTTTGCCTCTCTCTTTCTCTCAAAATGAATAAACATTAAAAAAAAAAAAGTAAATGGTCTACATTTATTTAAAAGACTAG
>NW_027528243.1:218122-224217 GCF_008692635.1 Crocuta crocuta
TCAAAAGACTAGAATGACTGAATGTATTTTTTAAAAATCCAACCAACCCACCAAACAAAGGAAAACAAGACCCATCTATATGCCTCTTACAAGAGACTCACAACAGACTTAAAGACACACACAAAAAGTGAATGAATGGAAAAATATACTCCATGCAAATGGAAGCCAAAAAAAAAAAAAAGAAAAAAAAAAGGCTGGGGTAGCCATACTTGTACCAAACAAAATAGGCTTTAAAAGAAAGAGTGTAACAAGGGACAAAGAAAAGCATTACATAGTGATAAAGGGATCGATCCAACAAGACGATATAACAATTGTGTTTTGTTTTTATTTAAAAAACATTTTTAATGTTATTTATTTTTGAGAGACAGAGAGAGACAGAGTATGAGCAGGGGAGGGGCAGAGAGAGAGGGAGACACAGAATCTGAAGCAGGCTCCAGGCTCTGAGCTGCCAGCACAGAGCCCGACGCGGGGCTCGAACTCACGAGCCTTCAACCCGTGAGATCATGACCTGAGCGGAAGTCGGCTGCTTAACCGACCTAGCCACCCAGGTGTCCCGAGGATATAACAATTGTAAATATATATGCACCATACAGGGAGTGCCTAAATATATAAAGCAAATATCAACAGATATAAGGGAGAAAGTGACAGTAAAACAATAATAATGAGGTGCTTTAACACCCGTCCCCTTACATCAATGGACAGAACATCCAGATAGAAAATCAATAAGGAGGAGCACCTGGGTAGCTCAGTCGGTTAAACCTCCGACTTTAGCCTCAGGTCATGATCTCTCTCTCTCATGATCTCATGATCTCTCTGCTCTCAGCACAGAGCCCGCTTCAGACCCTGTCTCCCTCTCTCTGCCCCTCCCCCACTAGCACTTGCTTTCTCTTAAAAAAATAAACATTAAAAAAATTAGAGGGAATAGATCTCAACATGAGAAAGGCCGTATATGGCAAACCCACACATTCAATGGTGAAAAGCTGAAAGGTTTTCCTCTAAAGTCAGGGACAAGACTAGAATGTCCATTCTTAGCACTTTTATTCAGCATGGCACTGCAAATCCTAGCTGCAGCAATCAGACCAGAAAGAGAAATAAAAGCCATCCAAATGGGTAAAGGAGTAAAATGTTCACTCTTTGCAGATGGCATGATACTATGTAGGGGAAACATACATATATCTCCACTGGAAAGTAGAACTCATAAATGAACTCAGGAAAGTTGCAGGATACAAAATTACCACACAGAAATATGTTGCATTTCCATACACTGATAATGAAGTAACAAAAACAGAAACGAAGAAAACAATCCCATTTATGTTTCATCAAAAAGAATAAGATACTAGAGTGTCTGGGTGGCTCAGTGGGTTAAGCGTCCGGCTTCAGCTCAGGTCACAGTCTCTCGGTTTGTGAGTTCGAGCCCCGCGTCCGGCTGTGCGCACACTTTGGATACCAATCATAAACCCATGTGTCACCTGTGGTTTTGACTGACCAGCTGTAGATTGTGGGTTACAAGGACCCTTTCCTTGGGTTCAATTAATTTGATGGAGCAGCTTGTAGAAATCAGAGAAACATTTTACTTATTAGATCCCTAGTTTATGATCAAAGGATCTAACTCAGGAAGACACAGATGGAAGAAATGTTTAGGGAAAGGAATAGGGAAGGNTATATATATATATATATATATTTTTTAATTTAAGTTTATTTATTTAGAGACAGTGAGAGAGAGTGAGTGCACAAGAGCAGAGGAGAGGCAGAGAGAGAGAATCCCAAGCAGGCACTGCACTATCAGCACGGAGCCAGATGTGGGGCTCAGTCCCATGAATTGGGACATCCTGACCTGAGTTGAAATCAAGAGTTGGACGTTCCACCGACTGAGCCATCCAGGCATCCCCAAATATATATTTATTATAAGTCACAATATCATACATAGTAACTCTATGTTCCAACTTTTTAAGGAGCTGCCAGACTGCTTTCCAAAGTGGCTGCACCATTTAAATCCCTACCAGCAGAGAATGAGGGTTCTAATTTTTCTGCCTCCTGGTCCAATGCTTGTTACAATCTGTCTTTCTGATCATAGCCATGCTCGTGGACATCAAGTCATATCTCATTCTGGACTTCACTTGCGTTTCCCTAATGACTAATGATGTTGAACATCTTTTCAGGTGCTTGTCGGCTATTTGCATATATACCTTCTCCAGAGGAACGTCTGTTCAACTCCTTTGCTCAGTTTTTAAGCCAGGTTGTTTATATTTTTGTGGTTGCGTCATATGATTCTTTATATATTCTGGATACCGGACCCTTACAAGATGTGTGTTTGCAAATGTCTTCTGTTGTTCTGTGGGTTGTCTTTTTCCTTTGCCAATAGTTTTCCTTTGAGGCCCCATGGTCTTTAATTTTGATGAAGTCCAATTGATCTATTTCTTGTTTTGTTTCTTGT
Organism: Crocuta crocuta; assembly: GCF_008692635.1. NCBI lineage: Eukaryota > Metazoa > Chordata > Mammalia > Carnivora > Hyaenidae > Crocuta > Crocuta crocuta. Next base: position 220,557 of record NW_027528243.1, read on the forward strand.
GCTTTTGAGTCCTGACATATGATTCCATTGCCAATCGATATCTGTCGAGCATCCTTCATCCATCAGGAACTAGGGGTACTGTAGTGGATAAGACAGACTTGCTCCCTGTCTTCATGGAAGGTAAGTCTAGTGGTGTCAGGGGAGATTTTAATCTAATAACTGCTGGAATCATTTCCTCAAGTGTAATAAGGACCAGGGGCTGCTGGGTGGCTCAGTCGGTTAAGCGTCTGACTTCGGCTCGGATCATGATCTCACGGTTTGTGAGTTCGAGCCCCATGACGGGCTCTGTGCTGACAGTTCAGAGCCTGGAGCCTGCTTCCGATTCTCCATCTTCCCCTCTCTCTGTCCCTCTCCTCCTCATGTTCTGTCTCTCGAAAATAAATAAACACTACAAAAAACTTTTTTTTTAAAGTATAATGAGGACTTGAAAAGGAGCAGAATGAGCCAAGTGCTAACCCAGTCTAAGGGCAAGGAAGTCTTCCCCAAGGCAGTGACTAACATCTGCAGGATGAGTGGGGGTGGGCCAGGTGAAGGGGGCAAGGAACAGAGGGAAGAGTGTTTCTGGAGAGGGAGCGGCATGTAGGAATCCCAGAGCTCAGAAGAACATGGCTCTTTCAAGGAACCTTGCTAGGAGGGCGGTGTGGCTGGAGCAGAGTGAGGAAGGGAGAAGACAGGGCCGTGGGGCAGCGAGAAAAGGACTCGGGGAAAGACTGTAGGGTGAAAGGAAAGCTTTCTGAGACTTCAAGTTGGTAAACGCCAGCAATTACAGCTGTAGGAGGTCATGGAAGACGAGGGAAGAGAGTTTTGAGGCATAGGAAGTAGCCGATATGGGTCAGTGAGGCCAAGAAGGGAATTAAGATAAGGACTCACACTGGGCAGCTGGGAGGCCATCAGTGGAGACCCCCGTGGAAGCAGATGCGCAGATCTTGGCTCAGGTCATGATCTCATGGTTCCTGGGATCGAGTCCCGAGTTGGGCTCCGAGCTGTCGCACAGAGCCTGCTTGGGATCTCTCTCTCCGTCTCTCTCTGCCTCTCCCCTGAGTGTGTGGGTGTGCACACGCTCAAACATGCACTCTCTCTCTCAAAAAAAAAAAAAGAAGAAGAAGAAGAAGAAGAAGCCAGCCTCCTGGGGGGACAAATGGACTCACGTGTCCTCCAGCCTTCTGGCCCAGTCTTGTGACTCTCTCCTCTTCATAGCCGAGCCTCTCCAAATGGAGGTCTCCTCCCCTCCCTGTCTCCATCTCATCACCTCTTCTCCTTCGTCTTAAATGTTTATTTGTTTAGTTTGAGAGAGAGCATGTACCAGCATGGGGTGAGGCTCAGAAAAAGGAGAGAGAGAGAGAGAGAGAGAGAGAGAGAGAGAGAGAGAGAATCCCAAGCAGGCTCCACACTGTCAGCGCAGAGCCTGACAGGGGGCTTGATCCCCCGAACTGATATCATGACCTGAACCAAAATCAAGAGTTGGACGCTTAACCGACTGAGCTGCCCAGCCGCATCTCCATCCCCTCACCTCTAAGTCTGTCCTCAACTCTCTGCGTTCTGGTTTCCATCTGCTCAACAGCTCAGAGCCCAACTTGGGACTTGATCCCAGGAACCATGAGATCATGACCTGAGCCAAGATCAAGAGTCGGATGCTTAACCGACTAAGCCACCCACCTGCCCCGAGCCTGGCTTCTTAATATACACTTATTACACTGAACTACACTGACGGGGAGCTTGCAGATAAGGGAGAGGACAAGTGACAGAATTAGGCACTGGGAGGAGGCAGTGTGGAGAGCTGGAGTAGCATCTTGAAAGGAGACGGGCTTGTCCTTCCTTAAAATGAATGGAAAGAGGGCGGCCATCTTCGGAGGCGGACTGTGGAATGGAAGGTGTGGGTTGGAAGGGGTCCCTTGTACGGATTCTAGGGTCACAGGATGAAGCACTTGCACACTTGTATTCTCTTCAGAGGATTGGGGGGTTAGCTCTGACTCCAGTTTATGGCTTTATCTGGAAACAATAGCTAGCCTACTCCAAGTATGGTGGACACTTATCGCTGCTTTTATGTCTGGGGGCTGAGAACAAGGTAAGTCAGCAGAGAAAGCCATGTGTCCTTTGAGGAATAGCCACTTGCTGGGCACAGAGAGAACATAACTTGCCATCAGTGTGTACACATTTTAGAGAGAGGGTAGCCCAAGTAACTGCAAGATCCTTCCTGGACCACCCTAGCAGATAACGTAGTTTTACCACAGCAGCCTGAACACCTTTCAATTCTTCCAAACAGCTTTCTCCTGTTTTTTGTTTTTTTTTTTTAAGTTTATTTGAGAGAGAGAGAAAGAGAGAGAGAGAGTATACCTGAGCACGCGTGGGGGAGGGACAGAGAGAGAGGGAGAGAGAGAATCCCAAGGAGGTTTTGCACTGTCAGCACAGAGCCAGACGCAGGGCTCGATCCCACTAACTGTGAGATTATGACCTGAGCCAAAATCAAGAGTCCGATGCTTAACTGACTGAGCCACCTGGGCGCCCCTCTCCTGTTCTCTGTGTGTCCCCGAGGGTGCTAGGCTGTTGCACGTACATTATCTCAAACCCTCAGAACCCTGCTAGGGAGGTGGTGTTGATCCCATTTTGCTGATGGAGAAAGCACAACTCAGAGGGGTGAGTGACCTGCTGAAGGTCACTAGTCGGTAGTCAGCATTCAAACCCAGGCTAGGCTGAGCGCTTTGCACACCAGTGGTTTTGAATTTTGCTCGGGGGTGGGGAGGGGGCGGTCACTGTGTACCACCATCTGTTCCTCTCCGTGTCAGCCAGTTTTACACGTGGGGCTTTGAGGTAAGCTTTGTGAGAGCAAATTCTACGGAGGAAACAAAAATTTGAAAGCCACGGCTCTCCACAGGGTTCTTTGAACTTGTCAGCTGAAGCATGGCTTTTCTTGAAGCATTTCTCCAGAAACGCTTGGCTTGTGTGATGCTGCACGCTCCCCTCCCCCCACACCACAGTCTCCCTGGCACACCCATCCTCCATGTGACTGCCAGAGTGACTTTTTGAAAATCCCATTGGGTTACTCCTCTGCTTGGAAACCTTCTATGGCTCCCGGCTACCTTTAGGTTAACATCTATGTTCCTCTCCAAACATGACCTTTGAGACCCTTGGTGCTCTGAACCGCCACCCACTTCTCCAGCTTTTGCCCCAAACTACTCCCCGGCTCCCACCTTCCTGCCAGACCTGCGGATTTACATTTCTTGGTACTTGCCATATTCTCCCAACATAACTCCTCTCACCAACGCCGCAGGCACTCCCGGAGCCTGGGACCCCGCCTTACCTTCCTCCCTTGGAAAAGCCCTTCCTGCACCTTGCGCCTGGGTGGGGCCACCAGAAGCTCTCGCACTCACCTGTCACAGCCCTGCTTCTGTCACCTCTCCTCAGCCAGAACGCAGATTTGCATCATCTGCTTAGCTCCCCGGGAAAGCAGTTTCTCAGGGAATTTGTTCCTTCTCTTGGGGTAAGCATACCAGTCTTGCCTCAAACAGCATACCAGGAATGCCAATGGCTTGATGTTAGGCATGGAGACTTTTCAGCATGGGAGTTTGTCCCCTGCAGCCAAACCTCAATTTTACATGGAGGAGGTAGGCTGGGCAGTATCACATGATGAGAAAAAGCTCTGCGGAGGAATCGCTGACTTTGG
>NW_027528243.1:224591-225066 GCF_008692635.1 Crocuta crocuta
AGCCGGCCCGCAGCCCCAGGGGCTGGGCAGGAAGGCCCCGCCCCCACAGCCTTCACCAAGCCCCTCCCACCTTGGGGGCTGGCAAGGGCGGGGGGCGGGGAGGGGGGACCCACAGCCCTGCATCAGTTACCCAATGTGCATCTACAAAATGGGCATGCGGGCGGAGTGGGTTGTGCAGATGCTGATGCCAACTGCAGGCATCCAGGAACTGTTCACCCTTTCAGACATCGAAGAAGTTCATCGAGAACAAAAAGTTATTGCTGCCTCGCACTGTACATGTGTTTTAGGGTGCCGTTCCTAGAAACCTGTGACCAGCCGAAAACGTAGGCAGGGAGGGTTTGGATCATTTTATGGATGACCAGAACCCGGTGGGTTATTAAGGGAAGATTGTAACGTTTCCAGCATAGAGGAGGTAACAGAGAGGGGCAAACCGGGGGAGCCAGGCAGAGGTGGAAACCAGAGTGGCTGAGCTCAG
>NW_027528243.1:225072-226338 GCF_008692635.1 Crocuta crocuta
ATGGTGTTCAAGGACGGGGGTGGGAGGGCTGGGGACACAGCAGTGCATTGCAAGGGCTGTCCAATCTTCCAGGGATACAGTGCTATTTTGAAAATGCACTGTTCTCTAAGGCAGCACAGGTCCCTAGCCACCAACGACTTTTCTCTCCTTTCAGCCAAAGTAAACCCTCCTGTATTCTACTCGCTTCATACACAATTTCTGAATGGGAGCAAGCTTCCAAACTATAACTGATCTATTACATGTCATGAAAAAGTAATGTTGATGATTAAAGAAGCACTATCTTGGCGCGCCTGGGTGGCTTAGTCGATTAAGCGTCCGACTTTCGCTTAGGTCATGATCTCGCGGTTCGTGGGTTCAAGCCCCGCGTCGGGCTCTGTGTTGACTGCCAGCTCAGAGCCTGGAGCCTATTTCAGAGTCTGTNCAGAAACGTACACTTGCAAATTTTTTTTCCTTCTCACACCCCTCTGCCCCCTACAGACCACTCCTCGGGGATAAGACTTGTTCGAGAGCCAGACCTAACCGCCAAAGAACCTGGGAGACAGGCAAACTGTAAGAGCCAAGGTGAAAGGAGCTCCTTCCAGTGCACGGCTTGGCCATCTGCTGTGGGAACGAAGTCCGGAGCCGCTCGGATCACTAGCTCCTGGCCATGGGTTGGTGAACTCTTCCCTGCAAAAGTAGGAAGCTTCCCGCACTCTGTGGTTAATGGGGGGAAAAAAAAGTCACTCAAGGGACAGCTTTGTCATGCGAAAGGAAAACATACTCCGCTTTAATATGTTTAAGAAGTCATCCGTGATACATTAGCAAAAGTACCAGTAAAGCCTGGATGTGTCAGGAGCAGGCTGGGGGGAAGGGTGACTCTGCCCCCAGAAATAGCCTAGTCAAACCTTCGGTTAGGTGTTTCCTCTGTTATCAGTGTTTTACAGTGTTAACTCGTTCTTCTAGCAAGTGCTTCCTAATAAACCCAGGGCTTCTGCCTGCCCAGAAATGACTCTTGGAAGTGTAACTTTTCATCTCCCAAGCAGGACCGCCTTCCCACTCCCAACTCCTTCCTTAGTCCCGTAGTTTTGGGACTCTGGCGTCTGGGCAGCTCGGTCTTTGCTCCTTCTCTCTCTTTCTCCCTCTCTCTCTCTCTCTCTCTCTCTCTGTGAGGGTACCCGGGTCCCCAGGTCTCCTGGCCGGTGGCTGTAGGAGAGACCTGGGGCAGGTACCTGAGACAAACCCGGAGGGGGTCCGCTGCTTGCAGGACCAGCGCATTCGGCTGCCTGC
>NW_027528243.1:226372-226850 GCF_008692635.1 Crocuta crocuta
GCCTCGACGCGGCGCCACCGGCCCTCCGTGCTCTCCAGCCTCTCTGTCGCCCTCACCGGTCCTGGAAGAAGGGGAATATTTGGCGGAAAAGGCCCTGAAGTTGCGCCACCCGGCTGCCCGTGTAGTCCTTCTCCTTTCGGGGCGTGCAGTTCTTCTCCACTGCGGTCGCGCCCACCGCGCTCGGGGTCCGTCGCAGCGTCCACGCGGCGGTGGCGCCGCTGCTGTTGTTGTTGGCGTTCTTCCGCCCTCTGCTGCTCGCGGTCTCCCAGTCCTCGGCCCCCGACAGCTCCCGCAAGCTCCGGGGCGCGTCGGGCCGCAAGTAGTGACAGGCCCGGTGGCCGCTGTAGTCGCGGCGCGTGGGGTCGGCCCCCAGGGCGCCCACCAGCACCTTGATGACCATGTCGTGGCCCTGCAGGGCCGCCAGGTGGAGGGGCGTGAGGCCGCCGCTGCCCGAGGCGCTCACGTCGAGCTGCAGCCC
>NW_027528243.1:226859-228010 GCF_008692635.1 Crocuta crocuta
CGGGAACTGGAGAAGGGCCATCCCCCACCCCCGCGGGTCCCTGCTCGGCTCCCCGCCCTCTCCACCTCTTTCACCGATCCCGAGCTGGCTTGAAGAAGCGGGCGCAGGTGAATCAGTCAGCTGCCAGGGCAACGCCCTGTCCTCCCCAGAGACGTGGCCTTGTTGTCTCCCTGGCGATGTTTGACCTTCCTTCCCTCAAATGAGTGGTAGTTCTCGCCGCCTGCCCCCTCCCCAGCGTGTTAGGGAGTTCACGTACTGGGCTACGGGGAGCCTCATCGAAGCTTCTTGAGTCAGAGAGGGACACAGCCATGATTAAAGTGGTGTTTAAGGAAGGTGAGTCAGGGAGAGGCAGGGGCAAGAAGCCAGGAGACTGTCCCAACAGTCTAGGCCAAAGGGGATGGGGGCTGCGGCCAAGGCAACCCACTCCACTGGGCCCAACGACGCCGGAAGGTGTGAGAGGATCTTCCTCCTTGACCCTCAACTATTTTGCCCTGCGTGTTTTGAGATTTCCTTCCCGACAGCCCATGCATGCGTCATAGATTTTTGAACGTTTATTATGGGCCCCACGCTGTACTAGATGCTTGATAGATATTAACTCTTTTAAGCCTCAAAAGCTTAATGACCTCAAAAGCTAAGCCTCATTGCTGCTCCGGGTTTGCAGAGAGGTTAGACCACTTGCTCAAGGTCACCCAGCAGGAAGTGGCCAAGCAGGTCTGGGTGACACCACAGTCTTTGTCCCAGCACCGCACCACCGTGGGACTGGCATTCAGGCCAGGCTTATCAACTGCAAATCACTCACACAAGCCCCCCGTTCCAGCCCAATGGACGGACTTGTCCTAACCTGAGCATATTTTACAGTTGCCTTCCTCTTCTAGAATGCCCTCCCTCAGAGCTTCTGTCCAGGGAAGCTCTCCCTGTCCTTTGATGTCCACCTCAGTTTCCACCTTCTCCAGTGTGCGTCCTCTCATTACCCCAGTCCAGAGCGATCACTGTCCCTCTCCCAACTAGCTGTTGGCATTCCTCCCGTGATACCCAGCGCCTGTGGTCTGTTTCCCTCCCCAGTGCTCTGACATGTCAATTAAACTCTAACCTCTTCAACGACTGTCATACTATCCTTGTTCTGGTTTGGCAGCCTGGGGAAATGTGATTGT
>NW_027528243.1:228045-235882 GCF_008692635.1 Crocuta crocuta
AAGTGGTTGCTTGACCGAGCCCGCTAGCCAAAGCCACCTCCTGGCCTTTGCTGGCTCCTCAGCGACCTGGCCCAGGCCCGGAGTGGGCCCCAAGCGTTCAGGCTTTCATTTTCAAAATGAACCCTGACTGACAAGCAGCTACTTCCGTCGCTCTGGAAACTCCCCTCCATAACCCCAAATTTGTAAACACCAAACCACACACAGGCACGCACGCTTACAGAATATGCAAACAGCTGCAGCAGTATTTTTTTTCATCAAAATGCCAGCATGGAGAATGCTTGGACTATTAATTTTCCTCGTCACTAAGCAGGCAATTCCCTTCCCTATTGGCACTAATAATATCTCTGGTTACAGTCCAAAGGCTGCAAAGGCGGTCCCCTGACCAATGCCACACACCCATGACGCATGTGCCCTTGCTTAGTTGGCTCTTGTTGCCAGAAACCAAACCCACAGTACCTCCCTAGCAACTCGTTCCATCTTTACTTAGCTACTTTACTTCCTACCCTAGGTCACCAGCTGCCTTCACGGGTCCCCAGAGTCATAGCACACTCTCCGGTTCAAGAGAGAGGGTTTCTGGAATTTCACGGCTGGGAGTGGTAGAGGACGCAGAGCGCAGAAAGGACAGTACTCACCTTCCTAAAGAAGATGCCCGTCCCCGCCACCCCAGCCCAGGTGACTGCTCACCCCCAAAGGGAGTGGGGCTAAACCCCCTCAAGCCCTTGGAAACAATCTCCTCCCAAACGTACTTTCAGGGAGAGTATTTGCATTTCAAATGACGAAGCCTGGTGGCTTTCGCAAATACCCTCGCTGGTGCATTTGTGGGTTTGTTTACAGATCCTGGACCATTTGACCTACAACTTCATATTTTGTTGGTTGTTTCTTCATTTTTCAGCTGTGGTTGACCTGTCAGGAAGGATGGCAGGAGGCGAAGAAAGCCAAAGGTGAGGTTCTAGGCGACTTTTCAGGAACACAATCCTGGGGGTGAAGCCAAAGGCACATGTATCTTTGGTCCCCAGTGGGCTTTGCCAGTGAAGCTTACAGATTTATAGAAAAATCCATAGCTGCAAAACAGGCAAGAGGGGAACATGTGGAATATGGGGAGGAAAGTCCCTCCGGCGTCCATAATCCTTGCGGATGGAGGGGGCAGGGATCATTCTAGAAGTGCTAAATATACACCATGTTTCCTTTCTTCCGGAGACCTGTGTTGATATCATTACATGATTCTCAGTAAAGGAGAAAGCCATGAGAGAAAGGGCCTTTCCCGCTGAGCCAAAGAATGTGTGGCTGTGTGCGAATGTGTGTGCACGCGCGCGAGCAAATGCTTGAGTGTGTGTGTGTGTGTGTGCGTGCACTGCCGGGCGGAACTGTCTCTGGTTGTCATTTCCCCCCTCCACGTGTCCGGACTTTAGCTGAGGGTACCCCTGTGAAAAGTTTCACATTCTGAGTACCTTTTCCTTAGACGATAGAACAAATCACATTTAGTGAACACTTTAAAAATTCTTTCCTACTACTTTGGAATTTTTCCCCCCCCCCACCCCGTCCTTCAGTAAGGTGGGAATGTACGTTTAAACAACATTTTTTAAAAAATGTTTTTATTCATTTTTGAGAGACAGAGTGCGAACAGGGAGGGCCAGAGAGAGAGGTAGACGCAGAATCCGAAGCAGGCTCCAGGCTCCGAGTCGTCTGCACAGAGCCCAATGCGGGGCTCGAATTCACAAATCGTGAGATCATGATCTGAGCTGAAGTCCAACGCCCAACGGACTGAGCCACCCATGGGCCCTGGGATGTACATTTTGGGGAAAAAAAATTATGCTCTTACTCTGGGAGCAGGGGAAGCTTGGAATAGGAGAAGGAGGTAGGACCAAGTTGATCTGTGAACGATGAGACCAAGGGTTTTTCAAAATGGCTGAGGAGGAAGGGGCGTGCCAGGAGCAGAAAGAAATCTTTAGGCTCAGGCCCTGGTGCAAATAGGAAACTTCCTAAGACTTGGGCTGCAATGGCTTAACTGGAGTCCACGTGTCAAGCATGGGCCCTGAAGTGTGACGAGAGAAAAAAAATTTTTCCATTACACATCTGATACTGCTTTGAAAATGTCACATCCCGGACGTTTCCTCGTTACCACGCGGACACACACGAGGGCGCTCTAACCAACCAGAGACGGAGAGAACCAGAAAGGTCGCACAGATTTCCAGGGGGGAGGGGGGGATGGTGGGGAAGAGGCCTTGCAGGTCCTTTGTTGATGTGGATTCAAGTTTTCAGCTCTATTCCTCACCCCTGGCCGTTAAAAAGTAGATGCACAGAAGGAAGTGCAAGCATCAGGGGCTGTGGTGAGAAGTCCAGGGTGTCACCTTGAAGAGAATGTGAGCGATCTGGAGAGAGGAGGAGGGTGAACAGAGCAAAGTGTTTCCTTTATTGAGAGGACTCAGCGTCTGTAATATGTAATGCTTGGAATAAGACTCCCTCGAGAGTTTTCAAAGCGCTTTCATGGTTTTTCATGATTTCTTTGACTCGTGCAGCAAGCCTGGGAGGCACGTAGAAAAGACAGTATTTATACCCAACTCACACATAAGGCTGAGAGAGCTTAAGTGACCTGCCCAGAGTCACACAGCTCAAAAGTGCGTCTGTGTTCACACCCCCATGTCATGCTGTCTTACTCATTTGGGTTTGGCAGCCAAGGTCAGCCGTCAGCAACGCTGTGCGCTAAGTGAATGTTGTCCATGGCACCTTCTGCTTTCTGTTTCTAATCCAGAAGCGCGGTGCCTCAAATCACGAGATGTAGCACTCCCTAATGATAAGGATAACACCTACCTGCTGGTACTGAGCACTTGGGTGCCTGGCCGGCTCTGTGCCAAGCATTAAACATGAGTAATCACACACGAGAGCTCAGAGCACTTCTGTTCACAAGTGAAAGATAGACCTAATCCCAATGTCCAACAGATAAATGGATAAACAGAATGAAGTGTATCCGTGCAATGGAATATTATTAGGTCATCAAAAGGAATTAGGGGCACCTGGGTGGCTCAGTCGGTTGAGCGTTCGACTTCAGCTCAGGCAGTGATCTCACAGTTCTCGAGTTTGAGCCCCCATTGGGATCCTCGATCCTCTGTTCTCTCTCTGTCTCTCCCCTGCTCATGCTAAAAAAAAAAAAAAAAGGATTAAATAATTACACATGCTACAACATGGAGGGACCTTGAAAACATGATGCCAAGTGAAAGGAGTCAGACACAAAAGACCACATATTGCCTGATTCCATTTATACAAAATGTCCAGAAGAGGCAAATCCACAGAGACAGAAAGTAGGTTAGTGATGGCCCAGGCTGGGGGTGGAGGAGAGGCGGGAAAAGGCTATTGGAGAGTAACTGCTAATTGGGGGTGTCAAAAATGTTCCAGAATTAGGTAGTGGTGATAGTTGCATAAGTGTGCAAATATGCTAAAAATCTTCCAGGGATACACTTTCAAATCACGAATTATGGGGCTCCTGGGTGGCTCAGTCGGTTAAGCATCTGACTTCAGCTCAGGTCATGATCTCACCGTTCATGGGTTCGAGCCCTGCGTTGGGCTCTGTGCTAACAGCTCAGAGCTTGGAGCCTGCTTCGGATTCTGTGTCTCCCTCTCTCTCTCTGCCCCTCCCCTGCTTGTGCTCTATCTTTTTCTCTCTCTCAAACATAAGCGTTAACTAAACTAAAATAAAATGGTGAAGTATATGATATGCGGATTATATCTCAATAAAGCTGTTACCAAAAAAGTGCATTCTCTCTAATCTTTACAGTAACTCTAAGAAATGGGGACTAATGAGAAAATGAGGCCCAGTGAAAATAATGTGTCCATGGGGCGCCTGGGTGGCTTAGTTGGTTGAGTGTCCGACTTTCGCTTNATAATGTGTCCACATTCACTGAGCTAGCATCAGGGGAACCCATTCAATTTGGCCTGATTGCATGGGTCGTGGCTTTGATCGTATCTTACACCACCTCTCATGCATCCCTCATACAGAGGCTACAGTTAGGGTCAGCACCCACTGAGGACTTATGTGCCAAGCATACACAACAAGGACATTTTCTCTCTTTTTAAAAAATGTTTATTCATTTTTGAGAAAGAGACAGACAGAGAGCAAGTGAGGGAGGACAGAGAGAGAAAGGGAGACACAGAATCCGAAGCAGGCTCCAGGCTCTGAGCTGTCAGCACAGAGCCTGACATGGGGCTCGAACCCATGGACTGCAAGATCATGACCTGAGCCAAAGTTGGATGCTTAACTGACTGAGCTACCCAGGCGCCCCTAAAATTTTTTTTAAATGTTTATTTTTGTGTGAGAGAGAGAGAGAGCACGAGCAGGGGAGGGGCAGAGAGAGAAAAGGAGACAGAGGATGCAAAGCGGGCTCTGCACTGACAGCCTCATGCGGGGCTTGAACTTATGAACCGTGAGATCATGACCTGAGCTGAAGTTGGATGCTGAACCGACTGAGTCACCCAGGTGCCCCAATATATGCTTCATTTTTTTAAAACCTCAGGTTCACATTGTAATATAGCTATGCAAAGGTGTGGTTCTCTCTTTTTTTTTTTTAAGATTTTTTTTAATTATTATTTTTTAAATAGGTTTCATGTCTAACGTGAAGCCCAATGTGGGGCTTGAACTCCCAACACTAAGATCAAGACCTGAGTTGAGATCAAGCATCCAATGCTTAACCTACTGAGCCACCCAGGTACCCCTTTATTACTGTTTTAAGTAATCTCCACACCCAACCTGGGGCTTGAACGCAGGACCCCGAGAGCAAGAGTTGCATGCTCTTCTGGCTGAGCTGGCCACGAGCCCCTGCAAAGATGNGAGAAAGATGCCTCAATAACACACACAGCCCCTAACAGAAGACAGATTCCACTGGCTGGGCTTACTACGTCCTCATTCCCAGTGTTCACTTCCACCCACCAATTATGCAACGGTTTTCGATGAAATTCAGCTGGTAAACGGACACCTTTCCTGATGTGGATCCTTTGTTCTTGCCAACCAATCAGTGCCCGTTGAACTTTTATGTTTTTAACGAAGGTCTTTAAAACCCACAGAAACCCTACATTTGAAAGATTTTAGACCGGGGCAGAAAATGTCAGTCCCAGGTTCTTAAGTGTGCAGATATGAGAGGTTTTCTAGGTGTGCAGCTCACGTCATTTTTGGCAATAAAATGACATAACAGCGAAAACACATGTATTCGTTTTCCAAATGTTCTCTCCAAGAACTGTGTTTCCTTCCAAAGCAGCTACTTTCTCACTCATTGTTAAAATATCAATTTAACCTTGACCAGCTAGATTGGGGGCGCTTATAATTTTTTAAAAAATGTTCACTGACTGGGGCGCCTGGGTGGCTTAGTCGGTTAAGCGTCCGACTTTCGCTTAGGTCATGATCTCGCGGTTCGTGGGTTCGAGCCCCGCGTCGGGCCCTGTGCTGACTGCCAGCTCAGAGCCTGGAGCCTGTTTCGGTCTGTGACTCCCTCTCTCTCTGACCCTCCCCTGCTCACGCTGTCTCTCTCTCTCTCCTAGAAATAAATAAAACATTAAAAAAAAAATTAAAAAAAAAATGTTCACTGACTGGTATAGGACATCATGGAAGAAGTCAGTAAATTTGAAACACATATCTCTGTGTGAAAGGAAAGCTTATCTTTCAGGTTGAAAACTCTTTTAAGGACTTGTCACAAAATAAACAGCATCTGTGTGGTACCAAAGTGAAAATGGGAGTGTCATTCTCTACCTGTCACGCTACAGAGCACTGTAAAGATTTTACTGTATTTCCAAAGTCTAGTTTCTATATCATACTAGATGACTCCTAACACACTTTGCCTATCTCAGGCTTCAACATCCTAGCTGTGACAGCTTGTCAACTTTCTCAGTAAACTTACCTTGAAACCCACCCCCACTTTTCAAAAAGAATTCCTGACAAAGCAAAACTCCATTTGTGTAAAAAGCTGTATTTCCAGTTTTTCTATAAGATATTTTTTAAAATTTGGGGGCACCTGACCAGCTCAGTCAGTAGAGCCTGAGACTCTTGATCTCAGGGTTATGAGTTTCTTTTTTTTTCTTACATTTATTTATTTTTGAGAGACAGAGTGTGAGTGGGGGAGGGGCAGACAGAGAAGGAGACACAATTCGAAACAGGCTCCAGGCTCTGAGCTAGCTGTCAGCACAGAGCCCGACGCGGGGCTTGAACCCACGAACCATGAGATCATGACCCGAGCCGAAGTTGGACGCTCAACCGGCTGAGCCACCCAAGTGCCCCAAAAAAGTTTTTAAATAATCAAATAAAATAAGTAAACCAGTAATTTTCTGTTCAGACTACATCTTCTTTATATCTTTCCTTGAGCAGCCCAGGCAAAAAAAAGTGGTTCTTCATGGATTTCATTAATGAAACAGAATCTAGCTATAACAGAAAGCCCTGTAAATACTAAGCTGCAAATGTTAGAAACATTTTATCCAGTTGTATAGCAAGCTTCCTACACTGTATCTAGATGCCTTCCGTCAGTATTTGCTGACAAAAGAATGAATCTTAGTTTGTCACCATATTATTTCACATGGATTTGTTGTGACCATTTTTTGCCATGATAGGAAAAACAAGTGTTTTCCCAAAGGGATCTGCGAACTTTTGTCTTTCATCATTTGGCAAGAAACTCCAAACGCAGCTTCTAAACATGTATCTGTACATTGAGTAAGATTTAGTAGAGTGGCTGTGTTGAAACTCACATGATGTTAAACATTGCTGAAAAACTCGTAGAGGTTTAACTTTGGTCTAGATGCCCAGTTTTTTAGTATAAACTGAAACAATTAGGACATACATGCAGAAAAGTACACAAATCGTAAGTGTACAGCTTGGCACACTTACCGCCGGCAGCCAGATCAAGAAATAGATACTTTTGGCTGATTTCTTATCAGAACCAATGTGTCGTTGCTGTTACTTTGTAATGGGGCAGATAAGAAGGTCACACTCAGAGTGGAGATGAGTCAGTTCTGCCGTTCGCTTGTGCTGTGTTCTTCATATTATCTTCCTTCAGGCTGCGGTTTTGTAGGAATATTTTTAAGCCACTTTTCCATTTGGGGAGGACCAGTTTAGTTAAAACCAGATGATATAATCTGTAAATTCACAACCCAACACAGAAACGGCAGAGCTCTGCAATAAGCTAAAAATAAAACGAAAGAGGGCCGACGTCACCATCAGTCTTTCTGTGTTGTGGGATTCCTCTTGCTCCGTCAGGATATGTATCAGGGACCATCTTACAAAGGGACCGGACCGGATGAGGGCGCCACCGTCAACCCGTGTGTAGTGTATATTACTCTTTGTATAAATATATGTGATGGAGCCTGTATTCAAATGGGTCTGTTTGGCTCCAATGCCCATGCTCCCTCAATTACAACCAAAAGATTCTGGCTGATTCAGCGACACACAGTTTCTGGTTTCAGAATGGTCAATACTAACTCTTATTTTCTCAGCTGAGGGCGTGTTTCCCTCCGGCTGGTCTATGGGAGAGTAGGGGTTAGGATTAGAGAGAGGATGTTGGAATTGTGTGCTGACCACGTGCATGATGCAGAGCCGAGCACTGAGCCCTCCTCACAGCCCTAGGAGGTAGGTCCGAGCGTTGGCTTCATTTTACAGATGACAAATGGATCAGGCGGCCGTGCTGGCATTCCACGCCAAATGGGCAATGACTCCTAAACCTGGGCTCTTTTTTTTTTTTTTTTAAATATTTTATTTATTTCTGAGAGAGAGAGGCAGAGTGAGTAGGGGAGGGTCAGAGAGAGAGGGAGACACAGAACCAGAAGCAGGCTCCAGGCTCTGAGCTAGCTGTCAGCACAGAGCCCAACGTGG
>NW_027528243.1:235903-236538 GCF_008692635.1 Crocuta crocuta
GGCTCTTTTTTTTTTTTTTTTTAAATATTTTATTTATTTCTGAGAGAGAGAGGCAGAGTGAGTAGGGGAGGGGCAGAGAGAGAGGTAGACACAGAACCAGAAGCAGGCTCCAGGCTCTGAGCTAGCTGTCAGCACAGAGCCCAACGTGGGGCTCGAACCCACAAACCGTGAGATCATGACCTGAGTCGAAGTTGGACGCTTAACTGACTGAGCCACCCAGGTGCCCCATCCTAAACCTGGGCTCTTAACCAATATGTAGTATTGCCTCTAGTCCAGCTGCCCCATAGATAATACCACTTTAAGGAGCCCGCAGAGGTAGCAACATGCCAGTTACTGCACCAACTGCTTTCCATGTGTTAGATCTCCTTGAATTCAAACAACAGTCTCACAAGAAAGGTACTCATTTTACAGATGCAGATACTGAGGCTCAGAGAGGCTAAGCAACTTGTCCGAGGTCACATGGCTGCTAGCAAGTGGTAGATTGTCTCCCAAGCTGGCATCCATTCCGTCATTGCTTTGGGTAGGGAACGGACGGAGTCTCAACAGAGCCAGCCTTTCTTGGGGGAGTCCATTAAGCATGTTGTCAGCATCTCCTCACTGAGCAGATGGAATTCAGAGAGGCCTAGAATGGTTTG
>NW_027528243.1:236631-239909 GCF_008692635.1 Crocuta crocuta
CATGATTCATTTTTTTAAAAAATTTAACAGAAGTATCTGCCTGTGACAGATTGGAAATTTTAAAAAAAGATAAATAACTTATCTTTCACCACAGATTGTTTGAGAAGCACTGGGATAAATAAATCCTGTGCACCACCCATGCCCTGATGCTGAGGGTTTGTGAAAGAAAATGAGGGCCTGGCCTGGTTCCTCTTGGGGGTTCTCCAAAGAGAATGAGGCAGTTGGCTTTAGATGATAATGATGCTGCTTTTAAAGATCCAGTGTCGTTTTTATTTCAAGGGTCCGCTCGGTACTGCTCCAATGACCGTCCATCAACAGAGGGCATCGATGTGCCACCGTCCAGGTCCACACATGCCACTGCTGTCCTCAGTTTTAGTAGGCATTGCCACCTCTCTGGATATAGCCGGATAGGATCCAGCTAACTGCCATTGGACAGGACAGACAGCGAGGAACTGCGAACTTGAACCACACGGTAAAGTGAGTTTTAGGAGGCTGAGCTAAAGGTCCAGGCACGTGACCAGACTCCAAGCTTTTCTCTTCCACCTTCTACCAATGCCCATGCTACCTATCCTGGTTCTGCTTCCTCCAGGCAGCTCTGCCTGATTGCTCTAGTCCCGATCACTTTCCCCCTCACAGAATCCTTGCAGTCTGGAACACCTAACCCAGCATGTTTCCATAGAGCAGCCAAATGGTTCTCAATGACCTATGTCTCAATTTCCTACCCGGGGCGGGGGTGTCGGGGGGAGGTCCCAAAGCAAGCTCAGAGGTAAAGACAGCCATTTAGCAGCGAGAACTGAAGCATGACGGAGAGGACCCAAGGGGGCTGCCAGTTATCAGAGCCAAGGGCTGAAGTCAGGACTGGCCTGGCAGTAAGGGTGACCCCAGGCAGAGCCCCAGAGTGCACCATCCTCAGAAACTGGCCCCAGTCATGGACTGGGGAGGAGTAGACTCTGGGAACTAGGCAGGACCTGAGCCCGCATTGTTCCTTAGCCTGGCATTCGAAGCCCTTCCCAATCTGACCCCGTCGTGATGGTAACATGATGGTAACATCTGCTGGGCACTTCTCCTGTTTACATGTAGTTACTCCTTGAATCCTCAAACTACCCTTTCCGTTGTTACTTCCATTTTACAGATGTGAAAATTGAGGCCCGGAGAAATGAAGTGACTCACCCAAGATCGCACAGCTAGATTGTGGTGGAGCTGGGACTCAAACCCGGGCAGTGTGGCTCAAGGGGTGGATGTTTAGCCAATAGCCTATACTCTGAAATCTTTGCCTTATTAACACAGGGGACCTTCAATGCCTTAACATGCAGGAGTGGCTCTAATGATGGAGATCTCAGACACGGGGGAGCCCAGCAGGGGAGAGAGACGGCCTCTTGGAGGCCTTTCCTGGAGGCACACTCAGCCCTACGTTTCATGGTGGCTCCTCTGGGACACCATACCTGCCCTTTATATGAAGTAAACCGGAGACAGTAGCTCCCTGCTTGGGCTTGTGGCATCTTCCTAAATGACTCAAGGCCTCCAAGTCTTGGCCTCAAATGTTTCAGTGGCCCCTGTGAGTGGCTGAGTTCACTTGAACAGTGTTCTGACTCAAGTGGGCAGAATCTGGTGAGATCTCAACATAAAGCAGTTTGGGGTTTATTTATTTATTTCTTTATTTTTAAAGTTTATCCATTTATTTTGAGAGAGAGAGAGAGAACAACCAGGTGAGGGGCAGAAAGAAGGAGAGACAGAATCCTAAGCAGGCTCCGTGCCATCAGCGCAGGGCCTGATGTGGGGCTCGAACTCATCAACCAGGAGATCATGGCCTGAGCTGAGACCAAGAGTCAGATGCTTAACCTACTAAGCCACCCAGGTGCCCTATAGTAGAGGCTGGAAGGGGCTGTGGCCTCAAGGGATCATGTTTATTACTTTTTTTAAGTTTATTTATTTTGAGAGAGACAGAATCCCAAGCAGGCTCCATGCTCGCAGTGCAGAGCCCAACGCAGGGCTCGATCTCACTAATTGCGAGATCGTGACCTGAGCCGAAACCAAGAGTCAGACGCTTAAACCAACTGAGCCACCCAGGTGCCCCGGCTTTATTTTGTATCATGCTTCGTTGTCATCCGTGCTGGCTCTCGAGATTAAGAAACAGGGTCTGTGCCTGTGGTGACATGGAGTCCGGGGCTCTCACCTGTGCATCCTGTCGCTCTGGAACCGAACCACGCTCTGTTTTCACCTGTTGGTTAGGGCAGGTGTGGACAGTTTCTCCCAGTTGGTCCGCTAAGAGCCCGATCTCTCTGCCTGATGTGCTGGGTGTGGTTCGAGTTGGCAGAGGGGGCAAGAAGGGCCTCGAGCCCAGCACGGGCTCTCAAGACACGACACCATCCCTGGGCCAGCTCCTCCAGGGAACGGCTAGCGGTGCCCACACAGCAAGGGCAGGGAGAGGGAGAGGGCTTTGAAGCCGGTCCCAGGGCCACTGCTAATGGATTTGCACGCCATCTCTGGCTGGACAGTGGAGGGTTCGGGGTCGAATGCCTGCTGGGTGCTCTAGGACCCGGAAGCCTACAGCTCAGTATTACCTATCCAGGGGTGGTTCCCATTCTTTGGGGAGTTTGGCTGTTCCCTTAAGGCATAAGGAAGAATCGTCTGGCCAGCTGGCATCATCAGGGGTTGTGTTCCTAGGGTCCCCTGAAAGCCAGCTTGGCAAGAGCAGCCTGGGAAGAATAGTCACTTGATTTGTTTCCTCCCTGCCAGCCGCTTAGAGCTGCTGGAAATCCACACGGAGGCAACAGCTCGACATGATTTCATTCATTGGGATCCAGACAGAGGACACACTCCTTCCAAAGACAGATAGGACCCACATGCCGAATCCAGCAAGTGGGTAGGGTCGGTTTCACACTCCACGCAATTCAAAGTATAATTAAATGTCGGGGCTGCCTCATGCCTCTCCTTCTGTGCTCATGTAACACTTGTTTTTCAGGGCTCCTGGGGACGGAAGATTTTGCAAAGGAACAAAACAGACCAAACACATATGCAAATTATTCATATTTATGAGTGAAAAATGAGTAAGACAACAGATAGAGAGAGGCNCCCCACCTGGAATATTGTATTCAGATTTTGGAGCCTCATGGTGGGAGTGGCCAGGAGTGAAGGGACGACTGAAGCCATGTGGTTGAAAGAAATTGAGAAGGAGAAGGCTCATGGGGGGAACACGACAGCTGCTTTGAAAAAACCGAAGGGCTGGCCCGTGGGAGAGATGGAGGGGACTTGGTGCAGAGAGGAGGAGTGTAGAGTGG
>NW_027528243.1:239954-240246 GCF_008692635.1 Crocuta crocuta
CAGAACCCTCCCTGGCCCCCAGCTGAATTCACAGCTTTGCAACTCACCAAGTCTGCCCCTTTTGGTAAGTCGCTGTATCTCCCTGAGCCTCAGTTTCTCCCTTGGTGCAAGGGGGAGGCTAATACCTTCCTCACCGTGCTATTGTGAGCATTCCGTGAAAGGTGGTCTATAAAAAAGAGGGCTTGGCATCGGCAAAATTCGTGGCAATGTAGATTACTGTGAGTGGCCGTGGCGCCGGATCACAGAGCATGGGCCCATGGGTGAAATTGACAATTGACGGAGAGGCGGATTT
>NW_027528243.1:240492-245990 GCF_008692635.1 Crocuta crocuta
AGAGGCCAGAACAGTATTTTCTGGGAGGCTTCATTGGGGGGATCTCCTGCATACAGAAGGTAGTTGGAGTGCATCACTTTTGAGGTCTTTTCCAACATTTAGGGTTGAAGATTCTATACGGAGTGTCTGCGCAGTGCTGTTGCTCTTNTTGTCTCCTTCCCTTTTTCTAAACCGCTCAAAAGAGTGGCCTGCATTTGCTGCCTCTCGTCTTTCTCCCAGAACCTTCTCTTTTACATACTCCAATCTGGCCTTTGCCTCCCACCACTTCACCAAAGTAGTTCTTCTTAAGATCATTGTGAGGTTTTTAAAAAATGTTTAAAAATTTTTGAGACGGAGAGTCTGAGAGAGGGAGGGGCAGAGACAGGGGGGCAGAGGACCCAAAGGGAGCTCCACGTGGGGCTAGAACACCTGAGCTAAGCAAAGTCAGAAGCTCAACCGACTGAGCGACCCACAGTTGGTGGGTTTGAGCCCCGCGTCAGGCTCTGTGCTGACAGTTCAGAGCCTGGAGCCTGCTTCGGATTCTGTATCTCCCTCTGTCTCTGACCCTCCCCTGTTCAGGCTGTCTCTCTCTCAGAAATAAATAAAACAAAAAATTTCTAAAAAAAAAAAAAAAAGANTTGGAGTGACTCTGCATGAGGTCCTGCGTGGCCCTTGGGTGGGGGCTGGTCACCAGAAAGCCCGAGCCGTGATTAGTAGCTTGGAATGTTCAGCGTCAACGCCATCCTTCGGAGTGGGCCAAGGGGCTGGGAATGGAGTTAAACATTGGTCATGCCTGCGTGATGAAGTCTCCGTGCCATCCCAGTAGTAGGGGGCTCAGAGAGCTTGCAGGCTGGCGAACATGTCCACTCCGGGGGGGTGAGGAACCCAACTCCATGGGGACAGAGGATCCCTTGTTTGGGAGCTGGCCCTATGTATCTTTTCATCTGGCTCTTCTATCATATCTTTTAATAAACTGGACGTGTTTCCCTGAGTCCTGTTTGCTGCCCTGGCACATTAATCGAACCCAAGAGAGGGAGAGGTTATTGGAACTTCTGATCCGTAGCCGGTAGGTCAGAAGTACCGGGGGTAGCCTGGGCTTGTGACTGGCATCTGGAGTTGGGCAGCAGTCTTCTGGGCCTAAGCTGTTAACCTGTGGAATCCCGTGCCATTTCTAGGTAAATACCATCAGAATTGAGTTGAATTCTTGGACCCCCCTGCTGGTGTCCTTGAATTGTTTGGTGTGGGGAAAGACATTTGGTGACCAGAAGGGTCAGAAGTGTTGCCTGTGAAGGTACAGGAGACATACAGGGGACCACTGGGTTTTTCCCTGCATAGGAAGGAATGAAACTGAGGGTTTTGCCTATGCAATCATCGACAATTCACATGCCGCCAGATCCAAGGATCAATTTTCCCCATCTTCCCCTGACTTGTCCCTTCTGCATAATCAATGAAGTTGACCTCTCCTTCCCTCCAGGACATCACAGTCTCTTGGCTTTTCTTTTTTTTCTTCTTCTTCTTAAAAAAAGAAAAGAAAGAAAGCAAAAGTTTATTTGTTTTGAGAGAGAGAGAGAGAAAGAGAGAGAATCCCAAGCAGGCTCTGTGCTTTCAACTCAGAGCCTGACTTGGGGCTTGAACCCATGAACCATGAGATCATGACCTGAACCGAAATCAAGACTCAGATGCTTCACCAGCTGAGCCCTCCAGACGCCCCTCTCCTGGCTTTTTCCCTACATCACTGGCCCTCAGTGTTCTTAGGTTCCTCCTCATCTCCTGACTTCTGAATGGTGGAGTGCCCCCAGGGCTCTGTCCTTATATTTTTCTTTTCTTTTTTTCCTTTAAAAAGTTTATTTTGAGGGGCGCCTGGGTGGCTTAGTCGGTTAAGCGTCCGATTTTCGCTTAGGTCATNTCTCTCTCTCTCTCTGACCCTCCCCTGCTCACGCTGTCTCTCTCTCTCTCTCTCTCCTAGAAATAAATAAAAATATTTTTTTTTAAAAAAGTTTATTTTGAGAGAAAGGCCACAAGCAGGAGAAGGGCAGAGAGAGAGGGAGACAGAGAATCCCAAGCAGGCTCCGCACTGCCAGCCCAGAGCCCCATACAGGGCTCGAACTCACGAACATGAGATCATGACCTGAGCTGAAATGGAGTCGGACCGCTTCACTGACGGAGCCACCCAGGTGCCCCAGATCTCTTTTCTTCCCTAGTGTTTCCTTATGGTCGCCTGCGGACCATGGCTTTAAATGTATACTGGACATGGCTCTTACCTCTGTATACAGGGCAGCTCGCACATCCGCATCTCCAGCCGGGACCTCCATCTTGAATTCCATACATATTTAATCAACCTTGACGTCATCGCCTGGATGTTTAGTTGTCGTGTCATATTCAGCAGGCTCAACGCGGAATCCCTGACGCTTTACCCCCGCCCCCCAACCCACTCCTCCCACTATCTTCCTCATTGCACAAATAGCAACTCCGTGCTTTCAGTCACTCAGGCTAAAAACCTTGGGGTCGTCTTGCGTCCCACATGCAATTCATCAGCAAATCCTAGCAGCTCTATCTTCAACACGTATCCAGAACCCGGCTGCTTCTCACTTTCCGGTAACATGTAAATCAGATCATGTCACCTCTCTGCTCAGAACTGCCCAGTGGCTCCATGTTACTAAGCCAAAGCCAGAGTCCTCATCTCCCAGCTATTCTTCCCATTTAACCTGCACCAGGGATCGGCGGACCCCTTTGCTATGCCTCCAATATGCCGGCCATGCTCCTGGCCTAGAACACTCTTTTCCACAGATATCTGGTCTGATTGCTTGCTCACCCACCTCCTTCAGATCTTCTTGGTGACATCTTCCCTGACCATTTTACTTAAAATTGCAGGCCCCTCTCCCCCAGCTGTCTTCTCCCTCCCCGTTTCCCTTCCCTGCTTTATTTTTTCCTTAGGACTCATCACCACTTAGCATATGACATGTTTTATTCACTTAATATTATCATTGATTATTAGAAAGGAAGGTCCAGGAGGGCAGGAATTTGTGCAGTGAGGTCTCTCCAGGTCCTAGAACAGTGCCTGGCACAGGTAAGTGCTCACTGAATGTTTGTTAATCTCTCAGACAGACTGGTAAGTAACAAATGCAAGCAGCAGAGCAACTAGAATAGTGTCATCTAATTTATGTAAAAGAACGCCCACTAGGCACCATTCTATGTCTATAATATGCATATGCAAATAGATGCAAATGGATGGGTTGGGCTCTGGAAGGATCACACTGAAGTGATAGCAGTAGTTATAACTACTTGGGGTTACTTGGAGCACCTGGTTGGCTCATTTGGTTAAGCATCCAACTTTGGCTCAGGCCATGACCTCACAGTTTGTGGGTTTGTGCCCCGCGTCGGGCTCAGAGCCTGCTTCAGGTTCTGTGTCTCCCTCTCTCTTTGCCCCTACCCTGCTCACACTCTATCTCTCTCTCCCTCAAAATAAACGTTTAAAGACAACTTTAAAAAAAGATTTTAAAAAATAACTAGGGTTACTTCCCAGTGGGCAT
Source organism: Crocuta crocuta (assembly GCF_008692635.1). Taxonomy (NCBI): domain Eukaryota; kingdom Metazoa; phylum Chordata; class Mammalia; order Carnivora; family Hyaenidae; genus Crocuta; species Crocuta crocuta. Next base: position 244,002 of record NW_027528243.1, read on the forward strand.
GGGATGCGGAAGGCATGTCAAAGAAGACTTCAGTCATATCTGTAAGGTTTGCCTTTTTTTCCCAAGGAAACTGTATTCCTGTATTACTTTTGTGGGATTTAAAAGAAATGAAAATGAAATCCATTAAAAATTACAATGTGGCAATGGCTTCCAGGAAGTACACAGAAAAGGCTTGAAGGACTCAGTAAGTGCCAAAAGCCATTCTTAGAGCTCCGGTCTGTGGATGGTCTCCAGGGGTTAATCCCTTCCCGCTCCCACCCCTCCCCCAACCCTTGCACTTCACACATGACGTTTATGTAGCGCCTANGTTTTTATTATTTGTTTTTTTGTTTGAGAGAGAGAGAGAGAAAGAGAGAGAGAGCTGGGAAGAGGGGCAGAGGGAGAGAGAGAAAGAGACAAAGAATCCCAAGCAGGCTTCAAACTCTGCAGAGCCCAACACAGGGCTCAATCCCGTGATCCTGGGATCATGACCTGAGCCCAAATCAAGAGTCAGATGCTTAACTGACTGAGCCACCAAAGTGCCCCTTGTTGGGTTGTTTTAAGAGTTGGGGATTGGGAAACAGAGCATCTTTCCTCACAGAGCTGATGTCTTGTTGGGGGGAGGCAGGACCCCCCAGCTGCCTAGCCAGGCCTCTGTTAAATCGAAGGTGTGGATTCTCCAGCTACAGAAATAGTGTCCCCGTGGGCTGATATCCTGGACAAGGCTGCCTCAGTCTTCCTCAGTCCTGTCCTGGGAATCTGCCCTAGGAGAGACCTGGCTAAGGGATAGAATCACACCATCACACTGACTAGAGTTAACAGTGAACCTAGGGGAGTCTTTCTCAACCGTTCTCGCCCACCCCCGCCCCAGGCCCAGGGTGGGGGAGGCTCTGTTCTGCTTCCTGAAGAATACAGATCCACCAGGATAGGGCTTCTTGCCTCTGGCTGTCCCTCACCTCTTGTTCTCATCAGTGGGGCAAGGTCACTCAGGAGCAGGCCCCTTAGCTCCTTGTAACTGGAGCTCAGGGATACAACAGCACCTGGGTCCTGGGGTCCCAAACAGACCAAGTTCGGCCACTCCAAAATCCAAAGGCAGAGCGAGGAGTGGAAGGGAGACAGAAAGGGATTTATTTCAGTGAGACAAACACCAGGAAGACCTCAACTAGTGGCTCAAAGACTGTCCAAAGTGCTGAAAATCCTTCCAGGTTCCTATAAGGAAAATGTGGGACGAAGGTCAGTGAGGATGTGCGGGTGGGCAGGAAAGGTGGGGTCGATCCATGTCTGGGGGGGTCAGTGACTGGTGGGGGTCTCAGCGGCTCAGGGCAGCCTGCGCTGCTTGAGGGGGTAGTTTCAGTTCCCATCAGGGGATGCTTTGCCCACAAGGTCATTTGCCTGAGCTAAGGGATAAGCTGGAGAGAATTTAATCAGTTAGGAAGTACCGACTGAGGTCAAAATGGAGGGAGCTGACATCCTCTCGCAAATCTCCACTGTCCAAACACCATTCCAACTCTACAGAAGGAAAAGGGACGCCCCATCCTCAAACCCTAGTCTGTAGCTATGCCCCTCTGTCCCCGCCCAGCCCCCACATGTTAAGTCTTTAGCTGGAGTTATTTAAGGCAGTGGTTTGGGCCATTGGGGGGAGTTACTCAGTTTTCTTGGGTCTCTCCCATGTATACAGGAGGTATACCTATTGTTAGACTTTTGCTTGTTTTTGTCTTTTTATTACAGGGGTGTCTCAGCCATGTACCTAGAAAGGCAGAGGGTAAATTATTTTTCCTCCCTCCACTCTATGAAGGGGAAAAGCCCAGTTCTTCCCCTGGCATATGTTTCTTCCCTGTGAGTCTCCTCTGCTGCTCACACAAAACACACACAGACGTGTAGAGGGTTTCCCCCACATCGAACAATCCTCTGTGACACCCACTGGGGCTCCCACAGTTTCATTCGATTCTGACACTATATCTATTTGGAGATAGCATCAGACCCCAGAGGTTAAGGGCTGTGTCTCACAAA
>NW_027528243.1:246002-255445 GCF_008692635.1 Crocuta crocuta
CACACACACACACACACACACACACTTCAGATGCCAGTCTGTGATGCAAGGTTGTTACCTGTGCTTCTGACCAACTGGCTATAGATAAGACGTTCCAACAACCTCTTTGGGATAGATTAATTTGCTACAGTAGCTCACCTAACTTGGGGAAACATTCATGTTTACGAGTTTATGGAAGGAAACGNCCGTGGAGCTCCTTTCTATCTGTTACATGGATACTACCTGATTCATGCATCATTGAAGAAAGCCAATTTGATCTGTAAAGGTACTCCGTTGAAATTCTGTGGTTTAACAAGATGAACAGCCAGATGGACAGAGATCCGTAGGGGAGAACTTCTGTCCCCTTGAAGCTGGGATGTGTCACTCTCCTGGTGTGGATGTGTTCACCAACCTAGAAGCTCTTGAAACCCCCTTCTATTGGGAGTTCACGGAGGCTTCCTCGTGCAGGCATAATTGATTGTTAACTCCATTTCTCTCTGGAGGATGGGGAGGGGGTGGTAGTGGGCTGAAAATTCCAAACTTCTGATTATGGTTTGGTTTTCTTTTTTTTTTTTTTTANACAGGCTCCAGGCTCTGAGCGAGCTGTCAGCACAGAGCCCGAAGCCGGGCCTGAACCCACAAACCGCGAGATCATGACCTGAGCCAAAGTCGAACTCTTAACCGGCTGAGCCACCCCGGTGCCCCTATGGCTTGGTGTTCTTGACCAGCCCCCTTCCATGAACCATCGAGGAACGCTTGGGCTCTTTGCAAAAACCAGGCCCTCTGTCTCCTTTTCATGAACGAGTTTCCCCATTTATAGAAAGAGGGTGATCCCCGTGATAAAACCTAGTTTCAAAAAAAAAAATCTACTTTCAAGGTGATGGTAACAACAAAAAGAGTTCTTTCATTGCCTGTAAAAGCTCTTAGAACAATGGCTGGCACACAATAGGTGTTCAGTGCAAGGAGGTGGTTATTTTTTTACTATTATTGATATCATAGTTTATTTCATGCTTATAACAGCCCTCNGGGGCAATTTAACCAACTGGGCTTTGGAGTCCGACAGACCTGGGTGGAATTTCAACTTGGTGACTTAACTGTGTGACCTTTGTAAGGCACTTCGCTGTTCTGTGCTTTGCCTTCCACGTGTATAAAGTGAAGGTCACAACAGTTACGACTGCCTCCTAAGACTGTCCTAAGAATTGAAGTAGCTCTTCCAGAGACAGGGCATAGCACGATGCCTGGTGCGTGGCAGGCCTTCAGTTAACGGGAGCCGGATTTGGCTTTGTTTTGTTTTATGATCCCGGTTCAGCCGTGACCTCCCTGGCTGGCCATGGGCTCCTCTGTCCTCTCCCTGGGGCTTGCTTTCTTCAAGTGGTCATTCAGGGAGCGGGACTGAGCCCGCCCCTCTCCCCCTGCTTCCTGCTTGATGGGCTGTAACAGGTGCCCCACACCCGGCTCTGTCCATCCTCTGGTGCCCCGAAGCATCTGGGCCACACAGCTCCTCCAGGGATGGGACTTCGGGGCTCCTGATCTTGACTTCAGTGACTGAACACTGAGTGCCAAGTCTGTGTCACCGGGTTGGGACCACCCAAGTCTGGCCAGCGTGCCCTAGAGCCCCCAGCTCCCGAGAGGGAATCTGTACTGTGCCTCCTTGGCCATTTCCAGGCCCTAAAGTGACATTTTTCTGCTCAGTTCAACTGTCACAAAGGAAGGCTTATGTGCTGTTTTCTCCAGAGCCTGGACTGCCTTCCTACCTGAGCTCTCAGCTCAGCTTGTCACTTCCTTCCTTCAGCCGGCACCTGGAACTGCCATCCTGATACAGCCTCAACGCAACAGCCACTGCCCCTGGGCACTCTTCCCTCTGCCCTCTTTGTCCCCTCCCCCTCCCCCCGCTCAGCGGCCCCATGGAGGATTCTCGTGCTTCTCGAAGGAGGCAGCCCTTGCCTGTGCCGTCTGTCCCTCGCTAGCACCACTGCCTGCCCTGGGGCAGAAGCACACAGCCTGAGCTTGTTGGATCCCGTGTCCCTACAGTGCCCTTCACAGGGCTCTTAACTCCAGTCGGGTCCTCTCTGTGAGCCTGGCTGGCTGCCAGCCGGTCGGCTCTGAAGCCAACTCTAGGAGGGAGTCCTGCCAAGGGCTGGCCTGGCTCACTGCTGAGAGAGAAGCAGCCGCCAGTCCCCACGGAGACATTGCTTTCCAAGCTCGTGAGTGGACATGCCTCAGGAATTTGCTACCCACATTCCTCTTACTTTGAAAACTGGCTGAAAACGGGCAGCCGAGGAGAGAGGGTAAGAACTTCTTGTGAGCGGAGCCCTAGGTCTGTCTGCCTGTCACCAGCTGTGTGACCTCGGGTGATTACTTAACCTCTCAGAGCCTCTGTTTTCTCATCTGAAAAATGGACCTGGAAGGAACTATTTTATTACTTCGCAGGCCTTCTGTGAGGATCAGATGAGATCATGGACAGGAACAGTCTTGATAAGCATGCTGGTGCCAAGACGTAGGGCTGCCGCTTCTTGGTGTGGACAGCATTTCGAATAAGACACAAAAACACTGGTTAAAAAATGGTGTGTGTGTGTGTGAACAGATAAAATTTGCCATTGATTGTCCTCTGAAGTATGCCGACCTTAAAAGTGGTGAGATCAAAGGAGAGGAGGGGCCCCTGGATGGCTCCACATGGGCCTCTTGATCTTGGGGTTATGAGTTCCAGTCCCACAGTGGGTGTAGAGATTACTTCAAAATAAAATCTTTTTAGAAAAGGGGGGGTGGGGGCGCCNCCCGAGCCTGACACAGAGCTGGAACCCACGAACTGTGAGATCATGGCCTGAGCCGAAGTCGGACGCTTAACCACCTGAGCCACCCAGGAGACCCCTGTTTCCTAAAACCCACAATCTGGAGCACCTCGGTGGGTTAAAGGTCCAAATTAAAAAAAAAAATTACTTATTCTGAGTCCTTCTGAGCTCCCTGCCCCCGGTCACCTCTGCATCTCCTAATGGCATCTCCATCCTTCCAGTTGCTTTGAGTGAAAACCTTCGTGTCATCCTAATGCCTCACCTTCCTCTCATGCCCCAACGTGCAGTCTCAGCACACACACTCCTATCCCACGCAGAGCGAGGTCTTCACTCCTTGCCGTGTGTAGCCTACTGTGTCCTACCAACACCCCCCCCATCCCCTCATGCTGCTCCAGTCCTCCCACCTCACCTGATTGTTCCTTGACCACGTGAAGCATCCTTCCACCTCAGGGCCTTTGCACCTGCAGTCCTCACTGCCTGGTGTATCTTTCCCCATTTATCAGGAGGCTTGCTCCCTCACTTCATTCAGTCCTGCTCAAATGTCACTTGGGCAAGGGAGGGCTCCCTGTCTAAAACAGCATCTTCTGTGGGGTGCCTGGGTGGCTCAATCAGTTAAGCATCCGACTCTTGATTTCAGCTCAGGTCATGATCTCATGGTCTTGAGATCAAGTCCCGCATTAGGCTCCGTGTTGGGTGTGGAGCCTGCTTAAGATTCTCTCTCCCTCTCTCTCTGCCCCTCTCCTGAGTGCTCTCTCTCTCTCTCCCTCAAAAATAAATAAATAAGTAAATAAATAAATAAGCAAGCATCTTCTGGTCCCTCTGTAGTCCTGTCTCCTCTTGATTTTTATCCCTTTGCTCCATGTTGATCGCTCCAACTGGAATGTAAGCTCCATGAGCCTAAGGACTTGATGTTTTCACTGCCGCCGTCCTCACCACCTAGCTAGTGCGGTACATGGCACACATACTGAGTCGATGAATGAATCAATCTGATCCTGCTGCTCTCCTAGCTTACAATCCTACAATGCTCCATTGCTTCTCCATGCCTTTGCCGATACTGTTCCTTCTGCTTGGAAGGCCTTTCCTCCTTTTCATCTTCCTGGAAAACTCTTCCTTGTCCTTCAAGACCCAGCCCAATGGTCACCACCTTTGTGAAGCTCCCATGTCTCTAGACAAAGTTCGCCAGTGGCTCCTCGGTGACCCCACAGCATCCTGTGTGTCCCTCAGTGAATGCCTGACTCTTGGGAAATTTGTCTTTCTTTTCCAGGAAACCAAGAGCTTCCCCAGGGCAAGCATTGTGTCTTTTCAGCCTCGTATCCCCAGGGCATAGTACAATGCCTGCACAGCCTTAAGCATTTGGTAAAGGTTTGCTGACTGAATGAATAAACGAATTAAAAGAGGAGAGAGGAAGGGGGTAGAAAGGAGGGAAAGAGGGAATCATTTCTTTCCCTGTAGGTGTCCTCAGGACACCTGGAAGCCCCTCACTAGGGAAGTTCACCTGTTTTCCGGACTGACCTCAAAACCTTGCCCCTTATCCAAACATTCTAGAGACACTGACCTCCCAGCCACAATGACTTTAATTTCCAAACTCCAGAATTGGAACCCACTATCTGACAAGTTTGATCATGGTTTTTAGAGACAATAGGATTGAATTTTAAAAATCTGTCTGTTCAAAAAACAAAAACAATAGGCTCCAAATGGAGTCATTTGTGCTAAGCCCCACATTGGTAACTAAGACTTAATACTTAACCCACCTGCAGCCTGTCCCCAGGAATGTACACTTTAATCAGTCAATCTGGAATCATCTGGTCAGCGCTAGGGAGTTAATCCACTTGATAAACCCCTCCTGTCCCCCCATAAGAAGGTGACCTTGACTAAAACAATCTACTCTTTGCTAGAAATTTCCTTTTCCTGCCCCCTTCTGTCTATAAAAGCCCTTCATTTTGTGTAGCTCTTTGGAGCTCCTTTCTGTCTACTAGGCGGGATTCTGTTCAGTGCGTGAATTGTTAATAAAGCCAATCAGATCATCAAAGTCACTCACTTGAATTTTTTTTAACATATCACAGGTGGAAATCATGGCTGCTCAGGTTTGTTAGGGTGACTGCAATCAAGAGTCATGGCTTTTGGATCTTGTGCCCAGGTACTAGACAGTATTTAGAAGATACAGCTGAGTGTAGAGAAAACCCATCCACAGTCCTATATGGTAGATGCTAAATGCTTAATATTTTGACATAACTTTCCTTGGTATGGATGTAGGCGTCCACACGTGCACACGTGTGTGTATGAAACAATGTATGACTGTAAGTGTGTATATAAAATACTTGAATGAAGTCACGCTGCATCTTTCACTTTGTATCAGTGAACTCTTCACATTGTAGCAAGTACCTGCCCACCATCTTGAGTCCACGGGGAGAGGACTAACCGTCTCAAGGAAGTTCTCTGAAGATAGTTCAGGGTCTACACCAGACATCGTAGGAGGCCTGGCTTTGCCTGGACCCCTCCGTGCTGCCCCCATCCACCAGCAGGACCGCTAGAAGTGCCAAGGTGCCCCGTGGGCCAAGGCCAGCTGCAGGTGAATGGGAGCAATGGTGGACAGAACCAGGAGCTGGCAGCCTTTCCACCCGTCTCCCAGATCCTTCTCGAGAGGTCCGGGGACAGGCACAGGACCCGTACCAGCTTTCCTGGGAGCTGAGGCGGCGGGGAGGGTGTTGGAAACTGGGAGCCCTATTTGGAGAAATCCTGCAGTGGACGCTCTGCAGCCTGAACAGGTTGTCAGAACATTCCCCTCTACCAAGGTCAGCTGCTATGTCGCTTTTTCCTTTGGGGAAGGACGTGCCTGGCACACCACCCTGTTGGTGTACGAGGCACCAGTATTTGTCTCCTTGCTCTATATTTTTTAAATATTCATTTTTGAGAAAGAAAGAGAGCATGTGCATGCGCTGTGCCCGGGGGGAAGGTGAGAGAGACTGTCAGAGACTCAGAAGCATGCTGTCCGGTGAGTACAGAGCCCGATATGGGGCTCAAACTTAGGAGCTGTGAGATCATGACAAAAGTCTGACTCTTAACCAACTGAGCCACCCAGGCGCCCCTGTCTCCTCTATATTAAAAAAAAATGTCAGCTCCAATCATCTGTTCACCTTGCCTCTCCCAAAGCGACACCTTTCCTAGAAGGAAATTATTGCAATAGAAAAGACAGTAACCGGGGCGCCTGGGTGGATCAATCGGCTCAGTGTCCGACTTCGGCTCAGGTCATGATCTCACAGTTCGTGGGTTGGAGCTGCGTTGGGCTCTGTGCTGACAGCTCAGAGCCTGGAGCCTGTTTTAGATTCTGTGTCTCCCTCTCTCTGACCGTCCCCTACTCATGTTGTCTCTTTCTCTCTCCTCTGAAATAAACAAAAAACAGTAAAAAATTAAAAAGAAAAGACAGTAACCTTTTTTTTTTTTAATGAAGCCAAACCTGGAAGCAAGACCTTGATGAGTCACAAGGGGGCAGCAAAGTGTTCCCACTCAGAGGAAGGCTAGGAATCGCCAGGCGGGAAGGAGAATCGGTCTGAGGCCATATAGCAAGCAAGGCTCAGTCACTGAATTTAACAAACGACAGCATCAAGATGTGAAAACGAAATCGTTGAAACAGTTTAAATCTCAGCACCACCACTTGTATAGGCCCTTGGGCCAGTTGCAATCTATTTGACCCTCTGTTTCCTCATCTGTATACTAGGGGCAATTGCTCCCCAGTACCACACCTTCCTCATTTGGTGGTCTTCGTAATGAAGTGGGATACTTAAGGTGATAGGTAAAATGCTCAGCATATAGTAAGGGCTCATAGGATATATATTATTATTACCACTGTACAAAGAACGAAGGGAACTGTTATTGAATACCTATTATGTATGAGGTGCTTTGAGGGCTTCGCACAATCGAGTGAGGAATGATGAGAAGTTAAATGAGGGGTGCTGTGTGGCTCAGTTGGTGAAGTGTCTGACTCCTAACTTCAGCTCAGGTCATGGTCTCATGGTTTGTGAGTTCAAGCCCTGCATCGGGCTCTGCTCAGACAGAGCTTGTTTGGGATTCTCTCTCTCTCTCCTCTCTCTGCCTCTACCCCACTCATGCTCTCTCTCCCTCTTTCTCTCTCTCAAAATACACAAACTTAAAAACTTTTAAAATTTCATTTATTTCTTAAATTTACACCCAAGTTAGTTAGCATACAGTGCANTAAAAAAAATTTTTGAAAAAGAAGTTAAATGAGAGGATGAAAGACTAGATGGGGGTTAACTGACGCGGCCAAGGCCAATGAGCCAGCAACAATACTAGCAGCTAATGCATAGCAAGCACTCACTATGCACTCACTGTTCTAGGCACTTTGCAGGAATTATTTCACTTCTTACAGCAATTCTATGGTATCACACTGACTTGACAGAGAGGGAAACTGAGGCACAGCAAGTATCTGGCCCACAGTCACAGCGGGGAGTCTGAGTGCGGAGCTGGGGTTACAGCTGAGGCAATCTAGTTGCCCGGCCTGACCTCTAACCCTTGTGCTATCTGGCAGAGATGAGATTTAAACTGAGGTCAAGCCCAAGCTCTTTTGACCATCCTCTGCTGTTTCTCTTTTTAAAAAATTTGAAAATGTTTATTTATTTTTGAGAGAGAGAGAGACAGATGTGAGCAGGGGAGGCGCAGAGAGAGAGAGGGAGACACAGAATCTGACGCAGGCTCCAGGCTCTGAGCTGTGAGCACAGAGCCCGACTTGGGGCTTGAACCCACATACCGTGAGATCATGACCTGAGCTGAAGTTGGATGCTCAACAGACTGAACCACCCAGGCGCCCTCTCCTCTGCTGTTTCTAAGCTAGTTTGCATCAAAGTCAGCTCAAGGTCGTCATGAAAAACAATCCCTGCCTTGACCCGTAGCCACACTTCCTGGGTTGTCTGTCTATACCCGCCCTCTCCACTTCTTCTCCTCTGCCTCCATCCACACCAGTCTGCCACTGCTGCTCCCCAGAAACAGCAGTCTGCGAGCTCACAAGGGTCTCCATGTCACCAAGACCGAAAGTCCTTTTTCAGCCCTCTTCTGAAAACTCAGAATTTTCAGATTTTGACATTGCTGGTATCCTTGGCTTCGGCGACACCACCGTCCCGTGGGTTTCCTCCCACCTCTCTGGCTGCTCCTTCTCTCTCCTTCGCAGGCTCGAGCTTCTCTCCCTGGCCATTAAGTAGGTGCATCTCAAGCCTCATTCCCGAGCGCCTTTTCTTCTTGCGTCTGTACTCTTCCCTCTTGACTCCTCTGTGTGCTGTTCCCGGCTTCAATACCCTCTACGTGCCCATGACTCCCCGGTTTATATGGCTGACCCAAGCATGCCTCTGAACTCCAGACCACGTATCCAGCGGCTTCTGGAACATCTCAACTGGAACGTTTCAGTGGCCTCTCCAACCCAACATGATTGCTCACCTCTAGACCTCTGGCCCTCTTGTCTTCCAGTGGGTTCTATACCTGTGCTCTTCTTTCACCCCCTCTGTTGAACCCACCACCAAGTTTTGTGGCTCTGGATTTTCTTTGGGTCTCTGTCCCCACTCTCACCCGTGTACTCATCTTTCTGACTGCAATTCTGGGTGGTCGTCTAACTGGTTTCGCTGCTTCTACTCAACCCTGTCAAAAGTACTTCAATGGTTTCTCTTCGATGGTCACAATTCTTGGCATGGCCTCTGAGGCCCTGGGTCGTCTGGCTCTGCTTCCTCTCCATCCCCACCATCCCCAAGGTCCCTCTCAATCTCAGGACTCTAGTTTCATGGACATGCTTTCAGTTCCTTATGGATGCCCAGCTACCTCCTACCACGGGGCCTTTGCACATACCACCCCCTTTTATGAAACAAGTCTTCCCTCCACTCTGCCTAAGTAACACCTATTCATCCTTTAATCTTATGATTACTGCCTCAGAAAAGGCCCAAGAATTCCTCCTGTTATGAGTTCTCAGCTAATTCTCCTTCTTGGACCTGATTATGGTTGTAATTTTACATGTCTGTATGTGATTTTTTTTTTTTTAATTTTAAGTAGTTTCTGGAGCACCTGGGTTGCTCTGTTCGTGAAGTGTCCGACTTCAGCTCGGGTCATGATCTCACGGCTTGTGAGTTCGAGCCCTGCATCAGGCTGTCAGCATGGAACCTGCCTCAGATCCTCTGTCCCCTTATCTCTCTGCCCCTCCCCCACTTGCACGGACAGGCTCTTTCTCTCTCTCTCTCAAAAATAAGTAAACATTAAAAAAATAAAATTTTAAGTAGGCTCCATGCCCAACATGGGACTTGAAGTCACGGCCCTGAGATTGAGTCCCATGCTCTACCAACCGAGCCAGCCAGGCACCCCTGTATGTGATTCTTAACTGTTGACCTCCACTAGCCTGTGAGCTCCCGTGAGGACTGGATGCTGTCATTTTCTCCCTCTGCTGTGTCCCTAGTTCCTAGCACAGTGCTGAGTACAGAGAAGCTTCTCGATGAGTAGTTGTGGAATGAAGGATGCAAATGAATCTTTTTTATCTTGTCTGGAATTTCTACCATTGCTCCTACCACCTGGGATCCAGTGGGAACTACGCTGGCTTCTCGGCGCTGTTTCCATCAAGAAGGAAAACTGAGTTGGTAAAGCGAGTCGCATATACGGGAGACTTTCAGGTGTCACTCAAATCATACCCAG
>NW_027528243.1:255480-256182 GCF_008692635.1 Crocuta crocuta
CATACCCAGTCCCCATCTGCCTTAATGAGGGGTAAGGCCAGAAGAGCCCAACTCATGGTGACTGTGAGTGGCTGGGCATCAGGATAAGCCCACATGTCCTCTCAGAGATTTGGCCGGCGTCACTGTCACTAATTCAAGTCTGTTCACTGGATGTTTGGTGAGCGCACACCACGTACCGGGCCCTGTGCTGGCTCCGGGGATGGAACATTGGTGACGAGGACTCGCACGGGCTCTGCCCTCCAGCAGGGAGGCCGGGCAAGCAGGCAGCCGGAGGGCAAGGCGGTAAGTACTGTGATAGGCATTGGGTGCTACAGGAGAGCGGGGGAGGGGCCCCTGACACAGCCTGGGGGTGGAGGTGAGATGAACTTGAACCCAGGCTTTTTTTTTTTTTTTTAATTTTAGACACAGAAAGAGAGAATCTGAAGCACGCTCAGCATGGAGCCCCACGTGGGCCTCGATCCCACAACTGTGAGATCACGACCCGAGCTGAAACCCAGGGTGGGAGACTTAACTGACTGAGCCACCCAGGTGCCCCTGAACCCAGTCTTGAAAAATGAGTAGGACCTAACCAGGTCATCGGCAGCAGGGGGACCATGAAGGACGGGTTTTCGAAGGAAACTCCGGCAAAGGCACTGACGTGTGAAGATGCATGGGGTGCAGGGAGGCGGTGGGTCGTTCTGCTGGCTGGGCGCGGCGAGGCTG
>NW_027528243.1:256365-257223 GCF_008692635.1 Crocuta crocuta
GAGGTGCGGGAGGGGGGAGGGATGGGTCTCTCAGGGGCCGGGACGCCACGGCAAGGCAGTGAGGACGGAAGGCGAGTGTGGGGTTTTTCACAGAGGGGCGGCACGGTGGTGGCCCAGAAAGTTCCCTGCGTTGCCGTGTTGAGGACAGCCTGGAGCCGGCCGCACAGGGAGATGCATCTCAATCAGACACTGGGGGGCAGTGGGGTCGGGAGGGGGGGACAAATCAGAGGGTAGCCCTTCTGGGAGATTTTTGCCTCCGCTATAAACCAACCTCACGTACCCTGGCAAAAAGGACTATATTGACTAATATCGGATTTAGCTAGAAACCTGCAGTGTGCAGTGGAGATGAAATGATAGCAGCAAAGAAAGCTCAGGCCTCCCTTGCTCCCAGGGGACACCCCTACCTCCCAGCACAGGGCTGCCCCTCCCCTTCCTTCGGGGCCAGAAAGGCCCGCAATTTAATTTAATTGCAAGCTCTGTGCGTTGAAACAGGAGAACTCCAGTTTCAAAAGGCTTTGGTTCTCAGGGTGCCCGGCCATTTCTGGGCCTGTCAGGCTGCCTTCCCCTCTGCGGCCATGGACCTTGAGCAGCCAAGATAACACACTGGGGGAGGGGACAGCAGCCAGTGCCACGTGATCTGAAAGGCAGCATAAAGATGGGGGACTCCGGGCGCCCCTGGCGGCTCAGCCGGTTAAGCGTCTGGCTTTTGGTTTCCGCTCAGGTCATGATCTCACGTGCCTGGGTTCGAGCACCGCATCGAGCTCTGCACTGGCAGCGCGGAACCTGCTTGGGATTCTGTCTCTGCCTCTCCCCTGCACTCTCTCTCTTTCTCAAAAGGAATAAACTTAAAAAAAAAAA
>NW_027528243.1:257446-259217 GCF_008692635.1 Crocuta crocuta
CCCGACAGCACTGCTGACCTCAGAGCCAGCAAGGTTGCCATCTCACCTGACAGAGACATCCAGGGACAGAGACATCAGAGACCCCCTTGGGGTTTGACGGGTACACACAGCCTAGCACAGAGTGAGCCAGGCACATGGCAGAGAGGCCCAGGGGTCAGGGGGTTGTTAAGCGTCCTCTAGAGGTGCTCAGAGCCGGCCAGCTGGAATGGGGCCCCCACCTGGCCTGGGACAGAGCACGGCGAGCTGCGTTCCTCCTGCCCCCCCACCCCCTGCCGCGGGAGTTAATGCAGTCTTTTGGGAACATTTTTAAAAATACAACCCATATGGAGAAACGCATTGTTCATCACGACCCAGTACACACACACTCACATACACAGACACCGACATTCTTGCGGAAGTTTCATGATAATGCCCTGACTATATCTCATATACTCTGATGTTTTCTCTTCTCTTAAAAGGAAAATGCTCGATTTCCAAAGCTACTGACGGGTCGAAACTTAGTATGAAATGCTGGATTACAGGACTCTCTCAGGCTGTAGGTTAAGAGATCGCAAGAGCTGGTAAAAATCTCCCCTATGTCTGCGGTGCTACAGCGATCAGAGAAGTGGTCCCCTTTGGGGGGAATTGACTGGGAGATGTCAGGAGGGAGGTGTCTGGAATGTCAGAAATGTCCTGCATCATGAATTAGGTACATGTACACAGGTGTGTATAAAAATATGTAAAAATCTGGGGCACCTGATGGCTCAGTCCGTTAAGCATCTGACTCCTGACTTTGGCTTAGGTCATGATCTCATGGTTTGTAAGCCCCGTGTCGGGCTCTGCACTGACAAGATGGAGTCTGCTTGGGATTCTCTCTCTTTCTCTCTCTCTTCCTCTCTCTCCCCTCCCCCGCTCTCCCTCTCTCTCAAGATAAATGGGTGAACATTTAAAAAAAGACATAGAGACAATAAACTATTTGTAAGAAAAAAAAAAGACATAGAAATTTACTGACCTAAAGTAGCACTTAGGATGTGGTACTTTATTATAGCGCCATAGGGATGTGTCTTGGAATTCAAGGGCAAGATGTATTTGGGTCTCAGGATGGGACTAGAGCTAGGGCAGCAATCAAGTATGAGCACTCAGTGGGAGCACCCAGGTGGCTGAGTCGGTTGAGCGTCTGACTCTTGGTTTCGGCTCAGGCCACGATCTCACTCTGTATCCTTAACCCCTGATTCTGCCACCGGGGAGGCCCGGGGCCACCACTGTGCCTGCCTGAGGGTCTGAGAGCGCGAACAAGCCTATCTCGGGGACAAGGATGACGTCCCTTTTGGCACTGCAGAGCCCGCTTGGGATTCTCTCTCTCTCCCTCTCTCTCTCTTTCTCTCCCCCTCTCTCTGCCCCTCCCCCCACTGTCAAAATACATAAAACTTAAGAAGAAAAGATGTATGAGCACGAAGACTATAGAACTGTGGGTCAGACAGATTTGAAACTTTGCTCTGTTACTTAAGAGCTGAGTGGCTTTGAAGAAGCAACTTAACCTTTCTGAACCTCACGTTTCTCACCTTGACAATGGGGATAATATATGTTAAGATTATGCAGTCAGCGGGGGCACCTGGGTGGCTCAGTCGGTTAAGCGTCCGACTTCGGCTCAGGGCATGATCTCACAGTTCGTGGGTTCCAGCCCCGCGTCGGGCTCTGTGCTGACAGCCAGCTCAGAGCCTGGAATCTGCTTCAGATTCTGTGTCTCCCTCTCTCTCTGACCCTCCCCTGCTCATGCTGTCTCTCTCTCAGA
>NW_027528243.1:261938-271720 GCF_008692635.1 Crocuta crocuta
AACATTTAAAAAAAGACATAGAGACAATAAACTATTTGTAAGAAAAAAAAAAGACATAGAAATTTACTGACCTAAAGTAGCACTTAGGATGTGGTACTTTATTATAGCGCCATAGGGATGTGTCTTGGAATTCAAGGGCAAGATGTATTTGGGTCTCAGGATGGGACTAGAGCTAGGGCAGCAATCAAGTATGAGCACTCAGTGGGAGCACCCAGGTGGCTGAGTCGGTTGAGCGTCTGACTCTTGGTTTCGGCTCAGGCCACGATCTCACTCTGTATCCTTAACCCCTGATTCTGCCACCGGGGAGGCCCGGGGCCACCACTGTGCCTGCCTGAGGGTCTGAGAGCGCGAACAAGCCTATCTCGGGGACAAGGATGACGTCCCTTTTGGCACTGCAGAGCCCGCTTGGGATTCTCTCTCTCTCCCTCTCTCTCTCTTTCTCTCCCCCTCTCTCTGCCCCTCCCCCCACTGTCAAAATACATAAAACTTAAGAAGAAAAGATGTATGAGCACGAAGACTATAGAACTGTGGGTCAGACAGATTTGAAACTTTGCTCTGTTACTTAAGAGCTGAGTGGCTTTGAAGAAGCAACTTAACCTTTCTGAACCTCACGTTTCTCACCTTGACAATGGGGATAATATATGTTAAGATTATGCAGTCAGCGGGGGCACCTGGGTGGCTCAGTCGGTTAAGCGTCCGACTTCGGCTCAGGGCATGATCTCACAGTTCGTGGGTTCCAGCCCCGCGTCGGGCTCTGTGCTGACAGCCAGCTCAGAGCCTGGAATCTGCTTCAGATTCTGTGTCTCCCTCTCTCTCTGACCCTCCCCTGCTCATGCTGTCTCTCTCTCAGAAATAAATAAAAAACATTAAAAATTAAAAAAAAAGATTATGCCGTCAACGAACAGACATAAAACAGACCTTGCACATCATCCATACTGAATAGGTGGGGCCTGCACAGACTGTATCTTCCTCCTCTATTTCCCTATGTGCACCTGCTTCAGCATTCCCTCTGCAGACGGGCGTCCTCTGCTTTCCTGGTCCACAGAGTCCAAACTAACACTTTTCAGCTCACAGTTCACATGGTACGGTTCCAGTCACACCTGAAAATTATATGTTTCTCAACTCTAAATCCAAAATCCTGAGAAGAAAAGCCCGATTAATTCACCTTGGGCCACCGTAGTCCAATCAGCCATGGACAGGAGGGCAAGCAGTACAATCTAAACACGGTTTCCAGGGAGCCTGGTTGGCTCAGTTGGCTAAGCGTATGACTTTGGCTCAGGTCATGATCTTATGGTTTGTGAGCTCGAGCCCCACATGGGCTCTCTGCTGATGGCTCGAGCCTGGAGCCTGCTTTGGTTTCTGTCTCCCTCTCTCTCTCTCTCTGCCCCTCCCCCACTTCCACTTTGTCTCTCTCTCTCAAAAATAAACAAACATTAAAAAAAATTCTTTTAGGGGTGCCTGAGTGCCTCAGTTGGTTGAGCATCCGGTCATGATCTCACAGTTTGTGGGTTCAAGCCCCGTGTCGGGCTCTGTGCTGACAGCTCAGAGCCTGAAGCCTGCTTTGGATTCTGTGTTTCTCTCTCTCTGACCCTCCCCTGCTCACACTGTCTCTTCTCTCTCTCGAAAATAAATAAAACATTAAAAAATNCGGCTCAGGATGATCTTGCGGTTTGTGGGTTCGAGCCCCGCGTCTGGCTCTGTGCTGACAGCTCGGGGCCTGGAGCCTGCTTTCAATTCTGTCTCCCTCTCTCTTTGCCCCTCCCCTGCTCATGCTCTTTCTGTCTCTGTCTCTCAAAGATAAAAATAAAACATTAAATTTTTTTAAATGTTTAAAGAAGCTTAAAAAAATAAACATGGTTTCCTTGAGGACCGTTATGGGCTCAACTGTGTCCCTCCAAAAAAGATATGTTGAAGTCTTAGCCCCCAGGGACCTTATTTGGAGAGTCTTTACAGAGGTAATCAANGAATGGCGTGTGAACCAGGAGGACTGGAGCCATGCGCTTACGAGCCAAGAACCCCAAAGATGGCCGGTGAACCACCAGAAGCTGGGAGGAGACAAGAAGAATTCCCTGCGCAGGTTTTACACAGTGTGGCCTGATGACCCCTTGATTTTGAACTTTTAGTCTCCAGAATTGCAAGGCTATCTGTTTCTGGAGTTTTGGTCCCCTTGTCTGTGGTACTTCATTACAGCAGCCCTAGGGAACCAATGCAGAGATGTTCCCAGAGCAGGAAAGGGACGGCTCTGGTACAGACAGACACCAAAGAAGTGACAGATGTGTATTGGTTTGATATGATCTCTTTTCTTTCCTTTTTTTAAATTATTTTTTAAAAATGTTTTATTTATTTCTGAGAGAGAGAAAGAGACAGCGTGAGCAGGGGAGGATCAGAGAGAGAGGGAGACACAGAATACGAAGCAGGCTCCAGGCTCTGAGCTAGCTGTCAGCAGAGAGCCTGACGCGGGGCTCGAACCCACAAACCGTGAGATCATAACCTGGGTGCCACCCAGGTGCCCCTCCTTTTTTTTTTTTTAAAGTAAGCTCTATGCCCAGCGTGGGGCTTGAACTCACAAACTTGAGGTCAGGAGTCACATGCTCTACCGACTGAGCCGGCCGGGCGCCCCACGGTTTGATATGATTTCAGATCCATTTGCTTATGACTTAAGTGAAGTTGTTTTAATCTACTTGTTTATGCAAAAAACAAAAAAACAAAGTTGTTTTTAGAAGTAAAGTTGGGCTTTTTTGGTAAGTTTATCTTAAGAGGGAGAGAGAGAGAGAGACAGAGAGACAGAGAGACAGAGAGGGAGTAGGGGAGGGGCAGAGAGAGAAGAAGAAAAGGAATCTCCAGCAGGCTCCGTGCTGTCAGCACAGAGTCCAACGCGGGGCTCCAACCCACAAACTGTGAGAAGATGGCCTGAGCTGAAATCAAGAGCCAGCTGCTTAACCCACTGAGCCTTCAAGGCGCCCCTAAAGTTGGTTGGATGGAGGAATGAAGTGAGTTGTGTTAGGATATTCTCCACTCCTCTGTTTTCATCTGTAATAACTCAGTAGCTCAACTGCTGATATTTTTTTATCAGATATTTTGTACTGCGAGTTTGTGAGGACCATCCACGAGCATTCAGTCTGGGCAAGGCTGCACCTTGCTGATCTAAATAGCTCTCTGAAGGTTTTGGGGGCGATTAGCTCCTGCCCCGGGAAAGGTGACTCTTTTACTGACAGTGGCAAAAACTGAGCAGCGGCTGGCTGAGAAAATCCTCTTGCCCGTCTCCCTGGATGCCGTCGGTCCCTAGCAGTGCGCTCGAACTACAGGGGACCTTTACTTCTGCGCTGGCGGCTGGACGTCAGCTGTTGGCTGACTCAGTGGTGTCTCCGAGTACGAACTGGTATAAATTTGGACCTTTATTCCTTTCATCTCCCCTTGCCTGGAACACTGGTGTGACTAATCTACCATTGATGTGGAGTCTATGGATTCTTTTCAGACCATTGTTACAATTCCCCTCTCAAGAGATAGAAAACCTGAGCTACAAGCGCTAAGAAGAGAACAAGAGCCCTCTTAAGATGGTGAGAATCGGCTCCCCAGGGGACAATTTTGCAACCCCATTTCTGGAAGCCGGGATTCAAGGGATTGGCCCTGGTGACGAATATTTGTTCCTCTGAGCTGAAGACATGAGGGCTGTCAAAACAAGTCTCCAAATAGTACCTGTCTGATCATCGGTGACATCGAAAGTGAAGGAGGGAACAGGGTCTGGGCTTCCGGAACGGGGCTCAGTAGGATCGCAGTGGTTTGGCAGAGACTGGCTCCAGGACGTGATGAATGAGAAATGAAAAGAGACCTTGGAGGAAGGACAGCAGTGAGGAAAGCCAGCAGGATATAGCGGCGGANGAGGCTCTCGATAGCAGCACGCACGGTGGGAGCACTAACGCTCGGAACAGGCCTGAAATGAACACACGGGCTTCCTCTCTGAGCGCAAGGCTAGCCCTCGTCCAGTACAAATGGGGATTTTATAGGGGCGCCTGGGTGGCTTAGTCGGTTAAGCGTCCGACTTTCACTTAGGTCATGATCTCGCGGTTTGAGGGTTCGGGCCCCGCGTCGGGCTCTGTGCTGACTGCCAGCTCAGAGCCTAGAGCCTATTTCAGAGTCTGTATCTCCCTCTCTCTCTGACCCTCCCCTGCTCACACTGTCTCTCTCTCTCCTAGAAATAAATAAAAATATTTAAAAACAGAAACAAATGGGGATTTTATGGAGGGTGACATGGCCCTACTGCTGCTGGTTGTGGGGGATAGAGAGGTCACGCATTCCTGGGTTTTCACAGACTCAAGCCCTGACTCTCCCTCTCCCGGTGCCCGACTCACACTTCACTGCGGAGTATGTTATTTCTTATTTATTTATTTACTTATTTTTGAGAGAGAGAGGAGGGTCAGAGAGAGAGAGAGAGAGAATCCTAAGTGGGCTTCACACTCAGCATGGAGTGTGAAGCCCGTTTGCGAGGCTTGATCTCAACAACTGTGAAATTTTAACACAGGATCATGACCTGAGCCGAAGTCGGACACTTCAGTGACTGAGCCACCCAGGCGCCCCCAGTGACTATTTCAGGTACGAATCCTCTGCGGCCACTCTCCTTGCGGAACTTGCCCATCGGTCTTGGTGACAGAACATCCCCATCAAGCAGTCTCAAGTACACTCAGTAGAAGCTTCTGCTCCCAGAATTCCATGGCTGCTTGAAATTCACGGCCACGTGTTTAGTTAGCACATCCAGCTTCTCACTTCTGCCCTAGGCTTGCGGGTTGCTGACAAGGGAGTGTGGCTGTATGTGGGGCACCGAGTTGAGGGTCAGGATTTAGAAGTGAAACACCAAGATTTCAAATACAAACTTGCCTAAGATTGGACCTACTTTTATATAAGGTTGGCCCTGCCTTCTTGATCTCTAATTCCCAAGCATATCCTTATCGAATAAGCATCAACAAATATTTACTGTGGACCAACTATTTATAGGACACTGTGTTAAGCACAGTAAAGACTTGTACTCTTGGGGTGCCTGGCTGGCTCAGTTGGTCAAGCATGCAACTCTCGATCTTGGGGTTGTGAGTTCAAGTCCCATGTTGGGTGTAGAGATTACATAAAAATAAAATCTTGAAAAAAAAAACCAACTTGTATTATTACTGAGGGACATAAAAGACCTGAGTATTTGGAGGGACACTCCATGTTCAGGAATGTGAAGACTTAATATCATAAACATGTTAGTTGGTACATGCAGAATTCACAGTTGTGAGATAATAGATAATATATATTGGTCTCTGCCCCTGGTTACTGGCACGGACCTCCTGAAACCCTTGTCATTTCAAGTGATAAGGGGACCAAGAGCATCTTTTGTTCTAATATTTGGTCTTTAACCGCTGTTCCTGACACAGGGCTCCTGAAATTCTTGTAATTTCCTGGGGGACAGGGGTGCCCTTTGTTCTAACAAGGCGACTCTGGGTGGGCTCCGGGATGGCTCCTGGATGAAAGCTGGTCACCAGAAAGAACAAACCATGATCAGAAGCTTGGAAATTTCAGGGGTGCCTGGGTGGCTCGGTCAGTTAAGCATCCAACTTCAGCTCAGGTCATGATCTCACGGTTTGTGAGTTCGAGCCCCGTGTCGGGCTCTGTGCTGACAGCTCAGAGCCTGGAGCTTATTTGAGATTCTGTACTTCCCTCTCTCTGTTCCTCACCTGCTTGTGCTCTGTCTCTCTCTCTCAAAAATAAATCATAAAAAATTATTTAAAAAAAAAAGAAGCTTGCAAATTTCAGCCCCACCTTCCATTCTTTTGAGAAAAGAGCTGAAAATAGAATTAATGATCAATCATGTCTACATGATGAAGCCTCCATAAAATCCCATAAGTACGGAGTTCAGAGAGCTTCTAGGGTGGCAAACACGTGGAGATTTGGGGCGAATGGTGTTTCCGGAGAGGGCACGGAAGGCCTGTGCTCCTTTCCACATATCTTGCCCTATGCACCGTTTCTATCTGGCTGTCCTTGACTTATTTCCTTTTCTCATAAACTGGTAATCTAGTAAGTAAACTATTTCTCTGAGTTCTGTGAGCCAGTCTAGCAAATTAATCGAACATGAGGGGCGGGTCATTGGAAGCTTGGATTTGTAGCCAAATTGGACAGAAGTTGTAGGTAATTCGGGGACCTACTACTTGCATTCTGATTGACATCTGAGGTAGGGTGGGAGCATTCTTGTGGGACTGAGCCCTTAACCTGGGGGATGTGACACTATCTCCAGGTAGATAACGTTAGCACTGAGTTAAGTTGTAGGACACCCATGGGACACCTGGATGGCTCAGTGGGCTAAGCATGAGACTTTAGCTCATATCATGGTCTCACAGTTCATGAGTTCAAGCCCAGCATCGGGCTCTGTGCTGACAACTCGGAGCCTGGAGCCTGCTTCAGGTTCTGTGTCTCCCTCTCTCTGCCCCTCCCCTGCTCATGTTCTGTCTCTCTCTCTCTCTCTCAAAAATAAATAAACATTAAAAAATTTTTTTAAAATTGTAGGACACCCAGCTGAGGTTGCAAAGAATTATTTATAGTGGGGGAGAAAACCTCCACACATTTGGTGACCAGAAGTGAAGTATTCTGTGAGTAATAAAGGTAGACTCATGGGAGAAATATATAAGAAGAAAAAATTGAGGCGTTCCCTACACCAGTGTAAAATTGAGTTTTTCCATTATAGCTGGCGTCTAATAATTGCTTGTTGGTGTTGGCAACCCCTCACCCATTGGAATTTGGGTGCAGAACCAATTTTAGTTGATGTCAAAGAGATGGAATTCGCTACAGCAGCCATGTGGGTTGGGAAGAGAAAGGATGAAAGGTGGGAGTGGGGTGGGAACGAGGGATCTTTGATTCCCAGGTGCCCACGAGGTCACTCACCCTATGGAGCAGAAGCTGTGCTGCAATCAGCTTTTACCTTTTACTAAAGTAGCCAATGGGATTTAGAAATGGAGCCAGCCCCCAGAAAGCTGGTTCTCTGGATACAGAAGGAAATGCACACTAATAGGAAAAACACCAAACTTGGGGCCCTGGGTGGCTCAGTCGGTTAAGTGTCCAACTCTTGATCTCAGCTCAGGTCTTGATTTCAGGGTCGTGAGTTCAAGCCCTGTGTTGGGCTCCACCCTGGGCGTGAAGCCTACTTACAAAAAAAATAAAAGAACAAAAAAAAGAACATATAATCCCCTGGTTATTGTTATCCATAATAGCTTGTGAAACTTAACAAAAGGAAACTTGTTTAGAACGGAGTCGGGACAAGGGAGGCAGTCACACCCCACCACCTATCATCAAGTGCAGACCCAACAGGAAGAGACATACGTAGCAAGTTACCACTACTTTAGCTACTTTACTACCTCAGCAGGAGGAAGAAAGGTCTTCCCCCTCTTCTGGCAACAGCCCAGCCAATGAGAGACCTCACAGCTCAGGCAATAAAAAGGCACTATGCCGGGGCACATGGGTGGCTCAGTGGGTTAAGCATCCCACTTCCGCTCAGGTCACGATCTCATGGTTTGTGGGTTCGAGCCCTGCGTCGGGCTCTGTACTGACAGCTAGCTCAAAGCCTGGAGCTTGCTTCGGATTATGTGTCTCCCTCTTTCTCTGACCTTCCCCTGCTCATGCTGTCTGTCTGTCTGTCTGTCTTTCAGAAATAAATAAAAGCACATTTTTAAAAAAAGCACTATGCCTCGAAGTCCCAGTTTACTCCAATGGACTTTTTGTTTATAAAGGCCCTCTCAACTACCCCCCTTTCCTCTATGAAAGAACGAGCTTCTCCCTTGTTCTCTGGACTGGCCTATAGTTTTGTAAGACTTTCTCGACCTGGATCGCTATTCCAGAATAAATCCATTGTTGCTGGTCAAATAACTGACAGTTTTATTTTTGAAGCTGATAAGCTAAAATGAAAGTAAAAGAAAGTCCCTGGTCTGTCCTTGATGCTAAACCAAGCTCAGATTTGGCCGGGTCAAAGCTTCAGTTACTAGCCTCAAAGGCACCCAGGAAAAGAACAGTTATGTAGGGGCCACAGAAAGTATCTCTATGACCTCTGGTCACCAAGAAGGTAGTCAACATGAAGGTAGGGCTAAAACCAAGAAACCATTGAAACCGGGGGTATAGCATGAAGGGGTTGTTTGGTTTTGTGGTGAAGGGGAGCAGCGTTTACCACCCCAAAATATGTCACTTAGACACGAGGGTTATTTTGAGCTAAAAGCAATCAAAACCCAGCAGGTTCGGGGAAAAGTTCTTTACTTCCCCCTCAACTGCCTAAATTTACATTGGAGAGCTATTGCCAGAGACACCTTTTCCCCTAAGAAGCTTACCTTCACAACAGGGCAATCTTTGTTTTCTTTTCTTTTTTTAAGTTTATTTACTTATTATGAGAGAGAGAGAGTATTCAGGAGATGGGCAGAGAGGAGAGAGAGAGAGTGAGAGAATCCCAAGCAGGCTCTGAGCAGCCAGTGCAGAGCCCCACTCGGGGCTTGAACTTATGAACCGTGAGATCATGACCTGAGCCGAAATCAAGAGTGGACGTTTAACCAACTGAGCCACCTAGGTGCCCCAAAGGTGATTTATTTATTTATTCATTTTAGTAATCCCTATCCAAAACGTGAGGCTTGAACTCATGATCCCAAGATCAAAAGTCTTATGCTTTTCCAATGGAGCCAGGAAGACACCCCTGTCTTATGTCAGTTTAATAATAGACCAGCTAAAGGAAACATTTAAAAAAGGGCGAGGGCGCCTGGGTGGCTCAGTCAGTTAAATATCTGACTCTGGCTCAGGTGATGATCTCGCGGTTCATGAGTTCGAGCCCCGTGTTGGGCTCTGTGCTGACAGCTCAGAGCCTGGAGCCTGCTTTGGATTCTGGGTCTCCCTCTCACTCTCTGCCCCTCCCCTACTCCCACTGTCTCTCTTTCTCTTTCTCTCTCTCTCAAAAATACACATTAAAAAAATAAAATAATAAACCAGCCAAAGAACTACAGAAGGGAATGAGGGAAAAAATTTCCACCCCTTCAGCGTGGATTGGTATCACCAGCTTCCTGAGGAACCTTTACTAAGATGGATTATGAGAGTGACTAATTTGGGAGGAGGGTCTTTGTTGGTTTTTTTAAAAAATAATTTTATTTTATTTTTTCATCATGTTACGTGTACTCTTTGATTCCCATCACCTATTTCACTCATCCCCCACCACCACCTTGCCATGGTAGCCGTCAGTTTGTTCTCTACAGGTATGATGAGTCTGTTTCTTGGTTTGTCTCTCTCTCTCCTTCTTTGCTCATTTGTTTTGTTTCCTAAATTTCACATATGAGTGAAATCATGTTATTTGTCTTTCTCAGACTGACTTCTTTCACTTAGCATAATACTCCTTAACTCCGTCCATGTTGTTGCCAATGGCAAGATACACCACATCTTCTTTATCCCTTCATGTATTGATGGACACTTGGGCTGCTTCCATAATCTGCCTATTGTAAATAATGCTGCAATAAACATAGGGGTGCCTGTATCCTTTTGCATTAGAGTTTTTTGTCTTTGGCTTTGAATGCTGTGCAGTGGATGAGCACACTTGGGGGGACGCAGGACCCACAGCTCCCTGTGCAGGAAGCACATATGCGTATATGTGATCCAGACACACAGGTTACTCCTGAGGAAACGGCCAGCCTGGTGGATTGGGTAGAAGCCACTGTAAAATCTGCTTAGCCCACGAAAGGGGACTCTCAGTCTCCCCCTGTAAATGCCAGTGGAACACCCCAGATGAAGCAGCTGATTTG
>NW_027528243.1:271894-274030 GCF_008692635.1 Crocuta crocuta
GCAAGCCACAGGAGACTGGTTTACAATGACCGTGATATTCACCTGCCAAATATGCTTGTGATCCGGGTCATGGTGTAAGCTGTGCTTATGGGGGCCCTTTTCTCGCGAGCACACCACCTCACCTCATAGTTGCAAAACTGAAAAGCAGTTCTGGAAGCCTTATGGAATTTTTTTGGCGTCAGCTTCCCCTCATGGTTCTTACAGATGCTAATAAAAACAGCTGGTTAGGGGCAGCTGGCTGGCTTAGTCAGTAGAGCATGTGACTCCTGGCCTCAGGGTAGTGACTTCAAGCCCTATATTGGGTGTAGAGAATACTTAAAAATTAAAAAAAAGAATTTTTTTAATGAAACAAAAGAACAAAACCCAGTAAATTAATTAAAAAGAGAATGGTCAGAAGCCGAGGAGGGGAGAGTTATGGGACTCTTACCACCAAGGTGGAAATTTTTAAGTACTAGTGTGTGTGTGTGTGTGTCTGTGTGTGTGTGTCTGTGTGTGTGTGTAAGCTCTACACCCAATGTGGGGCTTGAATTCATGATCCCAAGACCAAGAGTTGCATGCTCTACGGACTGAGCCAGCCGGGTGCCCCTAAGGTGAAAAATTTTAAATGGTTAATAAGAGATATGATGAGTAAAATNAAATGGCTCAGTTGGTTGAGCGTCCAACTCTTGATTTTGCCTTAGGTCATGATCTTGAGGTTCATGAGATGGAGCCCCGTGTCAGGCTCTGCATAATAAGATACTAGCCCTTCTCTCCAGGGAAGGTGATCTCGCCTGAAACAATCCTGGCTTTTCATTGCTTGTAGCTTTCTTGCTCCATCCCCCTTCCTACAAAAATCCTTCCGTTTTATATTTCTAAGGGTGTCCCTCTACTTGCTAGATGAGGTGATGCCCAGTTGATGAATCGCAGAATAAAGTCAATTAGACCTTCAAATTTACTCAGTTGAATTTTGCTTTTGAACAGATTTAACCCCCTTCATGTCCATTTTACTCATCCCATTTCTTTCTGTTTAAAATTTTTTTTAATGTTTATTTATTTTTGAGAGACAAAGAGACAGAGCACAAGTCGGGGAGAGGCAGAGAGGGAAGGAGACACAGAATCTGAAGCAGGCTCCAGGCTCTGAGCTGTCAGCACAGATCCAACACGGGGCCCAAACCTGCAAAATGTGAGATCATGACCTGAGCTGAAGTCAGACACTTAACCGACTGAGCCACCCAGGCACACTCATCCTATTTCTTTTTTTTTTATGTTTATTTATTTAATTTTGAGAGAAAGAGTGCAAGCAGGGGAGGGGGAGAGAGAGAGAGAGAGAGAAAATCCCAAGCAAGCTCCATGCTGTCAGTGCAGAGCCCCATGAGGGGCTCTATCTGAGGAACGGCAAGATCATGACCTAAGCCGAAGTCCGACGCTTAATCAAAGTTGCCACTCAGGCTCCCATGAAAGTATTTTTTTTAAATGTTTATTTATTTATTTTGAGAGAGAAAGAGATCATGCACACGAGTGAGGAAGGAGCAGAGAGAGAGGGAAAGAGAATCCCAAGCAGGCTCCATGCTAAAGCAGGCTCCGTGACTTGGGGCCAGATCTCACTACCATGAGATCATGACCTGAGTGAAAATCAAGAATCGGTCTCTCCACTGACTGAGCCACCCAGGTGCCCCTAAGATTTTAATCAGTATTACCAAAGGCTGTGTGGAACAAAGGGAGTCCTTGTTGGTCCCCCGATATCAAAGAGACACAAATAAGTCTATTTATCCCTGTTTGGTGTTAAACTTTTAAAAGCTGGATGGTAGAGGGGCACCTGGGTGGCTCACTCAGTTAAGCGTTTGACTCTTGCTTTTTGCTCAAGTCGTGATTTCATGGTTCATGAGTTGAAGCCATGCATCGGGCTCTGTGCTGACAGTGCAGAGCCTGCTTGGGGTTCTCTGTCTCTCTCTTTCTCTGCCCTTTGCTACTCATGTTCTGTCTGTCTGTCTCTCTCTCTCAAAAAAAAAATACATTAAAAGAAAATAAAAGCTGGATGATAGAGGTTATTATGAGAAATCTGACCAACAGTAACTTGGGGCAATGGTTAAGCAGATTAATCAAAGTAAAGATTGATAAAAGTCCAGGGTCTCTTGGCTTGGCTCCGTGCTGTGAACA
>NW_027528243.1:274171-278248 GCF_008692635.1 Crocuta crocuta
TGAACCCAAACTTTTTGCACAAGAGTGGGTAAAATGGTCAGGGGATGGAGAAGAGAAGTTTCCAGGACTCATGGATACAGAATCTTCATATACTCTGGTACCAAAACATCGGTGAAGCCATGATTCAGCCTATAAGTAGATTGAAGTCTTATAATCTCAGGGTCACAGGAGTGTCTTTTGGATGACTCTGGGTGGACTCTTAGATGACTCCTGGGTGAGGACTGGTCCCCAGAAAGACCAAGCCTTGATTCGAAGCTTGGAATTTTCAGCCCTGGCCCTTATTTCCTTGAGAAGGGAGAGGGGCTGAGAATGGAATTAATGATCAATCGTGACTACGTGATGACACCTCCATAGAGTCCCCCAAATATGGGGTTCCAAGAGCTTCCAGGTTGGTGGACACATGGAGACTGAGGCGAGTGGCATTCCCGGAGAGGTCACAGAAGCTCTGTGCTGCTTTCCACACATCTTGCCCTACGCATCTCTTCCATCTGCCTGTTCGTTTTCATCTTCATCATGCCCTTCAGGAAACTGGTAAACACATTTCCCTGAGGTCTATGAGCCACTCTAGGAAATCATTTGAGCCCGAGGAGGGAGCTGTGGGAACCTCTGGTTTATAGCCCTAACAACCCATACTTGCCATTAACAGCTGAAGTGGCAGAGTTGGGGACAGTCTTGTAAGACTGAACCCTTAACCCGCGAGATCTGACACTATCAGATAGTGTCAGCACTGAGCTGAATCCTCAGTCAGCCGGTTGGTATCCAAGAATTGGGTACCCTCCCTTCCCCCACTACTACACATTGAAATTGTGTCCAGAACCAAAGTAATAGTTAGAGTTAAAAAAAAAAATGTAGTGTCAGATTTTAAATATCGCTTCACAATATTTTCTCATGTAACAATGTATCTTTGAGTTCACTCGGTGGCAGTGCACAGAGAGATATACATATAAAGTGCTTCAGAAGTTACGTGTCAAACAGTGGTTACCTCTAAGGAAGAGATTAGGTTTGGAGATGTTTGACGAATGGGAGCTTTGACTTTTTTTAAACAAATATTTATTTATTTAAGTAATCGCTACACCCACCATGGGGCTTGAACTCATGACTCTGAGATCAAGAGTCCCATGCTCCTGACCCAGCCAGCCAGATGCCCTGGGAACTTTGACTTTATTCTTTTGTTTTTGTTTTCTATTTTAAGTGTTTTATTTTATTTTATTTTTAAATTTTTATTTGAGAGAGAAAGAGAGAGTGAGCAAGTGGGGGAGAGGGGCAGGGAGAGACAGAAAATCTTAAGCAGGCTCCATGCTTACCATGGAGTCCCATGTAGAGCTCAGTCCCATAATGCTGGAATCATGATCTGAGCCAAAGTCAAGAGTTGGGTGCCCTTATTTTATTATTTTTTAAATGTTTTACTTTTAAGTAATCTCTACACCTAATGTGGGGCTCAAACTCATGACTCCGAGATCAAGAGTCTCATTTGCAATTAATAATAAATTTATATTTTAAGACTTGAACTCTAAAAAGTTGATTTATTCAATATTCTCACTGTGTTGTCTGTATGTTTCAAATTTGTTTTCACTGAATTCATTCTTTCACTCAGTTATTACTGAGCACCTGCTATATGCATGGCTTTGTGTTAGATGCTAAGGGTATACGAAAGATTTAAAATACGATTTGGTAGGGCACCTGGGTGGCTCAATTGGTTGGGTGTCCAACTTCGGCTCAGGTCATGATCTCACGGGCCATGGGTTCAAGCCCCGTGTTGGGTTCCGTGCTGACAGCTCAGAGCCTGGAGACTGCTTCTGAATCTGTGTCTCCCTCTCTCTGTCCCTCCCTGGCTCGTGCTGTCTCTCTCTCTCAAAACATAAATAAAAATAAAACACTAAAAAATGTTTGTAAAATATGATTTGGGTTCTGTTGACTAGCAGCTTTAAATCTGTGTAGGAGAGGGGCGCCTGGGTGGCTTAGTCGGTTAAGCGTCCGACTTTTGCTTAGGTCATGATCTCGCGGTTCGAGGGTTCAAGCCCCGCGACAGGCTCTGTGCTGACCGCCAGCTCAGAGCCTGGAGCCAATTTCAGAGTCTGTGTCTCCCTCTCTCTCTGACCCTCCCCTGCTCACGCTGTCTCTCTCTCTCTCCTAGAAATAAATAAAAAATTAAAAAAAATTAAAAAAAATCTGTGTAGGAGAATTACAGGGCAATCCCTTCCTTGAAGTAATAAAATTAGCATATGATAGAGAAGATCAGACATTAAAAGCCATACTTTAAGGGCCGAATATTTCCCAGGCCCAAAGCAGAGAGAGTAAAAAATTGATTGTGATTTAACAGAGTTGTAAGCTAAAGAGAGGATGTGTTGGTCAGAAGGGGAGCTGTCAACACTAGACACAGAAAAATAGGAACTAGAGGGGTGCCTGGGGGGCTCAGTCGGTTAAGTGTCAGACTTCGGCTCAGGTCATGATCACACGGTTCTGGGTTCGAGCCCCAAGTCGGGCTCTGTGCTGACAGCTCAGAGCCTGGAGCCTGCTTTGGATTCTGTGACTTCCTCTCTCTCTGTCCCTCCCTTGCTCATGTTGTCTCTCTCTCTCTCTCTCTTTCAGAAATAAATAAAACATTAAAAAAAATTAAGGCGGCTTATTCAGGGCAGACAATTTATCATTGCAGTGGAGGTAAAGGTAGCATAACAGCTCTTGTTGCTCTCTGTCTTTGGACATGAAAGCCCTCCAGCTAAGCCCTTGGCTCTGATTCCATGGTCACTAAGCAACCTTCTCATTAAAATGTGGCCCCTTTCACAGGTCTGTCCAGGGGGCCTAATGGGCTGGCTAGCTCGCATAGCTAGTTCTTCTCTCTTCGCCTCTATTTCTCGTTGTAATGCATTTTTTCCCCATTACAATGTTTTTTCAAAATGAAATCTATTCCATGATGTTCTCTTATTACAAAACTAATAGATGCTAATTAGAGAAAATAGAGCCAAGCAAAAGAAGGGCATAAAGGCTACCCATAATCTCCCACAACCCCAAACAACCACTGTGAGTACTTTTGCGATTATTATTTGGGTCCTTTTAATATATGTATTTATGTACAACAGATATATACAGGGTCATATATGGATATTTACCTTTGGTAGTCTATCTTTTCTTTTTTTATTCGAAACTTCATCCATTATGCAAGTGATACATGAGTGCATTTTCATAAAAGGTTTTAGCACAGTATAGAACAATATAGGGTAAACTGTGGAAGACCCCAGAAGCAATTCATAGCAAACAGCTTCGCATTTATCCTTGCAGCTGTTTTTCTATGAATTTAGATATCTGTATCATATACTATTAAAATAGAAAAACTTGGATCCTTCTTATTACTTATTAGTAACTGCCTTAAAATTTTTTTAATGTTTATTTATTTTTGAAAGAGAGAGAGAGTGAGTGGGGTAGGGGCAGAGAGAGAGAGAGTGACACAGAATCAGAAGCAGGCTCCAGGCTCTGAGCTAGCTGTCAGCACAGAGCCCGACGCGGGGCTCGAACCCACGGACCGTGAGATCATGACCTGAGCTGAAGTTGGATGCTTAACCGACTGAGCCACCCAGGCGCCCCAGTAACTGCTTATTTTTACTACAGATTCTAGCATGAACATCTTATCATGTCAATAAATACAATTTAATGATTATTTTTAATGGCTTCATGGTATTCCGTTGTATGAATGCAGCATGAGTTATTGAACTAATATCGTATTGTTGAACATTTGGGTTGTTTTCAATCTTCTCCTATTACACACAGCACTTCTGCGAGCATTCTCTGTGTATACCATTATGCACATGAGTGATCATTTTCTGGGAATACATTTTCATGGGTAGAATTGTGTGGTCCAACAGTAGAGCACTTGAAGATCTAATTGCCTTCCACAAAGGACATAGCAATCTACATGCCCAGCACCCAGAGTAGGAAAGTGTTCATTGTCCTTAATCCTTGCCTATGCTGAGTGTTTTTAATCTTTTTAAACTTTGCCAACCTATAGGCACAGTAGGGTAGATCACGGCTGGCTTTAATTAGCATTTAAAATTGCTCCTTAGGTTCCTTTATTTAAAAGATATA
>NW_027528243.1:278288-285433 GCF_008692635.1 Crocuta crocuta
TCCTTAGGTTTATTTATTTAACAGATATAATTCAGGACCAACTATGTGCCTAACACTGTATTAGGTACCAGAGATATAATGGCAAACAAAAATGGCTACTGATGCTGATCTTAATGAAGTTTACTATTGAATGAAAGACGCAGACACTAATCAAAGGATGCGATAAATAAACATGAAACTGTACTTGTGATAAGGGTCATGACGGAGAAGTACAAAGAGATTTGAGAACATAATATAGGGGACTTGATGGAGCTCAGTCAGTTAGGCATCCAACTCTTGATCTTGGCTCGAGTCATGATTTCATAGTTTGTGGCTTCAGGAATCTTGCATCAGGCTGTGCACTGATAGCACAGAGCCTGCTTGGAATTCTCTCTCCCTCTCTTTCTGCCCCTACCCTACTCATTCTCTCTCTCTCTCTCTCCCTCAAAAGAAATAAACTTAGGGGGACCTGGGTGGCTCAGTCGGTTGGGTGTCCGACTTCGGCTTAGGTCATGATCTTGCGGTCCATGTGAGTTTGAGCCCCGCATTGGGTTCTGTGCCAATAGCTCAGAGCCTGGAGCCTGCTTCTGATTCTGTGTCTCCCTCTCTCCCTGCATCCCCCTCGCTTGTGCTCTGTCTCTGTCTCAAAAATAATAAACATTAAGAATTTTTAAAAAATAAGTAACCTTAAAAATTTTTAATAAATAGGGGGCTTGGGCCATCAGGGAAGGCTTCTCTGAGGAAGTGATGGATAGGCTGGTAACTGAAGGGAGAGCTGGAGCCACCAAGTGAGGCAAAGAAGTATTCCATAGAGAAAACAGCATGTGCAAAGACCCTGTGGTAGGAGAGAACAAACATGGTGAGGTGCTTGCAAGCAGTCAGTGGACTCGGAGCACTAAGAGTGCAGGACAGGTCAGAAAGACAGGCAAGGGCTAGGACAAGTGGGTTCAGGCTGGTCAAGTGGGTTAAGGATTTTGGTCTTTTCTGAAGTGCAAAGGAAAATCATTGATGAGTTTAAAACGAGAGGATGACGCTGTCAGATTTGCAGCGTCAAAAGGTCACTGTGGCTCCAGCGTAGAGAACAGATAGGCAGGGAACACGAGTGGACACAGATGGGCCACCCACGAAGGCGGTAGTGAAGATGAATTATAATGGTAGCGGCTTGGAACGGCGTGGTAGTTTCGTACACAAAGGGCAATGCCCAGATATATACTCTGGTAGTGTCTGGATGATACTACGGTACAAAAAAAATCAAACCAAAACCCAATCATCACTGAGTCCTGGCCTATCTCCATCTGGAATCTCTCTCTTGAATCCATTCCATAAACCCTGTTCCAGCTCAGACATCATCCTCTCCTGCCCCGACCATTCACCAGTCACTTCTGTGGCTTACAGTCTCAGCGCCTTTTCCTTTCTCCACCTGTCACCACAGAGATTTGTCTCCACAATGGTTTTATTGAGATATAATTCACATCATACAGTTCTCCTTTTTAAAAGGCACAATTCAGGGGCGTCTGGGTGGCTCCATTGGTTAAGCTTCTGATGTCGGCTTAGGTCACGATCTCACAGTCCGTCAGTTTGAGCCCCACATCTGTGCTCCCAGCACAGAGCCCGCTTCGGGTCCTCTGTCTCCCTCTCTCTCTGCCCCTCCCCCCCAAATAAATAAACATTAAAAAAAACTTAGTCCCCTTTTTTAAAAAAAGTATAATTCAGCGCTTCCTGGGTGGCTCAGTCGGTTGAGCATCTGGCTCTTGATTTTTGCTCGGGTCATGGGATCCAGGGTCGTGGGATCCAAGTTCATGGGATCCAGCCCTGAGCTGGGCTTCTTGGTGAGCATGGGGCCTGCTTGAAACTCTCTCTCTCCCTTTGCCCCTCTCCCCTGCTCATGTACATGCACTCCCTCTAAAAATTAAAGTAAATAAATACATAAAATGGTATAATTCAGTGACCTTTAGCATTTCATGGATATGGACAACCATTACCAGCTCTAAGCAAATATGAATCTACTTTCTGTCTCTATAGATTTCCCTATTCTGGACACTTTGTTTTTTATTTGAGAGAGAGAGAGAGAGATCGGAGGAGAGGGGCAGAGGGAGAGCAAGAGAATCTTAAGTACATTCCATGCTCAGGGCAGAGCCTGATTCGGGGCCTGACCCCATGACCCTGGGATCACGACCTGAGCCGAAATCAATAGCCAGACACTAAACCAACTGAACCACCCAGGCGCCCCCCTATTTTCAACATTTAATAAAATTAGAATTATACAATGTACAGTCTGTGGTGACTAACTTCTTTGACTTAGCATCGTGTTTTCAGGGTTAATCCATGTTGCAGCATGTGTCAGAACTTCATTCTATTTTCTCCGTGTTTGTTTATTTTGAGAAAGCAAGTGGGAGAGGGGCAGAGAGAGGGGGAGAAAGGCAGAATAATACTCCACTGTATGGACGTACCACATGTCATTTCTCCATCCATTCATTGATGGGCATTTGGATTGTTTCCACTTTTTGGTTGTTATGATTCATGCTGTTGTGTGCTTTCACATACAGGTTTCTGGGTAGACATATGTTTTCATGTCTTTTGGAATATCTAGGAATGGATTTGCTGGGTCATACAGTGACTCCATGCTTAACATTTTAGGAACTGCCAACCTGCTTTCCAAAATGGCTGCACCCTTTATACATTACAGCCAGCTGTGAAGGAGGGTCCTAACTTCTCCACTTTCTTGTTAACACTTGTTACTATATGTCTTTTTTATTGTAGCTATCCTAATCGGCCTGGAAGTGGGTGTTTCTCACGGTTTTGACTTACATTTTTTGAAGGCTAATGATGTTGAGCATCTTTTCACAAACTTTTTGGCCACCTGTCTTTCTTCTTTGGAGAAATGTCTATTCAGACCATTTGCTCATTTTTTTAACCTTTTATTTCTTTTATTAAGATATAATTGACATATGACATCACTATTTGCCAGCACCGTCCTAAGCATTTTGCAAATTTCAATATATTCGATCTTCATAATAGCTCCATAAAATAGATACTCTTATTGTCATGATCTGAATTTTACAGGGAAAGAAGAAACCAAGGCAGAAGGAGGTGAGGCATTTTGCCTAAGATCATATCGCTAGTACGAGGCATACCCAGATTTAAACCTAAGGGGGTCTGGGGTCCAGAGTCCATGTATTTTTATGCCAATCCACATGAATTAGGAAGTTCCAACAAGCTCAAAGTATGGGCCTTAAAAAGTTTTAAAGGGGCGCCTGGCTGGCTCAGTTGGTAGAGCATGAAACTCTTTTATAAATATGTTTTTAAGTTTATTTATTTATTTTGAGAGAGATGAAGGCAGTGTGAGTGGGGAAGGGGCACAGAGAGAGGGAGAGGGAGAGAGAGAGAGAACTCCAAGCAGCTTCTACACTGTCAGCATAGAGCCTCATATGGGGCTCGAACTCAGGAAACTGTGAGATCATGACCTGAGCTGAAACTGAGTCAGATGCTTAACCCACTGAGCCACCCCAGGCACCCCGAGCATGCTACTCTTGATCTCAGGGTCATGAGTTCAAGCCCCACGTTAGGGAGAAAGCTGACTTAAAACTTAAAAAAATAACAATAAAGTTTTAAACATAGAAAAAAGTTCACTTGCTATACACGGAGCATCTGTTTTGAAAGGCAAACAAGAGTTAAACAACGTAGTCAAGCCAAGAGAAGTTTGGTGGGCCCAGCTGTCATTGCCTCATGTCATGAATTTTGCACGTCCGGTTCACCACATGTGCTGGAGAAAGCAATAAAGATTGTGAATTTCATCTGCACTCACGCCTTTAATCATGAGCAGTTCATGAGCTATTTAGAAGGGGCTGATCTCAAGTACGGAGATTTATAGAGCTGCCATCTCCCATCAAGGGCTTTTGGAATAAGAGTTCCCAAATCCAATTTGCAAGACCTCCAGCGATTCACAGGATTATATTTTCTTAAGGATGTGACAAGACATCTAAACACGCTGAACTTGAGACTGCAGGGGACAAACAAAAGCTCTGTCGATCTGTTCAAGGAAACGAAGGCTCCAACTGGACATGTGTCTTGGGCAGATGGTGACTGGAGGCCACTCATTTTCCATCACTCACTGAGCTATCTTGAGTTCAATGCATTCATAGATTTTGAAGAATGCTACCCTCTATTTGGTGGAAAATAAGTCAATCTGCGTGAGGATTTTCTTGCCTGGATGCAGGCGGAAGGGTGCAGAGGAGAGTTTAGACCACAGGATCCCAAGAGCCCAGGACTGGAGGAGGGAGTCTCTTACTAGATGCGCGGAGCCAGGAATCTGCAAGCCAAAAAGACCAGAGCAATAACAGCAGGATGGAAGCCAACTTCCAGGCCCGGGCCATGCTTGGCAGGCACCACGCATACTTGATTGCCCTGTATTTTGTGAAGCAGCCTTGATAGGGTGCAGTGGGCCCAGCTGAATTTAAGGACAGGGGCGGGATGGTCAGAAGAGCTTGATAGGTTTTGTGTTCTCTAGCATTATGCTTTTAGTGAGATATAATCCACATATCACACAATTCATCGAGTTGACAGGTTTTGACAAGTACCCAACAGTCAATTTTCAGAAACACACAAAACATAATTTAAAAGACATTTTTTTATGATTGCCTCGAGAGGACATTAGGTGTCCTTTATTCATACCCTGCCTACTGCTAACTTATCAAACTCACTACCAGGGTGTGTCAACATTCAGCTCGGTGAATTCGATCCACCAAGAATTTGCGGGTAAACCTTATCCTCACTTCTCCAGATGGATAGCCCATCTCTAGGCAAGGTCTTCCTGATGCAGCTGAAAGTGTGTTCTCTTTGGAGTCAGCATGAGGCAGGCCCGCATTGACGAGCTCTTGCTCTTATGGTTCATTTTGTTAAATATCAGTGTTCTACTCTTATGGAACTAGTTGAAATTGACCAAAGACCAACAGTAGGCCTATCAATGGGCACTTTTTAAAATGTTTATTTCTTTTTGAAAGAAGGAGAGAGAGACAGAGAGACAGAGCATAAGCGGGAGAAGGACAGAGAGAGAGAAGGAGCTGACAGCACAGAGCCTGATGGGAGGCTCAACTCACGAATTGAGAGATCACGACCTGAGCTGAAGTTGGACGTTTAACCAACTGAGCCACCCAGGCACCTCATAAATGTGTACTTTTGACTGAATACAGTGGATCCAACTTTTTCTGGATGCTTAAACATTTTTTTTTTTAATTTTTGAGAGAGAGACAGAGACAGAGAACACGGGAGGGGCAGAGAGAGAGGGAGACAGAGATCCAAAGTGGGCTCCTCACTATCAGCAGAGAGCCTGATGCAGGGCTGGAGCTCACAAACCACGAGATCATGACTTGAGCAGAGGTCGGACACTGAACCGACTGAGCCCCCCAGGCACCTCCTGGATGTTTTTGTATTACTGTCCTTACAATCTATACCAATGAATGGCCAACAAGCCATATTTTGCTCTTACCATCCATTTGTGTGGCATGTACATCTCTGTATCTTTTACTGTGTGATCTACAATGGAAAAAATGTGGATGCCCCACCTTAGGCACACTATACTGAAATTTCAGTTCTCTTGTCTAGATGTGTGATCAGAACTACATGGGAAATCATTTAAACCTGTAATATCTGATAAGGGGCTTAGAGAGCTAGTATTTTATCTCCATTGTTTATTGAGGGCTAATCCATTTATTTTGGAAGCCAATAGAGGAAGGTGGTTGGTAGATATTCTGTTATGAAAACGGAGAAGCTTAACCTCTGGTCTCACCTAAATGGAAGCTCATAGGACCTCTGGAGGTGACCCTGAAGCCCCTTACAGTGAAACCTAGATCTTCCTCTGGAGGTAACTTTGGCTACTTGCCAGCATGTCAAAAAAGTGCTTTATTGAGTCCCTGAGTTTCACAATCTGAAGCATGGAAGCATGGAATTAACCAGTAACCTCAATACTATTCCAGCTCTGGAAACACCACGTAGGTTCCCTTTGAGGAGTGGGGATGGGGCACATCATATGAACGCGAGCTTCAACAAAGCGCATTTGTCTTTTCTGACCAGATCTTACCTGCACTTGAGGCCTGATTGTTTCAGCCTTACTTACGTTAGAGACCTCTCCAAAGTTCCCATACTCCATGTCTCTGCAGGGACAACCCAAAGCTTTTAATTCTAGAAACTATGCCTTTCCCCCCCTCCTAGATACGCATCCATGTTCACCTTTGGTTTTTGATTCCAGCTCAAGGTCATGGACTTCTACCACTGAAACCCACTCCTGAGCCTTTGTTGACCACCTGCCTCTTCTCAACCCATTTCTGGTCACTGGCGTTTCAATCGTAGACCTCATTCTGACAAGACAATACTTTCTTTTGTCTTCTTCACTCAACCAACTCTTGCTGCCATTGAGACTTCAACTCAGTTATCCCTACCTCTGGACAGCCTTACTGAATTATCTGAGTCTGAATTAAGTACCCCTCCCGTTAGGTATTCCAGACGGCCACATTGTTCTCTTTATCACTCTGTATTAAAATAGCCTGTATGTCTTTTTCTCTCTCCACACCCAACCAGAATGTAAGTTCTATAAAAGTACTTGTTCCATGCTGTGTCCCCGGTGTTATGCACAGGGCCCAGCAGGCCTCCATAGACCTTTATTGAATAAACAAATAAGTGAATTCATTCCACTGGCTTACCCACTCCTTCAAACCCTGGCTGTGTCCTTGACTTGAACCCTTAGCTGGAGATTGACACTATGCAATGTCTGATTTTTAAAAACCGTTTATTTATTTTTGAAAGAGACTGAGTGTAAGTGGTGGAGGAGCAGAGAGAGACACACACACCGAATCTGAAGCAGGCTCCAGGCTCTGAGCTGTCAGCCCAAAGCCCAATGCGGAGCTCGAACCCACAGATGGCGAGATCATGACCTGAGCCAAAGTTGGGCATTCAACTGACTGAGCCACCCAGGCGCCCCTTGATTTTTTTTTCAATATTTTTTTAAATTTATTTCTAGGAGAAAGAGAGAGACAGCATGAGCAGGGGAGGGTCAGAGAGAGAGGGAGACACAGACTCTGAAACAGGCTCCAGGCTCTGAGCTGGCAGTCAGCACAGAGCCCGACGTGGGGCTCGAACCCACAAACCGCGAGATCATGACCTAAGCAAAAGTC
>NW_027528243.1:285614-293555 GCF_008692635.1 Crocuta crocuta
GGGAGAGGGGCAGAGAGAGAGAGGGAGAGAGAATCCCAAGCAGGCTCTCTACTGACAGCCCCACTCGGGGCTCGACCTCACGAACCTGAACTAAAACCAAGAGTCGGTCACTTAACCGACTAAGCCACCCAAGCGCCCCTGAAATGACTGATTTTAAGTAACATGACTTCCCGGCGAGTCGGCTTGGATGAATTAGCTGCAAGTCAAAATGTCCCCAGATGACTGAACTTAATTATAAAATTATTTAATATTGACCAACTCAGTACTCAAAGTATGTGTTAAAGTCAATGGTTACAATTTTATCTTACTTGCTCCTAACAGGAGCAAAATACCATGACTGATTATTTTTTGAGATATCTCTTGACAGGTGATGATAGAATCACGTCACTGGCTTACTAAAGGTCCCCAGGTCTATTCGCCATGGTAGGGAGAATGTCTGTCCAGGCGATCGAAATGCAGATTCAAATTATTGGAGTGGAAAATTAAGAAGAGGGCAGACTCTTGGCAAGTGCTTTCTGTCCTACTATAAAATTTCAAATAATTACTAGAAAAGATGAGGTCAGAAGAGTTCCCTGGCCACCAAGAGAACTCACAGGATGGTAGTACCTCGGTGAATTACTAAGATCCACGGTCTGTTCTTCACCTTTGCAACTTAAAACATTTCAGCCTCTGGATAAACACAATGTGCTGTATACATGCAATGGAATACTATTCAGTCTTAAAAAGGAAAGTTCTGACACAGGCTACAACATGGATAAACCTTCAGGACATTATGCGGAGTGAAATAAGTCAGTTGCCAAAGGACAACAGCTGTATGATTCCACTTATGCAAGGTCTTAAAGTAGACATAGTCACAGCCATGGAAAGGATAATGGTGGTTGCCAAAGGTTGGAGGGGGGGAGGCAAAAGGCATGGGGAGTTATTATTTAATAGATAAAGAGTTTCAGTTTTGGAAAATGTGAGAAGTTCTTGAGATGGGGAGTGGTGATGGCTGCGTAATGATGTGAATGTACTTAATGCTAGTGAACTGTACACTTAAAAATTGGTCACAATGGTAAATTTTATGTTAGGTATATTTTTCTATGAGTAAATAATAATAATTTTAAAAAGAAACAAAAATAAAACACTTCAATCTAAGGAAACGGATTCATGATAGCCAAGTTCACATTAATTAAAGCAGAGTACCAATTTACCAATTTGCAAAGAAATGCAGAACGCCAAGGGAAAAAGCAGAAAGGGAAATACTCATAGATTTTGACTGTATACATATTTTTTAACTTCTTTACATAAAAATCCATCATAAAATTAATGACAAAGGATTAACATCTATACTATATAAAGAGCTCCTATGAATTAACAGGAAAATAACGGTTTTGATATAAAAGTGGCAAAGAACATGAACAGGAAATTCATAAAAGGAAGAACACNTTAGTAGAATGTTGGAGCCTAATTGAGGGCTTGAGACCTCATACTGATCACTTGAAATCAGGCCTGGTGAGGGTGTTCCCACTATGGAAACCTGCAATATTGGAGTTTATTTTTCCCTTGGAGAATAGGTTGTTAAACATTTATGAGCAAACCACTGTGCATATTCAGTCATTCTTTCTCACCTGGTTCCTTTCCAATTATGTTTAAACATTCTTGAGTCTTCTCTGTCATCTTTTTTTTTTTAAACTGTTTTATTTATTTCTAGGAGAGAGAGAGAGAGAGAGACAGCGTGAGCAGGGGAGGGTCAGAGAGAAAGGGAGTCAAAGACTCCGAAAAAGGCTCCAGGCTCTGAGCCAGCAGTCAGCACAGAGCCCGATGCGGGGCTCGAACGCACGAACCGCGAGATCATGACCTAAGCGAAAGTCGGACGCTTAACCGACTAAGCCACCCAGGCGCCCCTTCTCTGTCATCTTTAAAGAAACCTCAACCCGGGGCACCTGGGGGGCTCAGTTGGTTAAGCATCCGACTCTTGGTTTTGGCCCAGGTCATGATCTCATGGTTCATGAGTTTGAGCCCCTCATCGGGCTCTGCGCTGTCAGTGAGGAGCCTGTTTGGGATTCTCTCTCTTCTTCTCTCTCTGCCTCTCTCTCTCTCTCTCTCAAAATAAATAAACTTAAAAAAACAAACAAACCCATACTTCATCCTTCTTCAGCTACCATGCCATCTCTGTCTTCCTTCACAGACCAACTTCCTCAAAGAATTGACTAGACTTGCTGAATCCATTTACTCATTTCCTAATCATTCTTCAACACACAGAAGCCATTTTTCGCCACCACCACTCCCCTGAAACAGCTCTTGCCCAGCTCAGTGACCTCTGTGAACCCTAAATTCTATGAAGAGTTTTTACTTTCCTTGACCTCTTGGCAGTAGTCAATTCTGTTGACCATTACCTTCTTGGAATCTTCTTGTCCTTGGGCCTCCGCGATACGTGATCCTGGTTTTCTTCCAACCGCTCTGGCTCCCCCTTTTCAGTTCCCTTCTCAGATTCTCCTTCCCATTTCCCACCTCTAACTGTTGGTGTTTTCCAGAGATTACTCTTGAGTCCTCTTCTCTTCTCTATTTTCTCCGTAGGTAGTGTCATCCATTCCCACGACTTTAAACATGACCTATATGCAAATGACTTCTCAATTTATATCTCCAGGCTTGGCCTCTCTCCTCTGAGATCCAACTGCCTACTTGACAATGTCTCCCCTTCAGTGTCTCAGAAGCTTCTCAGACTCAACATATCCCAAGCTGGAGCCAAAGGCTTTCCCTCTTTTCCTCAAACTAGATGCTCTCTAATGTTCCCCATCTCAACAAAAACGCACCACGACGTAAGCCAGAAACTTAGGAGCCAACTTTGGCATCTCTGTCTTCCTCATCTCCCACGTCATTAAGACTGGGTTGTCTGTACCTTCTAAATATTTCACAGGTAAAGTTCTCTTCTCTCCATGTCCCCTTCCAGTGCCCTAGTGCGAGCCTCCATGATCCTTCAGCTGGCCTACCACGATTGCCTCCTCACTGGTCTTCCTGCCGCCATTTCTTTCCCTTCAATACACTCCCCACGATGAAGCCAAGGGAACTTTTCCAAACACGAGTCCGATCGTGCCACGCTCCTGCCTTAAACCTCTCAGTGGCTTCCCACTGCTTAGAATTAAAGAAAGAAAGAAAGAAAGAGAGAGAGAAAGAAAGAAATTTGCAAAGGCCTAGGGCCCTGAAATATCTGGCTCTATGTCCATGACTCCAGCTTCATTTCATACCATTCCGGTGCCTCTGTACTCCAGGCATGCCAGCTTTCTTTCTCTTTCTTGAACAGAACCTTCACACACGCTCTTCCCTTTGCCTGGAACGCTCTTACCTCTCCTGTCTTCCCTGCACCTTGCTGACTCCTATCTATCTAATCTTTAATCTCAATTCAAATGTCACTTCCTCCAGGAAGCCTTCTTCCTATACTGACATGCTAGACTAAGCCCAATCTGCATCCCCCCAACCCCACCTCACCATTATAGTTTCTGAGGGTACAATAATTTCTCTTATTACGGTTTTATTTTTGCATTGATGTGTGTGATTATTTGATTCTTGTCTGCTTTCCCCACGAGACCATAAACTCCATGAAGGCAAGGACCAGGTCTGGTTTTGCTCATCATTGGTCTCCAGTACTTAGTCTAAGACTTGGCACACAGTAAGCACATAATTAACATTTGTGGGATTAATGAATCACTTAGTGATCCTTGCGTATAAGGAATTCATAAAAGTAGGGCATTTAGTATTTTTCCTTTTACTAAGGTTTCCAGGAAGTTAAGAATCATATTTAAAGCTTAATCACAGCAATCATATCAGCCCACTATAAATAGCATATTTGAATTATCTCTTTTAATCCTGATGTACCATTCCGAGTTTACTGACCCATAAAATCTGTTTTGGAATAAGATGCTGTGTGTGTATGCGTGTGTGTGCATGTACACACAAACGTGTGTATGTGTATATGGATACAAAGATAAATCGGTACCTAAATGCAAAGTACTGAGAGATTGATACAAATGAAGACCTCATCTTTTTTTTTAAGACCTCATCCTTTTTAAAAACTTTTAAAAAACATCTTTATTTATTTTTGAGAGAGAGGGAGCAGGAGAGTGGCAGAGAGAGAGGAGGAGAGAAAATCCCAAGCAGGCTTTGCACTGTGAGCACAGAGCTGGAAGCAGGGCTCGAACTCAGGAACTGCAAGATCATGACCTGAGCCAAAGTCGGATGCTCAACTGACTGAGCCACCCAGGTGCTCCCCTCCAAAATTTTTTTTTAATGTTTATGTATTTTTGAGAGAGAGAGAGAGAGAGAGAGAGAGAGTTAGCACAAGCAGGGGAGGGACAGAGAGAGAGGGAGACACAGAATCCGAAGCAGACTCCAGGCTCTGAGCTGTCAGCAGAGTCCGACACTGGGCTTGAACCCATGAACCGTGAGATCGTGACTTGAGGCCGAAGTCGGACACTTAGCCAACTGAGAATGGGTGGCCCCTTTGAATGCTGACTCTGTTCCCTCCATGCCAGCTCCACTCCCCTGTCACTGATGCCATCATTTCTTGCTGTAACAGTGTTCTGATTCCCAAGTCTGTAACTGCATTCATCACTCCCTGCTCCAATGTTTTCCTCAAGCTGGTGTCGGAGTGACCTTACAAAATTCGCAGATCCGTTCGTATCACTGCCTTGCTCAAAACCCTTCAGTGGCCCCTCGCCCTCTGAGGGACAGTTTCTTTAACTGGGTCAGGTGGCACAGCATTTGGACGCACTGGTGACTTTTCCAGAATGCCACAAAATAATTGATATATTAAATCACACCATATGAAACGCAACACTTTTCAAAAGAATACTTCTGCTAGCAGAAAATACGTCTACCTTATGTGTGCGCAATATGAAATCATCGCCACAGGCACAGATGTCCGTGAAAAAATAAACTGTTGAATTAAGCATGATCAATACTGGGATTGTCTGTTTAATATTCATTTGCTTCTCATTCATTCATTTCGCCGCCTGCTAGCCGATAAGCAAGAGCATCTGTCAAAGATTTAGGAAAAATTTATGGCTAAAAAAAAGTTAAAATAGGGGCGCCTGGGTGGCTTAGTCGGTTAAGCGTCCGACTTTCGCTTGGGTCATGATCTCGCGGTTCGTGGGTTCGAGCCCCGCATCGGGCTCTGTGCTGACTGTCAGCTCAGAGCCTGGAGCCTGTTTCAGTCTGTGACTCCCTCTCTCTCTGACCCTCCCCTGCTCACGCTCTCTCTCTCTCTCTTCTAGAAATAAATAAAAAAAATATTAAAAAAAAAGTTAAAATAGAGAACGTTCTAGTCATTATCTGATTTTATTTTTTCCCCCACTGTGAGCATCCGGCCCATTCGCAATGGGCATGTTTCCAGACGCTTCCAGATCTGACCCCATCTTATCTTCTAGCCTCATTTATAGCCACTGCCTTCCACCTCTGGCCAAGCCTTGGAATTCCCTAAATGATGGCTGCTCTGTTCCCTGTGATTTCACAAATACAATTTTTCGACCGCCTCCCCACACGCTGCCCTCTCGATGAACCAGATAAACTACACTAGTTCTTCAAGACTCTATCCAATGACTCTTCTTTCAGGCGCCTTTCTTCGCCTCTCTGCGTCTCTGTCTCCCCAAGGTCTCGCTCCTGAGTGATGATGATCACGTCCCTGGTGGGCAAGCTCTCTGGCACCTAGGCTGGGAGCTTCCCGGGGTCGCCGTGGGGATTCTTGTCACCCATGTTTTTCTTGAGTTCTCTTGGCGCTTAGCACAGTGGCTGGTGTGTGACGAGGGGTTTGTGCATACTTGTGGAACGAATGAGTAAAATTGCAAAGGAAGCAACGTTTATTTTCAGAACCTTCCAGCTCCCTGCACGTTTTTTGGTACCCGTTCTCCAGCCCAGTTGCACTCGGTATCCCCATGCTGTCCATGTAGACATCCACCAGGATCTGCCTTCACGGCTAGAGTCCAGGCTTCAAGCTTTCCCCTCCATATGCTACCACACCTTACCAGTCCGGCGGCCCATCCCCCCACGGGCGTTGAGTTCAAACATAGATTGCTGGGGCCCAGCCCTCTCTAGGTTCTGATTCCATGGGTCTTGGGTGGGGGCTGCGAATTTGCATGTCTACTAACTTCCCAGGTGACGCTGCTAGACAAAGATCACATTTTGAGAAGCACTGGGATAAATTAATGTAAAGCCTGGGGCGGCAGGTAATAATGCACAAAGGAATCCTTAGTTCATCCTGACTGACCCCCTTAACTGAGTTTCTGATTCTCTCAGCACTATCTGGATTTCTTTAATCCCAGATCATCTTCTCCCTGCCTTGCCTTGCCCTCCTCCTCCAACTTTCTGATCTTTTCAGACTGTTCTCCGAGCTCCTCTGCTTTAGCAAGCCCAACACGGCTCTCCTTTTCTTTCTCCTTTCATAAAGCCACCGATTTAGGACAAAGGCTTTCCTGAGCTCTTAGCTCCATTTCATGGCCTTCTTTCTCCTCGCCGGTTCAGGCTTAGCACCCCGCCCCCATTGCATCCCAGCAGCCTGAATGACCTTTCTAAAGCTTGGCTCCAATTAGGGTCCAGTCCTATCTAGCAGGGAGAGCCATTTCCCCTCCCTGGGAGTCTGGTTCCACAAACAACATTAGCATGCTAATGACAGTCACCTGCTGGCCCTGGGAAGTCCGCTGTGAGCTCCAGCTTCCTCAAGGACAGTGGAAACACTGAAAACACCACATTTAAATGCTTCCGTTCATTCA
Source organism: Crocuta crocuta (assembly GCF_008692635.1). Classification (NCBI taxonomy): domain Eukaryota; kingdom Metazoa; phylum Chordata; class Mammalia; order Carnivora; family Hyaenidae; genus Crocuta; species Crocuta crocuta. The sequence goes on from NW_027528243.1 coordinate 292,358, forward strand.
TTCACTCAACGAACATTGATTGAGCACCTGCCAGCCGCTGTGCTGGGCCCGAGGGATCCCGCCAGGACATGTGTTCAGGGCAGTGCCCGAGGGTCCACAACACCTCTTCGCGAAGGGCATCTTTTGCTCTGCTCACCAACGGGGACAGACAGCCAAAGAAGAAACTGACGCCCTCACGAGCCCCCTTGCCTCAGCCTTCCCGCCCGCCCTGTGCCTGGGCCGGGGACCCAGGACTAAGGATTGGGCGACTCCAACCCAGTGAGTTTCCAAACCTCTTTGTTGAAACGAGCACGATAAGGCACACGTCTCAGTTATCGGCCGCTGTGTTGGGTGAGGCAAGGTGTGTACAGCTGGGAACATTGTGAGCCGAGACCTCTCTGCACATACACACACTCACACCGACGCACAGCACTGGTGTACACAGCTTCATACACACACCAACACACACTGAAAATACACTTCGACACAGGCACGGACACACACGGAAACACACACACGGGCAGACACATGCCAACAAATACAAACACAGGAGTAAGCATATGCCAACACGCACACACATTGACACATACTGAAACACACAGGCACATAGCTGACACACGCGCTGACGCGTACAGATGCACACCTACTCACACATGGATACCAACCCACATGCCACGGAAACGCGTGTCCAGGCCCCAGCAAGGGCTTGCAGCCGCAGGTGGCCGATCTGAGAGGGAACAAAGGACGGCAGGACACTTGAATGATACACTCGGTTCCAGTTTGCGAGCACCAGCGTTTTGGAGGAGGAGGCCTCTGAGGTTCTGAGGGTCCCAAGAGACAGCCGGGCAGAGTGGGTCACGTGGGCAGGGCGCCAAGGATTTTGAGCTAAGGCAGCCCCTCGAGGGGCTCAAATAGAGCGAGGTGTGGTCAGCGCGGAGCGCTGGGGGCGGGAGGGCGGTGCACCCGGGGAGCAGGCAGGATTCCCGGGAAGCCCCCCTCCACCAGGCAGTCCTCCAGGCTGGCGACGCCCGGGGAATCAGCTCTCACCTCTGGCTTCCAGATGCGCGCCTCTCGTCCCGCCACCGCCCAAGACCCATGTCCAGATCATTTAGTGACGTTGGGCTCTGCTCTGTCCACCACACCCAAGCCTTTGCCAGGGAAGACCCATCTCCCTCCCAGACGCTAAGCGGGGAAGCTACCGGTCACTTCGGACTCCCCG
>NW_027528243.1:293597-295195 GCF_008692635.1 Crocuta crocuta
TCGTTGCCACCCCAACCCAGGGCCTGGCGCCACCCCCCAGGCCCTGCCCCAGCACCCTGGCGGGCCTGGGAGACAACAGCCCCTCTTCCTTGCCATCACCGTCAGCCCAGACGGCCCGCGCTGACCTCCCCCGTACTGGTCCCCGATTGTGCCAGGCGCTTGTCCTTTGGCATCTCCTGGGTTTCTAGCGCAATGACGGGCGCACAGTAGGCGCCCCCAATACATGGCTCGTCACGNGCCCCTCCCCCCATCCAAATCCCCTACCCTACTGTTCAGGAAACCTTTCACTGGGCGCTTCCTGGAGGCCGACCCAGAACTCGGCGCTGGAGATGCATTTTGCGAGTCCCCGGTCCACGCTGCTCACAGAGAGAGCTCCCTGAGTCAGTGGGAGAAGCACTGTCCCGGCAGGTGGAAGCAAGTGCCAGGGAGAGCGCCACGTGGACACCCCATTTCTCTGCCTTCCCTCCTTCTCCCCAGGCCTGGGCTTCTGCATCGGGTCCCCTCTCCTCCTCTCTCCCTGGTTCCCGTTTTTCTTCTTTCCTCCCTCCTGCCTCCCCCTCAGCCGCTCCCGCCTTTGGGCCGCTGCGGGGCCATCTCCTCTGTCCCATCTCGGCCACCTCGCTGTCCCGGCTTTTGCCCATGAGCCGGCCTCCCCCTGTGGTCCCGGGTTCCACTCGAGGGTCTGGGTGCCTCTCCGAGACCAGGGCACCAGCACTACTGAGCAGCGGAGCGGAGTGTACGACCGCTAGGGCCTCGGGCACGCCAAGTGTGTCAGGGTTCGCGAGTCCCAGGGAGCTAGCAAGGGGCCACTCCCGGGGCAGGGGGCGGGCTTCAGGGCCGGAGAGGCGGAGGGGTGCAGAGGGCAAGGGAGAGGAAAAGGAAAGCAGGCTGGCACAGCCTCCGCCTTCGGAGGTTCTCACTGCGCACAGCCGGCCGCTTCTCCCGGGCTGAGCGAAGGTGAAGGGGAAACGCGGGCGGGACAGAGGCACCGAGGGCCGACCCGCGTCACTCTCACTATGCCGCTCGACCGGGGTGGGGGGGTCTTCGCCCCCAAGCTCCTCCTCTGAGACTCCCCGGCGGCCCAGGCACTAGAAGAGGGTGGTGGTCTGAGCCCGCGCTCACACGCTGAGCGTCTAGGGCTCGGCGGCGAGAGGAGGCGTGGGGCCCGTGTGTATGAAGTACCCAGCAGTGGTGAGCTCGGCTCCACGAAATTCTAGTCCGCAGCATCCGAGGCTTGGAAACCCCAGGGCAGAAGGGGACCTCGAGTCCGCTGGTCCCAGACTCCGCACGTCACAGCTCAGTTGCGTGGCCGCACTGCGGCTCCCCCCAACTGCCCCCTTTCTCAGCTCCACTGTGGAAGGGCAGGNCTCCATATGCATTACATATGTGACTGCGTCTGTGTGTGTGTTTCACCGTGTGCGTGTGAGTGCACGTGCGCGCACTCGTGCCTCCCGGGCGTCTGTGACCCTTGATGGGGCCGCCCGTTTGTCGGCGTGCGCTCACCTCCGTGCTGTGTGGCCTTGACTCCTCCGTGCTGTTTGCCTCTGGGTCCCGTTTGTGCGTGTGTGCGTGAGTGTGTGTGTGGGGGGGGGGTGCAG
>NW_027528243.1:295201-296015 GCF_008692635.1 Crocuta crocuta
CATGCACTGCAATTCCAGTGCAAGAAACAAAAGCCTCTAGGTATTTGGGTCACTGAAATGGATTTGTTTTCAAAATCTGCATCCAGAATCTGATAGTATTTTCTCTACAGGATATATATGAATTCATGACACCCTCTGGCCCCTGTTCAGAAGGGCAGGGTGATTTCCTTTGGACCTCCCCACCCCCTGTAGACCTCAGCGCCCAGCTCTTTATGCTGATGTGGAAGGACCAGTAGAGAGAAGACAGTGCTCTGTGATCATGGAATTGGAGAGAATCCTCTTCCCTCTAAGACTGACCCTGTAATATTTATTGCTGTGGCATTTTGAGGCTTCTCAGAGTGCTTTTCTGCTCCCTGTTGCCTGCATTTTAGACATGGCATGCTTTAAGCAGAGGGAGTGTTCTCCTGGATTACACTTGCTCCATCTTTAGTGACCAGAAAGGATACTAATGATTTTTCTTGTCAGCTAATTAATTTGCATCGACCTGTCCACGCTCTGCCTGCCGCCAGTCCCCCTCGCCTGGATTAAGATTGCAGGGCAGATGTTGTAAAGGGGAACATTCCAGAAGGTTGCCTTTCACCTCAGGCACAATTTGGGCCACCCGGAGGAGGTCCCCTTTGTTCTGCGGATGGGGGCTTGGGGTGGTTTAGGGCCATTTGGTTTGCTTTGCGTGGTTCCCCTGTGCCCTGGCTGGCTTTGCCCATATAGCATGATGAAGAACATAATTGTACGCCAGATTCCGAAGCTGAAAGAGCAGCCCAAGCACTTGAGACCTTGTTATCGGGATAAATGGGTTTCTGGGAAACTTGACCTC
>NW_027528243.1:296125-296759 GCF_008692635.1 Crocuta crocuta
TCTTGTTTTTTGTGTTATTTGTCTCTCTGCTCTCCTTTGTGTCTGCAAGAAGTTGTAATTCACCAGGGGAAGGTGGAAATAACTCAGGAGACCTTGGACGCCTGATGGCTGCTGGTTTCTTCCAAGGAATATGTAGGCAGGGTTTGGGAGGGGAAGTCTGGAGAATAAACCTAGCTTGGGAGTTCTTTTGAATGAGCTCTAGGACACAGTGCCATGCAAACCTTGCTATGGTGCGCGCCAGCGCGCGTGCGTGCGTGGTTGAGGGTCACCATGGCTAGTAAGGTAACATCATTAGTGACTTAAAACAGGCCATAGAGTTGTTGGATAGGACCCTTACTTGGGCACGCGTGCAGCTTGGAAGTTCAGCTCCTGTGTACACAACACAAGCCGATCCCATCGGAATGGACAGCGCAGATATCCTGGAGGACAGAACTCTTCCTCCATTGTGTCCGCAGACATTTATTTTCGACTGATCAGTGTCCAGCACTATGGCTGGCCCTGGCCAACTGTACAGAAAAAGGAAAAAGTAGTAGACATAGGTCCCGCCTTTTAAGCTTATGGCCTAGTTGAAGAGACCAACTGTGGGTGCTGTGAAATAGTTAGAGAACTATAGAACAATCTTGTTGTGAGGTGG
>NW_027528243.1:296906-297151 GCF_008692635.1 Crocuta crocuta
GAGAGAGAGAGAGAATCTCAAGCAGACTCTGCACTGTCAGCACAGAGCCCAATGCGGGGCTCGAACTCACGAACGGTGATATCATGACCTGAGCCAAAACTACAAGTTGGACGCTTAACCAACTGAGCCACCAGGACGCCCCAGTGTATATACTCTTTGAGGCCGTATTACTGGTCTTTCTCTCTAATGAAAGATCTTGCAGGGGCTAACTCTGCCTTACCTGGGGCCTGCCTGGGGCAGACGGC
>NW_027528243.1:297343-298848 GCF_008692635.1 Crocuta crocuta
GGCCGGCCTGGGGCAGTGGGCTCAGGGCAACTGCCTCCAGGCAGGGAGAAGCTGGTCTCTGCATTCTGATCTTTGTTATCAAATGACACTTACCCTAGATTTCCCTTGAAGCTCCAGCCTCAGCTGGATCTACCACCTCACACTAAACGTAACATTATTATACCTCAAGCAGGGAGAGCAAAACCCCAGTATATACCCACACCTCCACCGAGGATATAGCATAGAAGGAAATTTACATGGCCCCAAATATAACAAGTTATTGAATCTAAGTCAAGGGTATATGGGTAATCACTGTACTATTTTTCTAACTTTCAAAAGAAAAAGTTGGGGTGTGCGTCGGGGGGAATGACAATGTCCTTCTCTCCCCCCACCAAATGCATACAGCCTCTTCCCCTCAGGGAGTTTACAGTCTAGTAATGGAGGCAGACTTAAATAACCATATGATTATCATTGTGATCAGCGCTGCACAGCCGAGCTGCTGCAGGAATTCATTACAAGTGGACCTAATCCAGCCGTGAATGGGGGCGGTGGGTGACTGGAAAGGCTTCCTGAGAGTTTCAGCTAAGAAAGGGGTAGGTGTAAAGATGGGTGAGCTCTCACTCTGCTCCCCATCTCATCTGTTAATTCACACGCTTCTATTCTCATTCATTCCTTCCTTCAACATGTGTTGATTAGGCACCAACTCTGCCAGGCCCTGCGCCAGGTGCTGGGGATATGGTGGTGCCGAGGCACACAGGACTGTGCCCTCTGAAAGCTTCCAGATGACAGGCAGGAATCAGTCGCGTTTCCTTTCATTTCCTAAATCCTGGAAATGTTGAGTGTTAGCGGTGTTCTTATTACAAAACTGCATTACAGCTGAGCGATTTGTCTGTATAGCATAATGAGATTTTGATCTGGAGTCATGTGCATAGCATTTACCTTGTGGAGTCTCTGCTGTAAATTTTCTGTTAATTGCTGGCTTTGTTACCTAGCACGGCCCCTCCCTTTGTGTGCTGTAAGGGAACAAACCCGTAGCATTAGTCTGAGCAAAAACTAATTAGGAAGATAAGCCCCCTGGAAAAAGGTATTCTGCAACTAAATAGGACTGATTTCTGGACTTGCCTGGGTTTCTGGATGATCAGAGCCGTGGCTTCGTAGTAGCAGGAACGAATGAGAAGAGCTTTTAAGTTGCATGTACTTTAAGACCACACTGAAGAAAGAGAAAGAGAAGAGGGAGAAAGAGAACACCATGGGATAAGTATCATTGCCTTCAACAATCTCCAGGTGCTTCCGTCTGGATTTCATTTTCCCCAACAGCCTCCTGGACAAGTATTCCTGTTTTCTTCATTTATGGGTACAGGGAGGCCAAGTGACTTAGTCCAAAGTGGTATCGCTGGTCAGTGGATGAAACAATGAAACACATGCCAAATGACACAGATTCTTTAAAAAAAAAGCCAAATCTGCCCTTTTCGTGATGTTTCTAAGCAATAAAGATCCTGCCAGACCCCAACACCCCCCTCTTTGCA
>NW_027528243.1:298875-299417 GCF_008692635.1 Crocuta crocuta
TCTTTCCCTTGTCTCCGCCCACCCCCGCCAGCACAGTCAGGGGGCCAGAGAGGAGTATGCTGGGTTCTTTGAGGACTCCGTGATGTTAAAAAGATCCTTAGCTTAAATCCCAGATCGCACAGTCATGGGTTGCGTGTGGGTTTTCTGTCTTTTTTTCTTTCTTCCCATATTGCTTTAAATAAAAATCTTGGAGCCACCAGCCGTGTAATGATGGATTATTTTAAGTAACAACTTGGGGGGGGTGCAGAATAAATTAGAAACACAGACCCTTCCTCGGTGTGGCAGGAGGAGGCTTTTGCTGCCGGGATTTGAAACTGTGGGCTTCTCTGCTGCCTGCACAGACGAAGGAGGCCACATGCTCAGGAGGGTGAGAAATAATGTTATCGTCTTGCTCTGGGTCTCCCCATTAGAGGCAGCCATCTGCTGGATTATGTCGCGCGCTCTCCGCTTGCCCTGGACTTGGGTCATCCGTTCCACTCACTTACAGGTGACCGGGGAAGAGATTTGCAGGCCTTCGTGGGGACAGGACTCTGGGCTGTGGC
>NW_027528243.1:299432-302801 GCF_008692635.1 Crocuta crocuta
GTCTGAGGCAGTGTTGGGTTTCCTGTCCCAGCAGAGGCCCCCGGCTCTGAACACCGGCGCGGAGGCAGGAACTGGGTTTTTTCAGATCCACTTTAAATGAGACCAGATGGAGGCAGAGGCAAAGTCAGGCTCCCTAGAAGACAGTTGGGCATTCATCCAGTGGACTGTGAGTAAACCCTTTTTCTTTTCCTTTTCTTTCTTTCTTTCTTTCTTTCTTTCTTTCTTTCTTTCTTTCTTTCTTTCTTTCTTTCTTTCTNAGAGAGTCTGTCTGGCTTTTGTGGGAAAGGCTGACCCTCCCTGAGCAGGGGTCGCCCCTGGGCCTGGTGTAGAATCTGACCCGTTGGGTTGAGTGGCCCCGGGCCCGAGGCATAGGCCCGAGTCAGAAGGGAAGGAAAGGGCGAAGGGGAACCCAGAAGAGGAGGACCAGCGCCCCCCCCATGGCTTCCGCTGCCTCAGTTGCCTTCCGTGGGTGGGAGCCACAGAGTTCCAGGTCGTGTTCCATGACCCTTCTCCCTCTGGACTGTCAGTCATCAGGCCACAGGCCCCATGCCCTTACATCCCAGCAGCGTAAAGAACCGTATCTACCGCTGCAGTCAGCTTTTCCGTTCGAGTGGCCGTCTGCGCGCCAGGGCCCCGGAGCCTAGCACCACTTCTCTGCCGCTAAATCACTCTGTGACTCTGGACAAGTCACTTCCTCTCCCCGAGTCTCTGTTTCCCCTTTTGTAAAACGAGCGGGTTGGAGTAGGTGAGCCCGAAGGGCGTTACCAGCTCCAACACTCTATGGCTCTGAACGTTTCCTGGTCCCCCAGCTCAGTTTCTTTGAGGCTCTTGCCTGCTTCTGCTTCCGAATGAGGTGGCCGACTTTAACTCCACCTCTTCCCTGCCTTGACTCCTCGAGCTGGGTGGAGAGGCAGACTTGTGGAAAAGGCAAGTCTGTGCTTTTAGCTCAGCGGGGTTTCTCTAAGTCGAATAGAAACAACCCTTCAGAGAGGCTGTCCAGGTGGGTGTATATTGCCATTGTCTTCTTATAAAGGTGCATGACGGCTGAATTTCTGTCTATTGAATCCCATTTTAAATGCGCTTGAAGAGCTGGCCATTTAATGGAATCCTGCTGCAAATCCTTTTATAGAATGAAAAGCCACTCAGGAATTGATCTGGTGTATTAGAATCCAGAGGTTCAGCTCCTGGATTTGCCAAAAATGGGCCTCCTCCCTCTATGGTAAGGATGGTTTCCTTTGTGCTTCCCCAGGGTCTTCTGAGCTGCTGCACCGCCCCCCCCCCCACTGAAAGGCATTTCTGGGGCCCCTAAGGGGTGCTGCCAGGGCTTGTGGGGCTTATTTCCCCTTGGAAGGGCCCCCACATTTCTCTCTCCCAATTCAGGGCATTGCTACTCTTGTCAGTTTCCTCTTATAAGGCCTGGCTTGATCAGCGCGAGGGAAATCCTGACAGGTGGCACACTAGAGGGGTTTTCTTAACCTCTGAGGACTTATCAGTGCTTTTGGGGGGTTCTTCTGATTATACAGCAGCGTCCACTCTGTCGGTGGCACTGGAAGCAGCAGATAGGGCTCTCATCCACCTGATGGCTTCGTCAAGTATTTTAGCTGCATGTTTCAGGATATGATTTGACTTCTGGTTCACATGAATCCTTGTAATAGTAAGTTACACTGTATAATAATAAGGTATGTATATATAATAGCAATGTTATAATAAAGAAAATAACAGGGTCTTATTGTATTTTTGCGAAAGTAAGTGTTTACATACCATAAAACGGCCCGAAAGCTGAATCCTTAACCACATTTCCTAATTATCTGTATGTGGAAGCACCTTTTTCGGTACTTGTAACTGAAGATTTTGCCACAGTAGCTGAAGGTACTCTCCTGCCTGGGAAAGTCTCATAGTAGGATCTGTTTTAGAAAGTAATCTTTTTATTCTGATTATAAAGGTAAAATATGTTCCCCCCAAAAGTCAAATGAGCCCTATTGTGGAAAATTTGGGGAACACAGCAAAGCCACCACATGTACATTCCCTCCACTCAAAGGTAACTGTCGTCACCATTCTGGTGTGAACTTGACCCCTGAACAATGCAGGGGTTAAGGCCACTGACCCCCTGCACAGTCAAAACTCCATGTATAGCTTTTGACTCTCCCCAAACCTAACTGCTAACAGCCTACTCCTGGCTCGATGCCTTACCCAGAATGTAAAAGGTAATACAACACATACTTTGTATGTCGGATGTATTCTAGACTTATAGTCTTACAATAAAGGAAGCTAGAGAAAAGAAAATGTTATTAAGCAAAATGTAAGGAAGAGAGAATACATTTACAGGACTGCCTTTTGCTTTTGTTGAACAAAATCCACGTAGAAGTGGACCCAGGCCCTTCAAACCTGTATTGTTCAAGGTCACCTGTATATTCTTCCAAGTACATAGACATTCCTCCCCCCTCCCATGATTGGAATGATCCTATAGAAACGGAGCTTTGGAGGCACCTGGGTGGCTCAGTTGGTTAAACCTCCGACTTCGGCTCAGGTCATGATCTCACGGTCTGTGATTTCGAGCCCCGCATCGGGCTCTGTGCTGACAGCTCAGATCCTGGAACCTGCTTCGGATTCTGTGTCTCCCTCTTTCTCTGCCCCTCACCTGCTCCTGCTCTGTCTCGCTCTGTTTCTCAAAAATAAATAAAAATGTTAAAAAAAAAAGAAATGGGGCTTTGTTTTTGTTTCGTTATTTGCTTGATCGTATATGGTGATCATTTTTCCTTGTCATTAAATATTCTCTTTTTTTTAAAATTTTTTTAATGTTTTATTTATTTCTAGGAGAGAGAGAGAGACAGTGAGAGCAGGGGAGGGTCAGAGAGAGAGGGAGTCACAGACNAGATCCTGACCTGAGCTAAAATCGGACGGTTGATCGACCTAGCCACCCAGGTGCCCCCTTGTCATTAAATATCCTTAGAAGATATTTGTATCAGCTGCTATTACTCTGTCGTGCATCACTGAACTGTTCACTGATTTTGATCATCCTGAAGGTTTGGTTTGCAGGGGTCTATCAAACATGGGTAGACCCAAACATATGTCTATCAAACATCAGGGCTGGGATGGAGATGGAGAAAAGGGAAGATGGGAGAGATCAGGCCCACCAGTAAGTGACATACAAGGCTATTGGACAGAATCTTATTTCGGTGTGTCTACGGCGAGGTGCAGAGAGGCCAGAGGAGAAAGTTTAGGGAAAGGCCAGTGGTCACCACTGAGTCCCAACCTTTTCATTTTGGTTTCATCCCTCAGAATGTCAGCTACTGACTTAACCACATGAACCTGAAACGGAGGCCGGAAACTCCATTGATCTAGACGCACCCTCAGTTCCCAGGGGCCTCT
>NW_027528243.1:302919-303452 GCF_008692635.1 Crocuta crocuta
GAACCTTTGAATATTCAATTAAAAAATGAGATTGCTGTGTCCTCAGGGGAGGAGGCGGAAGAGAAAGAGAGCAGAGCTTCTGCCGGCCCGTGATCTGAAATGCGGTATAACGTATTTCAAACCGCAGGTGACTGCAGATGGGGAGAAAACAGGAAATGGAATTGGGGAGGGGAGGGGGGGCTCTCTCGATTCGTGGGAGCCCTCTTTTCATTTTGCCTTGCTTTTAGCTCTTTTCAGACTCTGCATCCTAATTCCCCTGCTGCAAAGCTGAGTGAGAACTCTCTTTTCTTGTACTAAACATGTTTTTAAATGACACAGGTAATGTGTGAATACATTCATGCTGTAAAAGGATCAAACAATACAGAAGCACCCTGAATGCCCCCCTGAGGAAGCCCCGATTTCCATCCCCGCTCCACTCCCCTGCCATCCCTGGTTCCTGGTTTGGCGGGTTCCTTGTTGTCCCCTTTCTATGCACTCACATACATTTATTACAAATACACATATATAGGGCTTTTTTTTTTTTGCATATATGG
>NW_027528243.1:303605-304564 GCF_008692635.1 Crocuta crocuta
TCCTTCTACTGTGCTCATTGTACTATGACTTCTTTTTTCTACGTTATAAATATGTCTTGGAAATGTCTGCGTCAGAACATATAGACCTATCCCATTCTTCTTAATGGCTGCAGAATGTTCCAGAATATGCACATGCCGTAATTTCGTTCAATATTTTTCTGTTATCAGACATCTGCGGGTTTTCCCCCCTCGTTTTTCAGTATCGTAATCGATGCCGGAATGAATGCCCCTATACGTGGATCTTTGCGCAGACAGGGGAGTTTCTGTAGAATAGATTCCTGGGGGAGGCTGCAGGGGGACAGGAGACAGGCCCTTTGACATTTTGTTGACTGTGGCCTTTCTAGCCTCTCGGTTCAAGCCTTGAACGTGACACTGCCTCCTACTCCAGATGGTAACTTGAGGGATTAGTGTTGGGCGAAGTTGTCACTTCCATCTTCTCTTGGGCACATTGTAATCAAGACCTCAATTAATCAGGCCACCTTAAGGAGAAAGAGGAAAGAGATAAGACAGCAGAGCTTTAGTGAGGGAGGGGGAAGAAACTTCCAGGGCTGTCCTGGGGTCAGTGTACATTCAGTCCAATGTCCTTTTTTTACCTCTACATATTTAGCTCTGAACAATGAGGGCTAATGCTTATAATGGTGACCTTGACATCTTATAAGATCCATCAAAACAAGAGTGAATAGTGCTCGCTAGACAGGATTTCCTAAAGCAGGAAATATATATACAAATACATTTTTGAAGCTTTCTCACCTAAAAGCATCAAGACAAAAAGTTTAGTGCTTAGGGGCACCCGGATGGCTCAGTCGGTCGAGCATCTGACTCTTGGTTTCGGCTCAGGTCATGGTCTCACGGTTCATGGGATCGAGCCCCACATTGGGCTCCTGGCTCCAAGCTAAAGAGGAGCCTGCTTGGGATTCTCTCTCTCTCTCTCTCTCTCTCTCTCTGCCCCTCCCCCACTT
>NW_027528243.1:304588-308987 GCF_008692635.1 Crocuta crocuta
ACTTGCGCACACGGTCTCCTTCTCTCTCAAAATAAATAAATATTTTTTAAACAGTTTGCTGCTTAAATCTCAGTAGGAAAAACACAGTAACCAGCTCCCACGTTCCCAAGTCCCCCATCCTTCCAGTTAATTTTGGTGTATTGGATGGACGCTGGGTAAAAAGACACAGAAAAAACTAGGGACTCTAAAGCCACCAGTGACCTTCATCAAATCCAGACTAATGGTTATTTCTCTGTAATTCTTCCTTATTTCAGCCTTGGCCTCCAGTGCTAGAAAACTGTTGGGTCATCTCTTACTTTTCTGATCACTTGCCCCCTCTTGCAAGAATCCTTTTTGGGGTGCCTGGGTGGCTCCGTCAGCTAAGCATCCGACTTCAGCTCAGGTCATGATCTCACGATTCGTGGGTTCGAGCCCCGCGTCGGGCTCTGTGCTGACGGCTAGCTCAGAGCCTGGAGCCTGCTTCAGATTCTGTGTCTCCCTCTCTCTCTGACGCTCCCCTGCTCATGCTGTCTCTCTCGCTCAAAAATAAATAAAACATTAAAAAAAAAATTTAAGAATCCTTTTCATCTTCCATTCCTTCCTTGTGGGCATTCCCTACATTCAATCTCTAGTTCTTTTCTCCCTGTACCATCTCTTAAAGAACACATCCAGTTTCATACCTCCCACTTCTAAATTCATCCCCCAGTGCTGAATTCTCCTTGAGCCTACAATCCCATATTGCTAAGAACTTGTTGGATTTCTTCTCCTGCATATCGTACCAGAAAACCAAAACTGGCTTATTTTCCTTAACATGGAAAATGTTTTTACAAACCCAGAAGACAAAGACAAACACCTATTTTCTAAAACATGGGCAAGGACTTGAACGGGCAACTCACATACATGTGTACACATACACAATGTGTGTATAGATACACAATACAGAATGCACAGTAAAAAGAATGTTCCCCTTCACTAATACAATGCAAATTAAATGTTGTGATACCGTTTTTCAATGATTCCATTCTCAGTGGTTAAAAAGCCTCAGAAACTCAGCATTGGTCTAAGTATGGGCTGACACATTCTTGCATATTGGTGGCCGAAACAGAACTTTGTACTATTTACTCTCTGTTGAATTATTTCTCAATGTGTACTGAAGTCTGTCTTTCTTTAAAAAAATTTTTTTTATGTTTATTTACTTTTTAAAAAAATTTTAACTTTTTTTTAATGTTTTATTTATTTCTGAGAGAGAGAGAGCATGAGCAGGGTAGGGTCAGAGAGAGAGAGACACACACAGAACCAGAAGCAGCCTCCAGGCTCTGAGCTAGCCGTCAGCACAGAGCCCGACGTGGGGCTCGAACCCACGAACCGTGAGATCATGACCTGAGCCGAAGTCAGACGCTTAACCGACTGAGCTGCCCAGGCCCCCCAATGTTTATTTACTTGTGAGGGAGAGAGAGAGAGAGAGACAGAGTGTGAATGGGGGAGGGGCAGAGAGAGAGAAGGAGACACAGAGTCTGAATCAGGCTCCAGGCTCTGAGCTGTCCACAGAGCTCAACGCAGGGCTTGAACCCACAAACTGTGAGATCGTAACCTGAGCCAAAGTCGGACGCTTAACCAGCTGGGCCACCCAAGCGCCCCTGTACTGAAGTCTTTCAAATGTGTATGCCCTTGGACCCAGCAGGCTTCAATTCTAGGGGTTTAACTTAAGGAAATAATCCAAGATCTATGCAAACCTGTATGAATGAGAATTATTGTTTATATTGTTTAAACCTTGGAAACATGCCAAATGTCTAGTAGTGGAAGATTATTTAAGAAAATACGGTAAATTCCTACAATGGAATGCTATGTGGCCAATACAAATAATGTTTTAGAAGTATATTTCATTTCTCAAGAAAAGGTCCGTACTATATTATGCGCCATATTTTGTAAAGGAATATACAGAATTATTCCTATTTTATAAGAAACAAAAGGCATACAGACTGGAGGGAAACGTATATAAATATTAATGGTAGTTAACTCTGGAGAGTGCTGTTGTGTGTGATTGCTGTTTTCTCCTTTATAATGTTCCCTATGTTCTAAAATCTCTACAGTGCACACTGCTTTTTAGTAAATAAACAAAACCTGATAAACATAATTTGTTTGTAGTAGCTTATCTAAAACCAGAATCCTCAACGTCCCCACCAAGCAAGCACCCTTTCCCAGCTTCTCTCTTTTCTGTCCACAGTGCGCCCACCAATCCAAGCTCCCAGGCTTAGAACCTTGAAGCCTCAGAGCTCTCATTGCCTCTTCCCTCCCTCTTACCCGATCGCTTGACTGAGCGATCGCCCTTCTGTAGGCCATCTCTCAAGTCTGTTGCTCCCTCCAGAGACCCAAGTCAGACCAGCTCAGTTCAACCAGTGCCTGGATGTCCCTCCACCAGGTCCGTGTTGGTGGAGTCGTCTGTCTTCTCGCCTCTGCTTGCTCCCTCCTCCAATCAATCGAATGCCCCGCAGCTGGGATGATCTTTCAAAAACTTGTATAAGGGGCACCTGGGTGGCTCAGTCGGTTAAGCATCCGACTTTGGCTCAGGTCGTGATCTCACGGTTCGTGGGTTCGAACCCCGCGTCGGGCTCTGTGCTGACGGCTAGCTCAGAGCCTGGAGCCTGCTTCAGATTCTGTGTCTCCCTCTCTCTCTGACCCTCCCCTGCTCACGCTCTCTCTCTCTCAGAAATAAATAAAACATTAAAAAAATTAAAAAGAAACCAAAACAAAAATTTGTATCGTGGCTCTCCCTGCTCAAAACACTCAAAGGGCCCCCAAATCCCTAGGGAAGAAAGCCCAGATGCTTCCTTCTGCTCTTTACAGCACCGTGCTGGGTGGGAGGTCCCGCGGAGGGGGCACATGGGAGGCTTCTGGTGAGTTTTTGTGGACGGTGACCTAAGTCTTTAAGAATAAGGTGTGGGGTTCGCCCCATCTCTCCACTGTGGTCAGTTTGAAAGGTCTGTTTCCTCTCCTCTGTGCACTTGGACCAGAGGCCAGAGTTTCACGGTGCCATATTTGGACACAGGAAGAGGCAGCCAGGGGCGATAAAATATGGCTCAGGAAACCTCAACTCTGAGTCTGTCCCAATTTCCGATGCCTGCTTACGTAGGGGGATGCATCGAGAAAGCACATTGGCCCTGAAGCCTCTGTCTCCCCCGCAGTGGTGAGGACCAAGAACAAACAGTGGGAAACTTTCGTTCATTTGCTTTAAGTAAAAGAAGAAGGAGAAAGGGGTGAGGGGTGAGGGGAAGCAGAAAGGGGTGTGCATAGAACAAGCCCCGCTTGAGGCNGGGGGGAGGAGGGTGAGACTGTGAGGGTAATGAACTTGCCAGATGGCGGTCCCGGCCCAGATCCTGTCTCTCACTCTTGGAAGACCCACTGGCACTAATGGGTGAAGGGGCTATCTGGGAACTAGTTGTGAAAATGTCAGCTGCTGAGGGGCCCAGCCCATCCCTCTCCGGGGGATCTAGTCTGAAAGCAGGTCCAGTCGGCCGTAAAGATTGCCTCCTGGCACCAGCCGTGCCCTTCCTGGACCGCTCGGGGCGCCTTTCTGGTTACTGAATTCTTGGTGTAGCCCCACCCAGAAGAAACTCTCGGCTCCTCTTGTCCAGCTTCTCTTCTCCCCGGGGCCGTTGGCAGTTAGCACTTTTCTTAAGTACGCGCAGTCCTTTTTTCCTTTCCTCCCCTGGCTCCGTGGAAGCCTGCCCCGGTTCGAGGCTGTCCCTGTTTTGTAAAACCATTAACAGTAGGAAGCTTTGGGAGTAGCAGCTGAAGCAAAGGCTTTGCAAGGCTGCCGATGGCTTGGCTGACCCCTGTGGGGACCAGGGGTCCCGCGGAAGCCTGGAGGCAGCGCTCTCTGGCCGGGGTTTGGGGTCGGGGAGACACAGGTGTTCCATGGCATCGCGTGTTATTTTCAAGAGTCCAAGTGGATGGGTAGGAACAGGTGCTTCTGTTGACGGCTCGCCACAGGCTAGGCACCCACGCTCAGTGTGTCATCCTCGCCCCCGTCCTATGAGCTAATGACTACCCGTCCCTGATTTTACAGGTGGGGGGGCTCTGAGAAGCTAAGTACCTTGTCCGAGGTCAGAAGGGGAGGGAGGAGGGATGCTCACGGAGACCTGTCTGGGTAAAAGCCAATTCTCTTCACGGCTACACCGTGCCACCTTTGTGGTTGCCCCAAATGCCCTCGAGAGAGGAATAATGGCTTGTTTGAAGTCCCTTTGTAATATTTGCTGAGCATGAGGCATGGACCAGGCATTGGGCTAAAGCTCGTTGGGCGTTGGGGCACATCTGAGTCCCCCGAGCACCTGTAAGATATCTCCTAGGACAGACGTGGAAGAAAACAGAGTCTCCGAGAGGTTACCCAGCTTGTAGGTGGTGGAGGTGAGAGTTAACCCAG
>NW_027528243.1:309042-309584 GCF_008692635.1 Crocuta crocuta
TCTGGACCCTGGAGATGTCTGTGCCTATGAATCATGATTCCTTTTTTTTTTTAATATTTATTTATTTTTGAGAGCTCATACGGGGGAGGGGCAGAGAGAGGGGGACAGAGGATCCGGAAGCAGGCTCTGCCCTGACAGCGGCAAGCCTGAGATGGGGCCCGACCTCCCGACCTGCGAGATCATGACCTGAACAGAAGTCGGACGCTCCACTGACGGAGCCACCCCGGCGCCCCGGGAACCTGTGATTTCTGAGCTGGCGGGCCGCCCTGNACTTCCTTGCTCAGAGATCGTTTGGATGAAAAGTGAGACCCAGGTTGCTTTTAAGCACATTGTCGTTTTCTCCCCTCCCTCCCCTCCCAAATTAGGGTGAAGGTTGCCGAAGTGTCCCCCTGGCTGGACATGTGGGGTTTGACAGCTTGCCCGACCAGCTGGTGAATAAGTCAGTCACCCAGGGCTTCTGCTTCAACATCCTGTGCGTGGGTGAGTATTTCCATAGCAGGAAATTCGATTACAGAATATGGATCCTTAACGGCTGGATGTGG
>NW_027528243.1:309705-312610 GCF_008692635.1 Crocuta crocuta
TCTCTTCGCTTTTGGAAGCAGCCGGCTGTGATTGTATTTTTCCCCTGGCCAGACCAGAATGCGTGGCCGTACCTTGGGGGAAGCCGAGCCTTGTGCCACCCAGTGGGAATCTGCTAAGGGTGCTGGCTGGCTCAGCTACGCTGTCAAATTCCTTGGGACTGGAGAAAACAGGAGCCGGACAGGACTGGGGGGCAGGTAGTGGAAGGTCCTGGCCCCCCACTGTGGGCAGTGGGGTGGGGCTGTCCATTTCTCTGTGGCCCAGCTATGCTTGGACAGTTTGAGCTCAAGTTCAGGGACCCTACAGCTGCCGGCCAAGGCCAAGTTCTTTTATTTTCTCAAAACCTATCTTCACCTGGACCTTTAGTCTCCAATGTGGGGACCATGTCTTCTCAGTCCCCTCTAAGGTGACAGTCACAGCACAAAGAGAGTTAAGGAATGTTTCTGAAATGAACTGAGTTAACTCGTTATCTTTGTCAAGCACTTTCGCATGGGAGCGATTGGAGTCTTTACCGGGGCTCCGTGAAGTGAGCAGAGGGAGGGGTATTTGTATCTTCACGGAGNCTCCCACTGTTTCTCTAACTGCGGCCAGCGACCTCCTTGGAGAATACAAAGGCACTTTGGAAACGGTCAAGCCCCAACCAAACAGATACGAGGAGGGACAGTTCATTCACAGTCTCTAAGAATTGCTCCTTTTTTTTTTTTAAATGTTTTATTTCTTTCTAGGAGAGAGAGAGAGACAGCGTGGGCAGGGAGGGTCAGAGAGAGAGGGAGTCACAGACTGAAACAGGCTCCAGGCTCCGAGCTGGCAGTCAGCACAGAGCCCGACGCGGGGCTCGAACCCACGAACCGCGAGATCATGACCTAAGCGAAAGTCGGACGCTTAACCCACTAAGCCACCCAGGCGCCCCAGAATTGCTCCTTAAGACCTTGAAAAATCCCAAACACAGTCACAGCACATAATTTTCACTCTACGGTGCAGTAAAGCACACCTGCCTATTTTCAGCGACCTACTTCCAAACCTTAATGATTATATAAATACTATAATGGAGTCTGTNCTTTCTTATTTTTGTAGAGTGTATGGGAAACTCATTCTGGTTGAGGCCCCGCACCACCGCTGAGTGGAGAGCAGCAAGCCACTCCTTGATATGGAAGACAGGCAGTCAGTGAGGCTCCCTCACTAGCCGAATGACTCACTCCCACACATCAGCTCAGGAACCCATAAAACGGAAATCTGTGCTTCACAGAATGACACGTCATGGGCCTTACAGTCCACAGTGAGGCCATTAATTCTTCAGGTGCTGGAAGCCTACTCATGGTTATGATGAGATGCTGTTAGGAAAAGGATACAAAATAAATAGAGGCCACGGTGATGATCAGCCTCAAGGTGCCATCACATCCAACATGAGCACTGGCAGATCTCTCCAATCTTTGGCTATTGGCCAACTTATTTCTCATAATGCTTGATTACTGAAAGATTTCCACACAAACACATTGGATTCCCTTGGCGTTCCTCCCGGAGCTCGGTGTGACCTGTACTGAAGTTGAGGAGATGAGAAATGAAGTGACAGGCCCACCCCCCCATCAGCCTTTCAACTGATTGCAGTTGGGTGGGTGAGGTAATCTTTAGGAGGGAGGCCGTGTCCATCAGAATGGCTCTCCGAGGGCAAGAGGTGAAGTACAATGGGACCTGGGGACCACGGGCTCCCCGAAGGCCCAGAAGAGGAGGCAGCCGAGCTCCAGGCAGGGTGGGTGGGGGAAAGAGCAGACCCCTATCCTCCAGTTCCCACCCAGGTGCTGGATGCCTACGGCTGCATCTGCACGCACCTGCTGGGAACCACCCCAGACCTTTCAGGAGGGGAGGAGTAGGAAGGAGACCCTCACCCCCAGCGACCCACCCCCTCTTCTTTGTTTCCCTGCTTGGCGCATGCATCTAGTGCGCCCAACCTGGCCCAGGTTAAGTTCATTACCCAACCCTGATCCCGAACAACCTGCGGTTTATGCACCCTGCTCTCCATCTGTGTTCCCAACCCTGTCATTGCCCAGAGAACCCACAATTTGGGTCAAGGTCACGAGTGGTTTAGAATGGCTCTAAGGCTGCAATCTCAGTCCAGCCATGGGGCCGGGTACCGTCGCTGACTTGGCAAAGGGTCCGTAGCTTGACTGGCGAAGGTGATCTTTTCTCTCACGGGACTTTCTGTGGCCATTCTTTCATGCTTACCTCCTGTGCCTAACTATCAGGTTTACTACCTTAATGACTGTTATCAAATGAGTCTGTTTAGGCATAGAAGATATTCCCCCAAAGGATTTTCTTTTCTTTTTTCATACGGTGTTTTTTGAAACGTTTATCTATTGGGGCACCTGGGTGGCTCAGTCGGTTAAGCGTCCGACTTTGGCTGGAGTCATGATCTCATGGTTTGTAGGTTTGAGCCCCACGTCGGGCTCTGTGCTGACAGGGCAGAGCTTGCTTCCGGTCCTCTATTTCTCTCTCTGTCCCTCCCCTGCTTGTGCTGTCTTTCTCTCTCAAAAAAATAAACTTAAAAAAAAAATTTTTTTTAATGGTTTATTTATTTCTAGGAGAGAGAGAGAGACAGCGTGAGCAGGGGAGGGTCAGAGAGATAGGGAGTCACAGACTGAAACAGGCTTCAGGCTCTGAGCTGGGTGTCAGAACAGAGCCCGACGCGTGGCTCGAACCCACGNAGGTGTCAGATGAGGGTTAGCACTCGCTTGGATTAACGGAGACCTAGGACGTTTTTATCACAGTGTTGTTTATCTTAGTGCTGGGCTGCTGACCATAGAAGTCCAAGCCCCAGCAGTGAGTACCCCACACCCTTATGTGTGTGCGTGCCTGTATGCACATATGCATCTTGGGATTGAGAGAGGATTTTTATGAAAACAGAGCCTACTT
>NW_027528243.1:312689-316669 GCF_008692635.1 Crocuta crocuta
TTTGGGGCTGGGGAGAGCACGAGCAGGGGAGGGGCAGAGAAGGGGACAGAGGATCCGAAGCGGGCTCTGCACTGACAGCAGTGAGCCCGAGGTGGGGCTCGAACCCACGACCCACAAGATCATGACCTGAGCCGAAGTTGGACGCTCAACTGACGGAGCCACCCAGGCGCCGCACGGCTCTTACTTTTAGAGGGCAAAGCATACGCGTGTGGCCAGAGCATGACTCCTCTCGAACAGATTTTCTATGGGCAATAATTACTGAGTGAGATGAAGGTCCCCTCCCCCTTCCTACTCCCCCGACCAAAAACGCATATGAGTCGCTTGGCTTTAGAAATTGCAAAGATCCCACGATCCTAGATATAGGACAGGAGGCCTCCGAGGACCCGCCTGAGCCAGCGGTATCGATGTTCGGGGGTCCGTTGCTTTGCGGTGCTGGGAAGGAGCTCTGAAGAGACACAGCCTTCCGAATGTGCCAGCGGCAGTAATGCCTGTGCGGACTGCAAAGAGTCATAATGATAATATTTACTTTGAAGCTGCTCGGGATTCCAGGCTCCGCTGGGCTGTGTTGAACTTGGAATGAAACACCCAAGAGAAGCGAGATTGAAGCTCACTCAAGAGGAGGGGAGGGACAGCTAGGATTCTGTCAAGGTCAGGGGTCGACTGCTTCACGTGTTCATCCCTGGGAAGGGCAGCCGCTCACCTGTCCCTGTCGGAGACAGGCTGCGAGCCGTGGTGCGAGAGTGTGTGCCAACCCTCTGCTGGGAGAAATGCCAGGAAGATCAGGAAGAAGAAGACCAGGAAGGTTACAGAGCCATGACCTTGACCCTGTCCATAGGCTCCCTAGAGTTCCTGGAGAGTTTCCTTTGGAACCCCTCCTGTTGAACTCAGAGACATTTGTCCCGGTTTATTCCAGTATTCGGAGCTGGCAGGCACTTTAGCTTCGTGTGACCGCGAGCTCTGTGTGAACAGGGATTGTGGCTGTCCTGTTCGTCGCTGTATCGTTGGCCCCTTAAAACTGCACGTGGCTCCTGTTAGAGGCCCCGTACTCCATCCCCTGCACTCCAGGGACCAAATGAACCAACATAGCGCGCCTATGGGACGCACTAAAGACATGTCGATTATAAGTACGGGCCCCAGTGTCAGACTGACCGGATTCAGTACCCGCTCTGTTACTTGCTACTTTAGACCCTAGACCAGTTCCTTCCTCCACATTTTACAGATGAAGACGGTGAGGCGCGGAGAGACTGAGGAGTGGGTTGAATTGACGTGGCTCGGAAGTGGCTCGGGTAACCCTTATGAAGGGCTCCCTCATAAGTTTATTGTGGGGAATAAATAAGACAATATAAGTATCACACAGTGAGTACTCCGGAAGCCATAGCTAGTGTTACCATTCTAACTCGCTAATTTGATGGGAAGAGAGAGTAGGTCCCAGAGAGGGGAACGCACTCGGCTGGGCCTCTACCGATAACCTGACTGGGACTCTGCATTTCATCGCTTGCAATGACTTAATTACACGAGGTACCAGAGGATGCAGATATTGGCGGCAGGTGAGGACAGAGGCTAAGTAGAGAGGTCGACATTGGACCACCCCACGGAGTAGAGTTTGAGAAAGCATATTTCACATTACATGTCTTAAATTGGAATTCTTTTTTAAGAACCTGGTGTTTCCTGGGGCGCCTGGGTGGCTCAGTTGGTTAAGAGTTCAGCTTCGGCTCAGGTCGTGATCTCACGGTTCATGGGTTCGAGCCCCGCGTCGGGCTCTGTGCTGGTGGCTCGGAGCCTGGAGCCTGCATCTCCGTCTCTCTCTGCCCCTCCTCTGCTTGTGCTCTGTCTCTCTCTGTCTCTCAAAAATAAATAAATGTTAAAAAAATTTTTAGTAAAAAATAAAAACCTGGTGTTTCCAGAAAACCATCTACATTAAGCCAAGTGAGATGGAGTCCTCCTGGCCGGTGGTGGTGGCTTAAAAAGGGTTAAGAAACCCTGCCGTCCGTACAAGGAGGGAGGCGAGGGAGGCGAGAGAGAAATGGACCCCTCGGGACTCCCCAGGTTTCCTGCTGGAAACTGCCAAGTCCCCACCTTCCTGCAGGGGTGTGGAGGCGGCTGACCTGATCTTCCTCAGTGCTGGGCCCGGGGCCGCGTGGGAGGAGACAGCATCCCAGGCTCAGGCTGGGTCTGTGCCAACCATTAAGAGAGACCTCCCCCCCACACCCCCTCCAGGCTCCACAGTGATGAGAAATTGGAACGGGAGCACTCGATAGCCATGGGACCCGCTCACTTGATTTTCCTGCCCTCTTCTCGTGTTGCATTTGTCACGATTCCCCGGACACGCGCGGGTTCTTTTCTTCCGCTCATCGCTGGGCATCTAATTTCCACAGGCCTTTTGTGCCGTCAGGCTTTCGGGTGGTCACTCGTCCCGCTGCTCCTCATTGCTGCCCTGCCCTGCCCTGCCTGGCTGGCCTCCAGTCGTCCAGCTGTGCAAACATAGCCGCTGGCAGTCTGTCGCTTGCTCCTGCCGCCTCTGCGTGCGCCTTGGCTGGGCGTGCTCCCGGTATGGGAAGGTACCCCATCCCCTGCGCTCCGCGATCCTTAGCACCAGGGGCCAAGGCGCCAGCTCCGGGTGCTGGGGGCTCAGGGCCCACCACTCTAGGAGCTGCAGGGCATTCAGTAAAGGGCTTACGGAACAGAATTGGGGGAGAGAGGTGGGGAAGCACATGGAAAAGTCATCAGGCACAGACAAAGATGGGCTCAAGGGGCGCCTGGGTGGCTCAGTCTGTTAAGCGACTGACTCTGACTCAGGTCATGAGGCCACGGTTCGTGGCTTCGAGCCCTGCGTTGGGTTCTGGGCCATCAGCACAGAGCCCGCTTCAGATCCTCTGTTTCCCTGTCTCTCCGCCCCTCCCCTGGCTGGTGGCTCTCCCTCTCCCTGTCTCCCTCCCCCCCTCAAAAATAAATAAACTTAAAAAAAAAAAAAAAAATCCCTNCACCTCGGGCGGGGAGGGGGGTGATACATTCCGTTGCTTGGCCAACTCTGTCACCTCCCATTGCAAAGGCCCCACCTCACCACATTTTTCTTGAGACCCAAATACTTCCTGTTCCTTTAGGGAGGAAGAAAAAGGGGCCTCTTCTGGGAGAATCTTTGCAGCTAATAGGTATAGCAGACCTTGGCTGGAAACACGAGCTGTGTGAGGAACCATTTCCCCGCACCTTGGCAATCCACCACATTAGTCAGACCTGGCTATGAAATTGGGCTGGGGAGCCCGGGCTGAGCTGAATGTTCCTCTTGTTCTCTCCCTCACCAGTCTCTGTGCACACAGAAAGCTCTCTCTCATCAGAGACAGATATTGAAAGAGCACGTCCCGCATTCAGAGCTCATTCTTCAGACTAAAAGGCAATGCAAGATGGCCTCCTCCCCGAGGGCGGGGAGCAGATGGACCATCTGCATTTACACACTGCGGCTCTAGGCTCTAACCGTAGCCAAGGGCCACCTTGCAGATTTGTACCGTTGGTCAAAAAAAGGCACGGGTGTGTGTGTGTGTGCGCGCGCGCACTGGGCCAGGAATTGGCCAGTGCTAACCCACTGCCCACGGTGGAGACATCTCAAGGGTGGGGAGGGGGGAAGGGGAGCAAGGGGTGAGGATACCAGAATAGCAGGGTGGTCTGGGTGTCCCAGAGGCAATCCAGGGTGATTAGCTACTGAATCTTTTATCCCTGGCATTCCTGAATCGCTTGGCAGTCGGTGGGGAGACCCAAATGCAGTCTGGATCCATGGAGATGATAAGGGTCTGTAGCACCCAGCCCAGCTTGTGGCCTCATAGGACATTCCACCCACTGCCAGGCCACCAAGTTTTTCCCAATGTCTTCTTGCCCTGAAGACCCCTTGGCTCCTGGCAGTGGCTTGACCTCCCTTCCAGTCTCCCAGGAATGGCCTCCCGAATGCTTCACCGGCCCCCACAGCCTTTCCCTGTCTCGTCTCCCTGGGG
>NW_027528243.1:317026-321572 GCF_008692635.1 Crocuta crocuta
TCGTCTCCCTGGTGTGAAAGTCAAGACTTGAAATTCTGAGGGTTTAATTTATCAGTATCCTGCAGCCCGTTAGTTAAACACACACATGACGGGCTTGTTTGACATCTAAGGGAGAAGAAGAATTTGTGGCCTGCTAAGTTCCCTCCCCAACAGCTAAAAATGGCGTTGCCCCTGGGATACACATCTGGGCATCCTCCGAGGATATTTATTTGACAAGGGACTGCTGTCCCGTTCTTTTAAAATCGAAAATAGCCCTTTAATTTGTATGACAAAAGCTGTCTATGTTCCACATAGAAAACCTGGAAATTACACAAAAGCATTTAAAGGGAGAAACGAAAACCGCGCATGACCCCACCACCCAGTGGTAGCCCCTGGTAAGAGTGTATTGTATTTCCTTCCAGACTTTTCCCAGGCATAACTCTACCTCTCCCATCACTGCCTGTGCGTCGTTTCTTTTTCTGACTATAAAAGCAATGCGTATTAACCTTCAAGTAACACAAAAGTAGGAAGACTAAAAGGAAAATTATCCCAACTCCACCATCCTGAGACGCTCCTGGCTAATACGTTGATGCAGCCTCTTTCCTTTTTTTTTTCCACTTAATTGAGAGCAAAAAATCTAAGTTTTTAAAATGTTTATTTATTTATTTTGAGAGAGAGAGAGAGAGAGAGAGAGCATGTGTGAGCAAGCACACCAGTGGAGGAGGGGCAGACAGAGGGAAACAATCCCAAGCAGGCTTCACGCTCAGCTCAGCGTGGAACCCAACACGGGGCTCGATCTCATGACTGTGAGATCATGCCCTGAGGGGAAATCAAGAGTCCAACGCTCAAACGGCTGAGCCACCCAGGCGCCCCGGTCTGTATAGTTTCGTATGCTCTTCATTTATTGTCTTCTCTTTTCCATGTCAACGAAAACACATCCAAAACATGATGTGGAACAGCTACAGTGTTGTTGGGTGAACAGACCATAATTTCTCCTTTTGCTTTTCAGGAGAGACAGGCTTGGGCAAGTCGACCCTCATGGACACCCTGTTCAACACCAAGTTTGAGGGGGAGCCAGCCACCCACACACAGCCGGGTGTCCAGCTCCGGTCCAACACCTATGACCTGCAAGAGAGCAACGTGGGGCTAAAGCTCACGATAGTGAGCACGGTGGGCTTTGGGGACCAGATCAACAAGGAGGACAGGTAAGGAAAGCGATGGGGTGTGGGGGCTGCTGGGAAGCCACGGGGAGGATCTCGACTCGGGGTCCTGCCTGGACGTCCTCCCAAAGTGGCACGTGCAGGCTGCCGACACCGCAAAAGCCCCGCCTCTGCCCGGAGTCCCTGTTTACAGCGACCATTCTCCTCAACCCACTTTGCCAAAAGAGCTCCTACCCTGTGCCGGGCACTGCCATGCCCTGACCATCTAAAGCGGGACGACTTTGTCTCTGCCCTTGAGGCAGTCACAGGGAAGACCAGTTTTGAGCCAAGAAGTTCCGTCGAGTGTGATATGCCTTGTAAAGGACTGGGTACAAAGAGCTGAAGGGCAGGTTACCATGAGCACACGAAGGCGAGAACAGTCAGTTCCGTGTGGGGACGTCAGGGAGGCCTTCACGGAGGAAGTGCCCCCTGCGCCAGGCTGGAAGGATGAACTCTTTTGCCGGACAAACAGGGGAAGAAGGGCGGGAAAGGCAGTCCAGGCTGGGGGAACTGTTGGTACAGAGGCAATGAGATGTGGAAGAATATTCTAAGGAACTGTCACTTGCACTGTTTGGCGAGCTCAGAGGCAGATCTGCTAGGAAGCTAGTGAAGCTTAAGCCACAGGGCCCTTGCTTACACAGCCCCTTCCAAGGCCCTGTAACTAAGATTTCCACTAGCATGAGCTAGTAGAAGTAGAGGGAGGTGTGCCTTAAGAGGTCAATGAGAGTCAGATCATGGAGGAATTTCTAGAATGTGCAGACATGGAGCCATTGAGAAGTTTCATGAAGTGGAATGAGATAGCCTGGCCCTTGAAGAAGGTTCTTTGGAAGTATATGGAGAGTAGGAAGACCAACTAGGAGATTGTTGGACCATCAGATCAAAGCCAGAGGTAACCCAGGGCACTGAGATAGGACAAAAAGAGGCAGATTTGGTAAACACTGAGTAGGTAGAGTCACCAGGACTCGGCAGAGACCTGGTGTGGGGTTGTGAAGGCGAAAGAAGAATCTAGAATGAGGCCCGGATTTCTGGCTTTGGAGAGTCTACAAATGGTGGCGG
The DNA here is from genome assembly GCF_008692635.1 of Crocuta crocuta. NCBI lineage: Eukaryota > Metazoa > Chordata > Mammalia > Carnivora > Hyaenidae > Crocuta > Crocuta crocuta. Next base: position 319,261 of record NW_027528243.1, read on the forward strand.
CGTCCAGTGAAAGAATTAGGAGAGCAAGGTTCTAAAAGAATCAGCTGGGTCTTAGACCTGTCGAGTTTGAGCTGTCTGTGGACCAAGAAACCTGATGACCTTGAGCCGGAGGCAGCGGAATAAACAGGGTTAGAGGTCAGCAGAGGGTCTGCACTGGAAATAGAGATTCGGGTTCTCAAGGTATCAGGAACCGTGTTCCGACCACAGAGCCAGGGAAGACCATCCAGGGAGCAGAGTGGAGCACGGCGAACGCCGGGCTAAAGACAAATACCTTAGGATGTTGAGTGAGCAGTTGGAGCAGAAGACGTTCTGGAAAGAGACCAGGCAGGAATATGCAGAGAGGTAGGANCCTCCTTTCCTTAGAACAGACAAAAATATTTAGCTTCTGAGTAATTGAACCGAATTTTGTTTTCCATTTGAAATTCTAGACGGACACACCTCTGCTTTTTATAGATTTGCTTATTGTGCTAATCTTGGTTGGTTGAGAATAAACTGGACCCTGGGGAGAGGGGATATTTTCGGTCATCTCAGCTGCAGACTGCTCAGGATCTTTTCTCTTAAGTTTCTCACAATTCTCAGGAACATACATTCAACATATTTTTTTTTTTACATTTATTCATTTCTGAGAGACAGAGTGTGAGCAGGAGGAGGGGCAGAGAGAGAGGGGAGAGACAGAATCTGAAGCAGGCTCCAGGCTCTGAGCTGTCTGCACAGAGGTCGATGTGGGCCTCCAGTCACGGAGATCATGACCTGAGCCCAAGTCAGATGCTCAACTGACTGAGCCACCCAGGCGCCCCACAACATATCTTTTTTTAAAAAGCTTATTCATTTATTTTCAGAGAGAGAAAGAGTGCAAGTGGGGGATGGGCAGAGAGAGTGAGCCGGGCGAAGAGAGAATCCCAAGCAGGCCCCATACCACCTCCCACGGGTGCCGAGCTCGACGCGGGGCTCGAACCCACAAACTGCCAGATCATGCCCTGAGTCAAAGTCAGACGCTTAACGGACTGAGCCACCTAGGCACCCCCGTTCAGCACATCTAACATCGGAACCCGCCTTGGTGATGATGGTTTGGGAGGACCGAGCTGATTACGGCCCCTTAGAGGCCAATCTATCTTCGTTACATTTGTAATATCCTTATTGTTTTTCCTGATTATAAACACGATACGTACTAATACCAAATCAAATAATACAAACTTGAAGAAGTAGAAATGCAAAGCTTCCCAGAAATTGGGCTGCGGCGCAGGGGTGGAGTAAGCTCCAGGGATTTGTAATAAAAAGCAGCGTTTTCTCCATCCTGACGGGGCCATTTGGGCACAGATCTGTCAGTGCCGCCGCATTAATGCAGAGCACTGGAATGCCATCCTTTACTCAGGGTGCGTGGTCAACTAAGAATAGTAGTGACTACGGCCACATCCTGGGGAAAGCCACTATTTAAAAGACGTAGGAGCAGGGCACCCGGGTGGCTCAGTCGGCCGAGCACTCGGCTCAGGTCATGATCTCACAGTTCATGATCCCCTGCCCCCTTCTCTCTCTACCCCTCCCCCACTCATGCCCTCTCTCAAAAATAAATAAAACATTAAAAAAAAATGTAAGAGCAAGAGGGAGACTGAGGACAGGCTAGAAAGAGGCGTGCTTAGGAACTTACGCTTTGGTCTCAGACAGACCTGAGTTCCGATCCCAACTTGCACTCGCTGGCGCAGAAATCTTGGACAAGCATTTTGCACCGCTCTCGGCCTGTTGGNTTATTCACAGGTCCTGGAAAGCACATGGCACACCCAGGAACACACGGTGAGGTCACGGGGGAGAGTAAAGAGTACACAGGCTTGGGGTTCTGCTTTTATCTAGGGTGGGGAGTCTAGGTCTAGGTTTTGGTGGGCTTGCCCTGGATCGGGGAATTTAAAGCATAAGAGTGTGAATTTAAAGCGCTGGAAGAGAAAAACAAATGGCCCGAATGGTCACTTATGGAAATCAACCAAGATTTCTAAAACAAAGGAGCCCAGTGGCACAGAGTAACTCAGGAACAGAAGATATTGTTATGATAATGACTTTTATTGGTAGAAGACTCGAGGGAGAGTTGTACCATGTAGCATATGGGAGGGAATAATAAGTGGAACTGAAAAATTTCCATTGGGTTCGGCAACACAAAGGTCATTAGTATACTAAGGAATAACAGTTCTGGGGACATTGTGGGTAGAAGTTAAATTGCCAGGGGCGCCTGGGTGGCTTAGTCGGTTAAGCGTCTGACTTTCGCTTAGGTCATGATCTCACAGTTTGTGGGTTTGAGCCCCGCATCGGGCTCTGTGCTGACTGCC
>NW_027528243.1:321599-322670 GCF_008692635.1 Crocuta crocuta
TGCCATGGGTGAATGGAAGGTAAGTAGATAAAGGCATCGGAAAGGCAAAAAGGGGCACCTGAGTGGCTCTGTCGGTTAAGCGTCAGACTCTTGACTTCAGCTCAGGTCATGGTCTCGCGGTTCGTGAGTTCAAGCCCCACATTGGACCTCCGGCTTGCGATTCTCTCTCTCCCCTCTCTGCCACCCTGCCCCCCCCTCTCTTGTGTGCTCTCGCTCTCTCCCAAAATAAATAAATAAAACAAAAAAAAAATAATAGGAAAAAGAGCAATAGAACAGAAAAGTGAGACCAAAATCAAGTTCATGCTTACAAGGGAATTTGGCATATGTAAGTCAGCAGGGAATGAATGGACTATTCAGGAGAATGTGCTGAGAAAATAGGCCATCTGGGCGCCTGGGTAACTCAGTCATTTAAGCGTCTGACTCTTGATCTAGGCTCGGGTCATGATCTCACAGTTTGTGAGTTTGAACCCGGAGACCGGCTCTGTGCTGAAGGCGCAGAACCTGCTATGGCTTCGGTCTCTTGCCCCCACCCCTCTCAAAATAAATAATCTTAAAAAAAAAAAAAGAAAATAGGCCATCCATTCCNGAGACCCTCCCACACAAACACTAGTCACAAAAATAGATTCCAGATGGATTAAAAACAAATTCTAAAAATATAAGGAGAAAATATAAGAATGTTTTTATAGCTTTAGGGGTAGAGAAAGGCTTTTCCAATCGGGACACAATCCAAAAGCCATATAAGAAAAGACCAACAGATTTAAACTTATTAAAATGAAAAAAAACACCCTTTGTATGTTGAAAGATACTATAAACAAAAGTCAAAACAAACTACAAACAGGGAGAAGATATTTGCAACTGATGTGGCAGACAAAAGATCTTTCTAAATTGTACAAAGAGTTTCTGCAATTCAATGATAAGCAGGTAATTGACAGGAGGGGGGAGTATAAATGGCCAATTAACATGTGAAATGATGCTTGTCCAAGGTCACCAGTGATTAGGGAAGTGAGAAATGAAACAATGAAATATTTTTGATCGGTCAGATTTGCAAAAATAAACAATAAAAATATAACG
>NW_027528243.1:322680-323327 GCF_008692635.1 Crocuta crocuta
TATAACGGCTGCTAACACCAGCTGATTGCATTTATGTTGCCGGGAATGTCAACTGATACAGATTTTTTAGAGGGCAAATTTGGTGGGATCTGTTAAAATTTTCAAGGTGAATACCTTATGCTCTAGCAGTTCCACTCTTAGGTATACGGCCTAGAGAAACGATTGCGCGCTTCATGACAAGTGTATTCACTATAGCACTAGACAGGGAATAAAACATTTTTTAAAACGGTTTACGTTTCCAGCAGGATAGCAACGAAGCAAGCTGTGGTCCCGCCACACAAGGGTGTTGTCTTTGGCGGTTTATTTTTATTTATTTTTTTATTTTTTTAATGTTTATTTCTTTTTGAGAGAGAGAAAGTGCAAGCAGGGTTGGCACAGAGAGAGAGGAAGACGCAGAATGGGAAGCAGGCTCCAGGCTCCGAGCCATCAGCACAGAGCCCAATGCGGGGCTCGAACCCATGAACCGTTGAGATCATGACCTGAGCCGAAGTCGGAAGCACAACTGACTCAGCCCCTCAGGCGCCCCTTTGGCAGTTTAAAAGAGTGTGGTAGATCTGTGCATACTCATGTGAACATGATATTAAGTGAAAAGAGAAGTTACAGAATGAGACCCAGATCGTGATGCCATTTGTATAAATCCATCCTTC
>NW_027528243.1:323398-333287 GCF_008692635.1 Crocuta crocuta
TCCGCCCCCCCCCCAAAAATGCATAGAAAAAAAAGATCAGCAAAGAGAATCAACAAACTGAAAACAGTAGTTACCTCCAAGGGGAGGACGTGTATCGGTCACATAATTAAGAATACATTTAAAAAAGAGTGAAGTTAAAAAAAAAAAAAGGAAGCAGATAAAGTGGGTGTAGGCTGCTCATTTTAAAAGCTTTCCTGAACTGGGAAGAAGAGATAAGACACTGTCTAGAGAGAGGCAAAGAGGTCAGGGGAGATTTATTTCTTTTTTCAAGTTTATTTTTTGTAGTAATTGCTACACCCAATGTGGGGCTGGAACTCACGACCCCAAGATCAAGAGTTGCATGCTCCTCCGACTGAGCCAGCTGGGTGCCCCATGGGTGATGTCTTTGAGGCCGAGAGAGAGAGAGAGAGAGAGAGAGAGAGATGATGAGGATGAGGATGAGGGCTTGAACAGGAGCAGAAGCTTCGAGGATGTGAGAGAAAGAATCCACAACACTTAGCAACCAAATCGATGTAGGGGATCTAGTTCAGTTGATAACATTATGCTGAATGTCACCTGTGTGCCAGGCACAGTTCGAGGTGGCAGAAATACTGAGAGATAAGGCACAGGTTTTAGTTAAGGAACGTGTAGTTTAGTGGAAGGGACTAATACGTAGCTTATAAATTCTACGTAGTGTAATAAATACGCTAACAAAGGCACGTGGAGGGAACTGTGGGGATAAGGCGAGGGGCGATCGGCGAAGCTGGTAAGAATATAAGGTGAAGAGGAGGTGGCCAGGGGGCTGAGCTAAGTCTTGAAATCTTGTAGGATGCGCACGAGTCAGCCAACTGGCATACAGTGGGTATTCAGTACCTATTTGTTGAGTGACTGAAATACATATGGATGGGAAACATAAAATAAATATCTCTGAATTTTTATCTTTCAAGATGAAACGTATCCATTGAATGTGTCAACTATGATGCCGATGAGGGTAGAGAGCAGTCTACAATGTGCTGAGGAATGAAGAAGTAATGAGTGGATGAAGGAATGAATGAGTAGATTATTCTTTCCAAAAGTCTCCACGGACCCATTAAATATTTATTGAACTTCTTATTATATGCCGGGCCCTGTGGTAGGTGTGGAAGACAGGCTCCGTTGCTAAGGGAAGGCAAGACATAGGGGGGCCGTTGGGGAGAAATGTGTGGTTGAGGGGGATTGAGTGGAGGAAAGATCTTTCTTTTGGGATGAGGGAAGACTTTAGCGTGTTTTAGAGGTTGAGGGGAAGGAGTCAGCAGAGGGTGAGGAGCTGATAGATGAAGCAAGATTCTCAAAGAACCTGAAGAGAATGAGTCAAGTAGACAAAGGGCTTTGGGCCTCGCACAGGATGAGGCGGTCCTTCATCCTCTGAGACAGGAGGAGAGTAAGGAAGGGTTGATTCAGTTTTAGAGAGGAGGGGAGAAAACGAGGCAGGAAGTTGAGCTGGTGTGAGCTCGGTGGCCTCAATTCTGTTGGTAAATGTCAGAGGTAAGACCATCTCGAGGTCACAAATGAGATTGGGAGCTTGAGCAAAGTAGGGAAAGGGTGGAGTGGTCAGTGAAGGCAATGGGGAGGCAGTCAATGAAGGTCAATCAAGTAAAGGGATTGTCATGTTGCTGTAAAGGCCCGTCTGAGGTTGGAAGCCATGGCTTTGGGTGCCCCGCCGTTTGTGATCACTTCCAGCTAATTCCAGCAGCAGTGGTATAGGAGCAGAGGGCAGATCCTGACGTTTATTCAGCGCAGTGGATTTGCTGGGTGGGTATCGTGGAAGGCAGGGGTGCAGTGGAGGTGAAGGTGTTGATTAAAGAGTGGTTCATATCATCAGTTACGAGGTTCAGCCCGGGCTGAAGGACATGAGTCCAGCCAGGGGCTGATAGCCTGCGAGATAATAGAGGTCAAGGTACCAGAGGACTCCGTGAGGCGAAAGATCAGGTTTAGGAGGATCGAAGGGGTGAGGGGATTGGAAAGCTGTGAGGTTGTGGTCAGAGAATGGGGCAGTAGAGACACCCATCTTGGTGAAGCTGGTCTGGCTAACGGTAAGGCGGGTAGGTGGCCGAGGCAGAGGGAGCTGACGGTTGTGAAGTTTAGACAGTCAAGGAATAAAGAGGCTGGAGGTTGATGGGGTGTCTACAAGCACATTGCAGTCACCCAGCATGGGGAGAAGGACAGTGGGTCACGTGCCACCGGAAGAGGGTGGCGGGGCACCTAGGGGGCTCAGTTGGTTAAGCAAACATCCGGTTCTCTGTTTTGGCTCAGGTTATGATCTCACGGTTTCAGGAGTTCGAGCTCTGCGTCGGGCTCTGGGCTGACAGCAAGGAGCCTGCTTCTGATTTTCTCTCTCTCCCTCTTTCTCTGACCCTCCCCTGCCTGTGCTCTCTCTCTCTCTCTTAAATAAATAAACTTTTTTTTTTTTTTTTTTTTTTATNTCCGGAAGCGGCACTGAGGGGCCACACGAATGCCTACCCCGCTGACCTCAGGGCACACAGGCTGTGGGAGAATGAGCCGCCTGAGCTAGAGAAGGCTGCCCGGGACCGATGTCCTTGGGCTTGTGGTATCCTTGGAGGGGGGGAAGGGGAATCAGGTTTCCATTAGGGCAAAGAGATAGGCTAGTTCTCTGAAAAGGAAGATGATCTAGGCCGGCACTACTTACACCTTTATGTCGCACACAAGGCCCCAAGGATCTCGAGAAAAGGCAGATTCTGATCCCATAGGTCTGGGTTGGGGACTGACCCTGCATTTCCAACAAGCCTGCAGCTGGTCCAAGGACTACGTGCCCAAGTGGCAAAGCTGTAGGCAACTGTGTACGTCGTGGTTGGGGGAGGAGTTCAAAAGGCACAGCGCAAGCGTGTTTACGGGACAAGAGCTATGGGGCAGGGGTGGAGGGGATGAGTCCGGGGAGGACGGAGCACACTAGGGATGAGTGTAGAGGGAAAAAGAGGTGTTTGCGGGGATGGTGATAGACTCAAGTAGCCGTTGTCACTCTGGGCATCGTTCCGGTAGACCTGACCTTGTGCCACCTTGGATTTGCTGTCCGAGACGGCTGTGACCAGGCCTCGTGAGTCTCCAGCAGGGAAGGCTCTCCCTGCTCGATGGCCGTGTCTGCACAGAGGACCGGCATGTGAGCGAGGAAGGAGCCCGGGATGACTTGGAGGTGTCTGGGAAGTGCGACTAGAAGGCGGTAGCACCTGAGGCCCTGGGAATGAGCGAGCCCACCCAAGGAGAATGCGTGTGCAATAGAGCATGACATGGAAGGATGGCACGGGATAGAACCTTCGAGACAGGCCAGGGTTTAAGGCGAGTGAGAAAGAAGAATTATAGAGGCGGGAGANTGAAGCCAGAGGGCAGTGTTTTCAAGAAGGGACTGGTCACAACTGTCAAGAAGGAGGAGAGATATCTCCTGTTGAGAGACAAAATCATTAGTTTTCTACACTATGTTTAAGAAACCCAAGGTAGTCAGTCATCTGAAAAACAATTCCTTTTTTTTTTTTTTAAATGTTTATTTTTGAGAGAGAGAGCACGCGAGCAGGGGAGGGACACAGAGAGAGGGAGACACAGAATCCGAAGCAGGCTCCAGGCTCCAAGCTGTCAGCACAGAGCCCGATGCAGGGCTCGAACCCACAAACCGCGAGATCATGACCTGAGCTGAAGTCAGACGCTTAACCGACTGAGCCACCCAGGTGCCCCAACAATTCTTTTTTTTTTTTTTTTTAAGTTTATTTATTTATTTTGAGAGAGGGAGTGAAATAGAGAGAGAGCAGAAGCCGGGGAAGGGCAGAGAGAAGGAGAAATAGAATCCCAAGCAGGCTCCGAGCCATCAGTGCAGAGCCCGACGCGGGGCTCTAACTCACCGGAGCTGTAGTCGGACGCTCAACAGACTGAGGCGCCCAATCGCCCCTCATATTAACTGTTTGAAAGTGAACAATTGAATGGCATTGAGTACATTCCCAGTGTTGTGCCGCCGTCACGTCTGCCTAGTTCCAGAACATTCTCATCGCCCTAGAACAGTAACTCCCCTTTCCCCTCTCCCCATATTCACCGCAGCCGCTGTGCTATTTTCTCTCCCTGTGACTTTGACAATGTTTGTCCTTTTGTGTCTGGCTTCTTTCACTGAAAGGGTGTTTTCAAGACTTGTCCTTACAGCAGCAGGTATCAAACTGTTCTTCCTTTTGGGGACTCGGTAATATCCCGTTGTATGGAGCCGACATTTTGTTTAGCTAGTCAGCAGTTGACGGCCATTTGGTTGTCTCCACGTTTGGGGACTTGTGAATAGCTCATTGTTCTTCCCTCACTACCTCCAAGCTCTCTTGCCTTCTTCCTACTGTGAATCTCAGGTTTCTGCCTCTGGACTATTACCTTTGTCATTTCACTCTGGAATGCTCTTCTCCCAGACCCTCCACGGCTCTCTCATTTCCACCAGTGCAGCTCGAAGGTCATATTGTCAGGGAAGCCTTCGTGGTCATTTGTTTTTAACGTTCATTTTTGAGAGAGAGACAGAGCACAAGAAGGGGAAAGGGAGACACAGAATCTGAAGCAGGCTCCAGGCTCTGAGCAGTCAGCACAGAGCCCGACACGGGGCTTGAACCCACAAATCATGAGATCATGACTTGAGCCCAAGTCCAAAGCTTAACCGACTGAGCCACCCAGGCGGCCCTTTCCTGGTCACTTGTTATCGCTGTTATTGTCTTCACAGTACATATATCACTATCTGAAAGGGATAAGTCGTAGTGTCGAGGCAAGAGATTGTTTTTGGAATTGTGCCTTTGGCCTCCTTAGCTATCCAGTGAGGCCTATGGACTCATTCTTAGAATAACGGTTTGAAATGCCTCAATTACGCCACTTATACCAGAAATACAGTACCCGAAATGTTTTCAAATAGCGAATTTGTAATCCATGCCCTTCCTTCTTCATTCCTAAAATAATATCTATACACAGGTCCACAACTCTCATCATTTAGAAGGTGTGTAAGCATAAATGCTATTTTGAGCTAGTTGCAACAACTGTAATAGGAAGTCAACATATCAGTGATTTCTATTGACTGTGAAATCGCAGGTGCTGCTAAAATTACCGTAGCTCGTTACGTACACTTGTGCCTGGAGAAATTGCTAAGCTTCCGTGAGAACTTGGTGACGACGATGTGGTTCTCTTCCTACCCAAATTCGTGGATCCTATGAATTCTATCCATAGACCCCTTGAAGGTCCGTGGATCCCAGGTGATGAGCCCTTTCCCTAAAACATGAAAGACAAAGAGTAGTGACGACGAGGGGTGGGTTATGTTGGCAATGGGTTTTGGAGGAGATGAAAGAGATTGTAGGGAGCTGGGAAATAATGAGCAAGAAGAAAGCTGTCCTCTCCACCCTCCGTGGAACTTGGATGTGAGAGACATCGAAATGTCCAGCTGAGAACGTATGTGAGGGAAGCCACGGCTGAGAAGGGGAGTCAGGTATCACCCAGGAGAAGGGGACATTTGTGTGGAGACTATCTCTGGGAGTAAGGGATTTTGTTGATCATGAACTGGAGGCCAGTGAGCACAGCGGAGTGGGGCGGAACGCTTACCCTCTTCCAGATCAGCATGCCGGGGACACCGAGGACACACAGATGAGTAAGACAAAGATGAGTCACCCATTCAGGATTAGTCTAAACTAAATGCCATAGGTCGATGGCCTGGTTTGGCTGGTCTGATCCGAGCCCTGCTTTGGAGATGCAGGAGCAGAAAGAGAGGCCCCAGATATTACCAGTGACTGGGGTGGGGGGGAGAAAAGCTCAAAATGTACTCTTTCCGTTCCTTTCATAGAACCAAAAAACCAAGTTTAAAAAAAAAGAGAGAGAGAGAGTTATATAATGGAGGGGAAAAAAGAGGCGTTGCCATGATTAGATAACTCAAATGAGCCCATCACCCAAAAGTTAATTAGATAAGTCTAAGGTCCCNGCAACCAAGAGATTCTTGGATGCCGTTACCCTTCAGAATGTTTGGCTCAGAGGGATCAAAGGAAGAAAAAAAAGGGATTTTATTTTTAGATTGTTCTCTGAGGCTCCAGAGATACTTGCATGGATCTCTCCTCTGTATGTGGCTCTCAGAATCTAGGATTTGATGATTCTTCTTCTTCTTCTTCTTCTTCTTCTTCTTCTTCTTCTTAAGCTATTTTCCCTTCTCTCCCAGGGGGATCTTTGGAAAAGGCTCAGCTGGGGGGCCTCCTGCAGGTGTAAAGCATGGGCTGGTCCCTGCACCCCCTTTGATCACGTTTCCATCCACCAGTGGGGACCTATCTGCAAACTCACTGCCCGGGGCTGGATCGCAAACCCCTTCTAGCTTGAAGGGAGGAAGCCCCGGACGGGCAGCAGACAGACAGGGAGATAAGAGAGACAGGGAGATGGGGCGCCTGGGTGGCTCAGTCAGTTGAGCGTCCGACTTCGGCTCAGGTCATGATCTCACGGCTGGTGGGTTCGAGCCCCATGTCAGGCTCTGTGCTGACAATTAGCTCAGAGCCTAGAGCCTGTTTCCGATTTCTGTGTCTCCCTCTCTCTCTGACCCTCACCTGATCACACTGTCTCTATCTCTCAGAAATAAAAAAAAATAAAAAAAAAAAAAAGAGAGAGAGAGACAGGGAGATAAGAGCAGAGGCAAAGCCGAGGCAAAGCTGACCTAGTTAGAGCAGGAAGAGGCTGCAGGGGCGGCAGGGATGGCCTGGGAGAGAAGACAGCCTCCCAGACCAGGGAGGAGCCGAGGACTGGCTCTTGTTTAAGACGTCCTGGCAAGACTTGGGGTCATAAAGGGGACTTTGCGTGGAGACTCAGTGAGCTGGGTGTGGAGGGGAGGATCTTTACCAAATTTTGTCCAAATGCTTAGGTTTTAAAGTCACGCTCCTGAAGGAAATGAGAACCAGAAAACTGTCCGGACCTCAGGCGAGCCGTGCGAGCAGTGCCATGAACCCAGCAGGACTGGGCAGAACCCAGAGCGTTCTGACAAGATTCCCTGTCCCAGCCGCCACTTGGTACCCAGCTCCCGTACTCAGCACTGGGGGAGATGGAGGAAGCAAAGATGGGTACCCGGCCTGGAGCCCAATCAGCATCCCCCTTCCGATACTGCCAATGAGCTCCACACTGCATCGGGGTCCCGTGGGGGGTAGCCAAGTGCCCGTCATGGTCTCTGCCCCTCCGGGGGACGCAGTCTATTTGAGGGGACGGTAATCCTTGTGAAGCAAGAGTAAGCGATCCAATAACGTAATAGGCTTTTATGCTCTGGGGTCACAAAAGGCATTTCTGGCAGAAGTGGGGAAGGCCATATGAAGAGGAGGTGACATTCTGTGGCCCTGAGGTCTTGGAGGGCCACAGAAGGTCAGGACTGGGACAAGAAGAGAGAGGTGGGGCATTCCAGAGAGAAGGTACACTGATAGGCCTAAGTTTGGCGCCTGCGCGGACCGCAGCCCGACAGGACTGGAGACCCATTGAAGGGAGATGGAGAAACCCAGGAGGATGGGGAGAGTCAGATTACCGAGGGCAATTTCCCTTCTAAAAGGGACCGGATCAGGGCACCCGGGTGGCTCAGCCGGTTGAGCATCCAACTTCAGCTCGGGTCATGATCTCGTGGTTCATGAGTTCAAGCCCTGCATCAGGCACACTGCTGTCAGCCCATCCGCGCAGAGACCACTTTGGATCATCTGCTCCCCACTCTCTCTGCCCCTCCCCAGCTGTGTCCTCCCCAAAATAAATAAATATTAAAAATAAAATAAAATAAAAGGGACTGAATCGAAATCCCGGGGTCGGAAGCAGTCAGGCCATTTCCCTGCTCTCCCCTTCAGCTACAAGCCTATCGTGGAATTCATCGATGCCCAGTTCGAGGCCTACCTCCAGGAAGAGCTGAAGATCCGCAGGGTGTTGCACGCCTACCATGACTCCCGAATCCACGCCTGCTTGTACTTCATCGCCCCCACGGGTCATTCCCTGAAGTCTCTGGACCTCGTGACAATGAAGAAGCTGGACAGTAAGGTGCGGAGGCAGGGCAGGTGGGGCAGGGGGCTGGGCCAACCAGAATCTCGCTTACTGCTCTCTTGTGCAACGAAAGTGCCAGATTCCGGGAGAGGATTCGCAGCCTCCTCTTCCTCTCCTTCCTTCCCTGTCCCTCAGACGGTGTCCCAGAAACATGCTGTCATTGACCCAGCAAACCTGCACTGTCTGCTTCGTGATCTGTTTTGCCAGTGCTGGACGTGAGTTCACCCTTGAGCTGTCTTTCTACCCTGATCCCTCTTGGTTAGGATAAGGGTGGATAGAAGCAAGGTGGCTGGCGGCACCAAGGGGCTCAGCCCTTGGCAACGGAAAGGTGTTTTTTATTTGCTCCAGTATTCACTGGGCTGCCCTAGAATCAAACGTGCAAAACTTGACTTCAAAAGGTATTGTGTTTTACGATCCGTAATTATTTTAACAACTATGGCTAATGTTTGTCAAGTCCTCATGCTACGCCACTAACGTGCGAGCCCCTCCTGGAATAGCTCTTTGGATTCTCACAATTCTGTAGGCAAGTGCTATCGTTATCCCCCCCGTTTACAGAAGGGAAAACTGAGGCTCTCAGAGACTAATGACTTCCTGTTGTCATATAGCAGCTCCCGGCAGCCTCTAGATTCGAACTCAGATCTGTGATGCTGGGTGATATGACCTCCATTCCTGCAAAAGGTGGTGGTGGGAATCAGGCATGTCCCACCTTAAGAGAAACTGGAAGACGTAAGCCCCACACCAGATATCGATTGACAAGGATTCTTCATGTTGAAGGATCATTTGCTTTCTGAAGAATNGAGAGGGAGACACAGAATATGAAACAGGCTCCAGGCTCTGAGCTGGCTGTCAGCACAGAGCCCGATGCGGGCCTCGAACCCATGAACCGTGAGATCATGACCTGAGCCAACGTCGGACGCTTAACCAACTGAGCCACCCAGGTGCCCCGATATAGGATCCTTTAAAAAAAAAACCCAAATACATTTCCCCCTGACATTTCATATGAGCCTGGCACTGTGATAAGTACTTGAGATGCATTATTTTATTTCATCCTTCTGGTAATCCAGTGTGATAGATACTATTATTCCCATTCACTCATGAGAAAACTGAGGCACAGAGGGTCGAGTAGCTTGCTCCAGGTCAGACAGCCTGTCATGGGTCTGTGATTTGGACCCAGCTCTGTCTGACTCCGAGGTGTGTCTATGGGGACAAGGTGAAAATTGACAAGAGGGCATAGGCTCTGCCTACTGTCCCATCTTGGCTTTGACCCCCAGGCCCCGTGTGAAGACTTCAAGAAAGGTACCTGCAGGGTCCAGCCCTTTCACCTAGAACCCGAACCTGGTGGAAGCCTTCAGAGGTTCTCCTAAGGCCAAGTGTGAAGCGGGCAGGGTTCATCTTCCAAGGGAGAGCCCCTTCCGGGGCCCAAGCACCATTCACGCTGCCGCGCTGGAACCTGCTGGCAGGAACGCTTCTGGTCGCCACGTGAACCTGAACTTAGGTGTCCCTGTCTCATGAAGACTTGTGCATTTCGCGATTCTTTTTTTTTTAATGATTTTTATTTATTATTTTTGAGAGAGAGAGAGAGACAGTGTGAGCAGGGGAGGGTCAGAGAGGGAGACACAGAATCTGAAACAGGCTCCAGGCTCTGAGCTAGCTGACAGCACAGAGCCCGATGTGGGGTTCGAACCCACGGACCGTGAGATTGTGACCTGAGCTGAAGCTGGACGCTCAACCACCTGAGCCACCCAGGCGCTCCCATTTCACGATTCTTTACCTTCCAGCAGCAAAAGCCTTGTCTCTTCTTGGAGTAATTTCAAGGAGCAGGGTTCAGGTGGATTGAACTTCGGGGTGGCATTGGGCCCTCCCCCTGCTGTCTGAAATCAGGCTGGTC
>NW_027528243.1:333333-336604 GCF_008692635.1 Crocuta crocuta
TAAATGTTTTATTTATTTCTGAGACAGAGAGAGAGAGAGAGAGAGAGACAGCGTGAGCAGGGGAGGGTCAGAGAGAGCGGGAGATACAAAATCTGAAACTGGCTCCAGGGTCTGGGCTGGCAGTCAGCACAGAGCCCGATGCGGGGCTCGAACCCACGAACCGTGAAATCATGACCTGAGCCAAAGTTGGACGCTTAACCGACTGAGCCGCCCAGGCGCCCCTACCTCCTTTCTTTATGCGGAAATTAATCGTGAAACTCAGGGAGTATAACCCTTTTTGCATTGAGTCTCGATCAAACTGAGGGGGTCTCCTTCACCCAGCCGGGTTTGGTCCATAAGTTTGCTGACATAAAGGGGGCTGGGTGTGCATCTTCAGCAAGCTCTGGCCTGCCTCCCCTCTCTGCTGTCTGTCGCCCCAGTGGGTGGGTCACTATCACCCTGACTGGGGCTAGCCCACACTGGATAAGTTGGGACAATTTACTGTTAACAAGGAGTGGCCACCTCCCCCCTTGTCAACTGCCGATTCCCAGCTGTCATCCTTCTGCTCTGAATCATCCAAGCAGAGAGGGGCGCCTGGGTGGCTCAGTCAGTTAAGTGTCCAACTTTGGCTCAGGTCATGATCTCAGGGCTCGTGGGTTCGAGCCCCACGCCAGGCTCTGTGCTGACAGCTCAGTGGAGCCTGCTTCGGATTCGGTGTCTCCCCCCTCTCTGCCCCTCCCCCACTCCCGTGCTCTGTCTCTCAAAAATAAACATTTTTAAAAAATGAATCTCCCAAGCAGTGATCTTGATACCAAGATATCACACAGCTCATCAGTTTGGGTCTGAGGTGGTTAAGACTATGGATTTGGGAATAAGGCTAAACTTGGGTCTGGATCCCAGTTCTCCTGCTTACCTGCTTCGTTGCTTTGGACAAGTTACTTAGCCTCTCTGTGCCTCAATTTCTCATTGGTAGAACGAGAGGGTTGTTGTCAGGATGAGTTGGCTTCATCCACTTAAAGCACTTAGTTCAGTACTCACCACTTAGCAAGCAGCATCCATTGTCATTTATTCTATTGTTACCTGGCTACAGAGGTGGCCAGTCCTTGACCACTGGGTTGAGCTGTTCCTCTGACCACTGGCAGAGGTCCTCTGTCACGCTGCTATCGGCCACAGATCACCAGCAATGAGCCTGCTTTGCTCCTTCCTTCCCCAGGTGAACATCATCCCCATCATCGCCAAATCAGATGCCATTTCTAAGAGTGAGCTAACGAAGTTCAAAATCAAAATCACCAGTGAGCTTGTCAGCAACGGGGTTCAGATCTACCAGTTCCCGACAGATGATGAGTCTGTGGCCGAGATCAATGGAACCATGAACGTGAGTTCAACTGGGGTTCCATTTTCCCACCATTTGCCGTTTATTTGTATTATTATTTGACGAACTAGCCATCGGACATCCGCGTCCATTTTAGTGTGGTCGACTCTCGATCGTCCAAGTCTCGGGGGTTTGTGAGAAAGGATCCAGAACCAAAGCAGCTCCTCTCCCCTAGTGGTGGCTGCTTGAAAGCCTCAGAGATGCAGAGATTACTTGCCAGAGACCGAGGGAGGGAAAGGCCAACTTCTGGAAGAGTCTGGAGCCGGGGATCGGACTTCTCCGACCACCCTCCTCTTTGATGCCGCCCTGGTCTAAGCCAGCCCCCATGGGACTGCCAGAAAGGCAAACAGTCCTCGTCTCTGACCCAAACAATGCCATGACAACCATGGCCCCAAAGCTGGCTTGCTCCCAAGACTCCAGAATAATCTGTGCTCGGAGAACGGAGCCCTCTGCTCCCAGGAGGAAAAGTGACATAGAGCCTCCGATTTGTCTGGTGACTAGAGAAAAGTTGTTTTAAAGTTTGGGGGTGATGCTTTGCTTTATTAAGTGCAGATAAATCCAAAAAACCACCCCGATTTGCCATCTTTCCTTCCTCTCCCATTCCCCCGCTCCCCCCAACTGGAAGAATGAGTAACGAGGGAAGGCGAGGAGTCAAATATCTCCTCATGCTTCTTTACAACGTGTTGATGCTGTTGCTGTTCAATGTTGTGATTTCAAGGAGACAGCTAATGGCTTTCAGAAAGCCTCTGCTTTGGGAACAGATTTTTTTTTTCCCTCCCTGTTGAGAGGCATCAGTTTTTCCTAATGACATAATGCCTGGGTATAGCCAAACTCAGGAAAGCCTTGTAATAAAAGCCATTTTTAGAAAAGTATCCTGCCGCCGCCGCCGCCCCTCAGTTATCATGATGGCATCAGCCGCCACTGCCTGTGAACTGGCCAACAAATTAGNTCATCTCCGACAAATCGGGCCGAAGGGCAAGGCTCTGTGGAGGGTGGTGGGCGGATCTCTGTCCTCTCGGACCAATCTGAGCAGGGAAAAGAGAAGTTGGGGGGGACAGAAAGATGAGTGCTTGCTCTCTCAAGCAGTCNCTGGAGAGAAGGGTCCTGTGGTGTCACTGGCCTGGAGCGTTGAGTCACCTCAGAACATCAGGCCCCATAGAGCCCTTCAAGCTTGGGTTCCCTACTGGGATGCCTGGGCGGCTCTGTCGGTGAAGCGTCCAACTCATGATTTTGGCTCAGGTCATGATGTATTGGTTTGTGAGTTCAAGCCCCGCATTGGGCTCCACGCTGATGGCACGGAGCCTGCTTGGGATTCTCTCTCTCTCTCTCTCTCTCTCTCTCTCTCTCTCTCCGGCCCCTGTTGTGCTCTCTCTGTCTCTTCCTCTCTCTCTTTCCAAAGAAATAAACTTAAGGGGCGCCTGGGTGGCTCAGTTGGTTAAGCATCTGACTTCGGCTCAGGTCATGTTCTCATGGCTCATGGGTTTGAGCCCCGCGTTGGGCTCTGTGCTGACTGCCAGCTCAGAGCCTGAAGCCTGTTTTGGATTCGGTGTCTCCTTCTCTCTCTGATCCTCCCCTGCTCACGCTGTCTCTCTTTCGCTCAGAAATAGATAAAACATTTTTTTTTAATTGTTTTAATTTTAAAAATTATTAAAAAAAAAAACTTGGGCTCCCTACATCACCATGTAGCTTTCAGGCTTGCAGTTTGCTTTGCTAAGAACAAACAGGGGAAAGAGTTCTATGCAATATTGAGGTGTCACCCTAGGATGACATCTCACTCCATCGCAGATCAGGACTGACAGTCATTTGGGGCTCAGCCTCAAGGTTGGAAGCTTGCCGTGCTACAAAGCTGCGGTTCTCAGCCACACTGCTTTGGCCATGAAGAGGTTGTGGGTCATTTCTTACAACAGTCCCAAAGTGTGC
>NW_027528243.1:336611-337392 GCF_008692635.1 Crocuta crocuta
TCATTCCCCGACACCTGCTATGCTGTTTTGAGTGGGAAGGCGTGGGCCCGGACTTGGGCATGCCCGCGGGAGGGGGGCATGCATGCGAATGCCTCTTGTGAGGGCCAGCCAGAGTGGGGAGTCGCTGCTGCAAAATACATACAGTGGTTTGCTCAGCCTGTCTGCCACCCGGACGGCCGTGTCGAGAGTCCCCAGGGTCTTCAGACAAGCTGTGGTGTATGAAGCTGCCTCCTTAGAAGCCCGCGCCCCACAGCCTCAGCTACCCCAGCCAGTTGTCACGGGGACTGGGTTGGGACACGTGGAAGAGGCCTCTTGCCATCTCGCCGCTCCCCGCTAGGGATTTTCATGGCAGGAAATAAGAGCAATGAGGTCACAGCCTCCCCCTTGGCTTTTGGGTGGGTCTGAGAAAACCACTTCAGATCAGGGGTCAGACAGAGAAGGGAGCTGAGGGGTCTGGCTGCCCGCTACTTTCACGCTGGCTCTGACAGCTCTCATGGTTATGGACTTGAATACCAAATACTATGGGGCGCCTGGGTGGCTCAGTCGGTTAAGCATCCGACCTCGGCTCAGGTCATGATCTTGCGGTTCATGGGTTCAAGCCCCGCGTCGGGCTCTGTGCTGACAGCTCAGAGCCTGGAGCCTGCTTCAGATTCTGTGTCTCCCCCTGTCTCTGCCCCTCCCCTCCCCTGCTCATGCTCTGTCTGTCTCTCTTTTTCTCTCTCAAAAATAAAATAAATATTAAAATTAAAAAAAAAAAATACTAAAAATTGCTAAGTTGTTC
>NW_027528243.1:337435-338264 GCF_008692635.1 Crocuta crocuta
GTTGTTCAAATTGAATGTTGTTCTTTGAATGGCTCAAGCCATGGCCAGGGGCCAGGAAATGGGCCCAGTTACTTGACTCGGCTCAGGTGGTCGGCCATCTGTGAGGTTTTAGGTTTGGCTCCCACAAAGGCGTACAAGCNGCAGTGCGCTTGCTCAGTCTCCAGTCGGGGCCTGGAATGGGAAATCTTGTCCACCCTGGGAGGAAGCCACTCCCGATGGGGTTATTCTCAGACAAGGAATAAACAGTCCTGACGGTCTGCAATTCACCAGGCCAAGGGGAACAGCCGTCCAGCCTCCCAAGCAACATGGATGTGCTGGAGCTGGAGTAGAATAATTCATGCCAGTTAGATCATCAAACACTTACTTTATTTTATTGTTTTAAGTTGGGTTCGATTCTACTTTTTTTTTTTTTCATTTTTAGTGTATTTATTTATTTGAGGAGGGGCAGAGAGAAGGAGAGACAGAACCCCAAGCAGGCTCCGCACCCTCAGAGCAGAGCTGGGCGCGGGGCTCGAACTCACAAACCGTGAGATCATGACTTGAACCTAGATCAAGAAGAGTCAGACGCTTACCCGACTGCGTCACCCAGGTGCCCCTCGCCGAACACTTTAAAACATACTGAGAAGAATTTAAGGTAGTCACAAGACGGGACAAGTAGTGAATGTGAGAACAGACGCCCAAGAGGAGGCTTGAGAGCTTCTCTTGGGTTTCCTGAGGCGTGGTGTCTGACATCTGGGGGCACATCTGCCCGTGGCTCGGCAGCAGCGCCGTCTTGCGGCCGTCAGTGCCTCCACCCTGGGCCCCACACATACAAAGTGTCACCCCGAGA
>NW_027528243.1:338276-339641 GCF_008692635.1 Crocuta crocuta
ACTTTGATGTCTGTTGAAAAGAGTGTTCTGTGGGAGGTCTCCGGAGCCCTCTGAGGCTGCCTTGGCGGGGGCTGTGTCTTTGAGCGGGGACAGTTAAAATGACAGCGCTGTAAGGCAGAGGGGCAGCAAGTGACCCCGTCATGCTAACTAACAATGTCTTCTGGAGATAAAAATAACAGGCCCAAGGGAATAAAAACCTGATGCTTTGTATGCCTTTATTCTTTTCTTGGGGCTTTTTTTCCTCCTTTCCTCTAGAACTCAGAGAAGTCCCTCCCACGTGACGCATCCTCCTTCACTTTCAGCTGAGAGCAGGGGGTGCCTGAGAAAGATACAAGGCGGTTCTCTTTCTCACCTCCTCCCTCGGTCTATCCCTCAGCTGTCACCACCCTCTGGCTCTTTTGTGTCATGTGGCTGAAGCTTTGGGGCTTCTTCTGTGCAGGAGAGGCAGCAGTTTCCCAGAAAGTGTTTGGGGGTGGATTTGAGGTTCCCAACATGTCTTAGGACCCTGAGTGGGAGTGAATTCTGCCCGGATGTCCATCTTACAAAGCCGGATGGCAGAGGTCAGGGAGACTCTGGCCCTTGGGCAGGGCTTTCGGGACTTCAGTGACCCCTGCATTTTGCCAGAATTGAACTGCGTCTTATAATCTGGCCTTGCCCAGCCAAGTTCAGCCCAGGGTTTAGAGTGCTCACCCCACCTGCTGCTTGAATCCCCTACATGGGAGTGGCAGACCAGTGGTGGGCTTTGAAGTCAGAGAATCCTGGGTTCCATCCCTGGCTCTGGCCCTTACTATGGTGTGTCTCCTGGCAACTGGACCTCAGTTTCCTTGTCTATAAAATGGGGATAATAATACCTAACTTCAGGGTGCCTGGATGGCTCAGTCGGTTAAGCGTCCGACTTCGGCTCAGGTCATGATCTCCCAGTTTGTGGGTTCGAGCCCCGCGTTGGGCTCTGTGCTGACAGCCAGCTCAGAGCCTGGAGCCAGTTTCGGATTCTGTATCTCCCTCTCTCACTAACCCTCCCCTGCTCATGTGCTCTCGCTGTCTCTCTCTCTCAGAAATAAATAAAAAAACATTAAAAAAATAATAATACCTAACTTCACAGCGCTGTTGGAAAGATTCAATTGTTACTACCCCGTCTGTGAAGCCCGCTTTGATTTCGTGAAGTTAGCTGCTCCCTCCTCTGTTCTTCCAGCTTTCGAATCCCTGCTTATAATCTAGACTTTACTGTAGTGTTACTGTTGGCATTGTCTTTCTCCCTTACCAGACTGTGCGCTCTCCGGGGGCAGGCTCTGAGCTTTCTCAACGTTGTGCTGCTAATGCCTAGCACAGAGCAGGGGCTCAGTAAATATTTTGTAGAACTAGTGA
>NW_027528243.1:339646-354047 GCF_008692635.1 Crocuta crocuta
GCGTGAGGCAGCAAATGAGTCAGGATATCTGTGACGGACGCCTGTTTCTCCAAGCAGCTATGCAAGCTTGCTCCAGCAGACTTCTACTTGTCTGTGTAAAGAAAGCCCTTTTGGGTAAGGCCCCCACCCAGGATCACCTGGTTTGTACCAGGTGAATAAATGTGAATAGTGAATAAATAAACACTATTTATTCAGCGGTTCCACTCGGCCAGTGGTCCTGGCACTTGTAACCTGGCCACCTCCCTGGGAGCCACGGCGCTGTCTTCCCCAAGCTCCACACTCCCAACTGGGGACAGTTACGTTTTCTCTGACCCACGGAACCTTCATCAACCAGACCTAGCTCCTCATTACCCCCGCAAGCGCCACACTCATACTCCTGTGTGTGCTTTGCCTCTTTGCCCTGCTACTGACGTTCATGGAGTATTTATGAAGCACCTCTGCTACTGTCATTCAAGGAATTTTTATTAAGCACCTACTATGTGCGGTAACTGGACCATACATTTGAGCCCTTGGTCATATCCTGTCTTAGATGATTCCGGGTATGTAATTCAGGCGTCTCCAGGAAGACTCTCAGCTCCCTGAGAGTGAGGGAGTGTGTTTTTTGTCTCCCTTGTAGCACCCAAAACAGAACCCAGCACAGTAATGGGCATATGGGAAAGTACTTGTGGACTTGACTTCTAGGCTCGAGAGTTCAGTGCTAGCTCTTGCTCCAAGGAAGGATGAGGACAAGGAGCGTATAGCTCAGTCGGCAGTATGTACCGGTTTTCCGGGGGATCTCACACTCCGGGGAGGGGACAGTGATCCTAGCCCCCTGGGTCCCCTTCAGCCTCTCTGTCCACACGTAGCTGCCTCATCCCACTCACCCACCTTCCAAAGGCTTTCCCCGTCAGCACCTGTGAGTTGTGAACTACTAGCTAATCTACGTATCTGCTCATTATTCCGCTTGTTTTCCATCTTCATCTGTTCTCTACATGTTTGGTCATGTCAGTATGACCTCCCGTCGTGAATTTCTGAACAGCAGAAGCTTGGCTTAGGCCTCTTATCCCCAACACAGCCTGGAGCTTAAGAAATGCCGCTTGGGATGGCCGGGCGCCTGGGTGGCTCAGTTGGTTAAGCATCCGACTTTTGCTCAGGTCATGATCTCATGGTTTGTGGGTTCCAGCCCCGCGTCGGGCTCTATGCTGACAGCTAGCTCAGAGCCTGGAGCCTGTTTCGGATTCGGTATCTTCCTCTATCTCTGACCCTCCCTGGCTCACGCTGTCTCTCTCTCAGAAATAAATAAAACATTAAAAAATTTTTTTTAAATAAATAAATCTTTCTTTTAAAAAAGAAAAAAAGAAATGCCTCTTGGGGCGTCTGGGGGGTTCAGTCGGTTAAGTGTCCGGCTTCAGCTCAGGCCATGATCTCATGGTTTGTGGGTTTGAGCCCCATTTTGGGCTCTGTGCTGACAGCGGGGAGCCTGGAGCCTGCTTTGGATTCTGTGTATGTGTCTCTCTCTGCCCCTCCTCTACTTGCACTCTCTCTCTCTTTCTCTCTCTCTCTCTCGAAAATAAATATTTAAAAAAATTTTTTAAAAGAAATGCCTCTTGATGATGATGACAAAGAGGGACACCAGGCCCCAGAGCCAGGCCGCAGTTGTATCGAGGGACGCTCGGTGCCCTTCCCCTGAAGCTCTGAGCTTCGGTCTGCCTTCTGTTGCAGGCGCACCTGCCGTTTGCTGTCATCGGAAGCACAGAAGAACTCAAGATAGGCAACAAGATGATGAAAGCACGGCAGTACCCCTGGGGCACCGTGCAGGGTGAGTGAATCTCCAGGAAATAGGGACAAGGGAGCCCCTACCGTCTGCCTCTTTGCTGATCTGCAGCCGCTGTCTACCTTGTTCCCGGTCTCTACCCATTCAGCTTGGGCTTCAAACACCCATAGGCATGCTCTGGCCCCCATACCTCCAGTCTCTGCCCTGAGCAAGCTCTCTTTGTCTCTAATGGAAAAACAAAAACAAATGTACGCAGAGCAAGGTAAGAGGGAGTGTGCCAAGAAAGCGTGTGTATTGGCCTGAGTGTACCAGGAGATGTACCTGAATGTAGCACGTGATTAGCCAACAGCCCAGATACCCGTCAAAAATAGATTGGGTGAGTTGCAAAGGTTCACATAATGGCATATTAGACAGTGGTGAGAACGCATGGATTACAGTTACTTGTACACAAATGAATCTCAGAAACATAACGCTGGGCTAAATAAATCATCGCAGAATACATGCTGTATGATTCCATTTATACGAATTCCAAAAGTAGACAAAACTAAACAAGACGTATATTTTTAGGAATTCATATGTAAGTGGTGAAACTATAAGGAAAAATGGAGGGTGATAAAGCCCACAGTCAGGATAGTGCCTGAGTCCCGTTTCAAGACCAGGAAAGGACACAAGGTGTGGGTACTACTTCACTGGGTTGTACGCACATTGGTATTCATTTTTACTTCTTTATTTCTGTATGTATATGATTATCTTACAATTTAGAAACAGACGTATTGGGCGCCTGGGTGGCTCAGTCCATTAAGTGTCTGACGTCGGCTCAGATCATGATCTCATAGTCCATGGGTTCGAGCCCCATGTCAGGCTCTGTGCTGACAACTCAGAGCCCAGAGCCTGCTTTGGATTCTGTCTCTCCCTCTCTCTCTCTGTCCTCCCCCACTCATGCTCTGTCTCTCTGTCTCAAAAATAAATAAACATTAACATTTTTTAAAAAAACAGACATATTGTGGGGCACCTTGTTAGCTCAGTCGGTTGAGCGTCCGACTCTTGATTTTGGCTCAGGTCATGATCCCAGGGTTGTGGGATCGAGACCCACTGAGTGTGGAGCCTGCTTAAGCTTCTGTCTCTCCCTCTGCCCCTCTCCCCCGCTGGCGCGCTCTCTCTCTAAAACAAAAAAGAAATCAGACGTATTGTCTACACACTCAGGAAACTTCTTTTGTGGTTTCCGGGTATGTGGTAAGTCACCCTTGGGACTAGTCAGTCCTGGGGATAAAGCAAGGCCTAGGCCACTGCCACGGGTGGACAAGGTGTCTGGTCCTCCAAGTCTTCAGCTATAAGCTGGGTCTCTGAGCACAGGGGCACCGTGTACGAGAGGGAGGCTGATTCACTGAACACTCATCCCTGCCACTGAGCAAAGAACAGAAAAAGAGTGGGACATTGTCCACCTCCACACAAGGCCAGCGTGCTTTAGGGCATGCCAAAGACCCTCCGGTGATAGCTGGGTTTTCCATAGGTAGGACAAGGCTGGTTAACAGAGCTGTGCTAGGTCGTGGTCCTTCTCTGCTGTCTGGGGCTGAGATCCTCTCCTAGGAACATTTGTGAATGGTTCCTGGACTCACGGTCCTAACCGGGAATGAGTTTGTGGTCTCAGCGGCAGGAACCTGAAGTCAAATGAGAGACCAGCAGATGTGGTTCCCGTGACTTCCTCCAGGTTAGATCCCACACACCCAACCAATAAAAGGGTTGTTGAAGGCTTTTCTTATAAGTTGGGAGTTCACTGTTCTGTTCGAGTGACCTTGGCATCATTCCTTGTGACTGGCCACCAGGGATCACTGTCTGGAGATGGAGGAAGAGCTGGTCCTGAGAAGTTGGCTGACTGATGTGATTTTTTTTTAATGTTTATTTGTTTTTGAAAAAAAAAAAAAAAACAGAGAGGCAGACAGAGAGACAGAGAATCCCAAGCAGGCCCTGCTGCGCTGTCAGCACAGAGCCCAACACAGGGCTCAAACTCACCAACCCATGAGATCACGACCTGGGCCAAAATCAAGAGTCCAATGCTTAACTGACTGAGCCCTCCAGGCACCCCTGATGTGATTTTGAATATTAGCTTAGGTTCTATGACAGCGAGGGGCGTTAGCCCCAAGGCAATGGGTCTTTTGTGTGTTTTTTTTTTTTAATTTTTTAAAAGTTTTATCTAATCTCTACACCCAACATGGGGCTCAAACTCACCACCCTGAGATCAGGAGTCACATGCTCTTTGGACTGAGCCAGCCAGGCGCCCCACGGCAACGGGTCTTAAGCAGAGGGGTTATATGAGCTGATCTGAGCTTTGACAAGGTTGCTCTGATGGCCACGAGGCAGTCTGTTGCACCTGGGCCCCAGCCTGTCATCCCAGACCCTCTTCTGGCACCCACTACCCTCTCCCAGGCCCTGTAAGAAGGGGGCCCTCAAGGAGGGGGCTTGTCCATTCAGGCCGGAAAGTGGGGTCCCCTTTGCCCCGGTCACCATTGCTGCTGTCAGACCATTATCCAGCCCTGAAAAGACACCTCCTTTGAAGCTACTACCTATCGTCCAGATGGGCCACACCTGTAGCCCACCCTCTCCTTGTCGCTGCCATCTATAAATGTCCTTGTTCTTCCCCTTTATTCTTTTTTTAAAATTTTTTAAAAATGTTTTATTTATTTCAGAGAGAGGGAGAAAAGAGAGAGAGAGAGACAGCGTGAGCAGGGGAGGGTCAGAGATAGAGGGAGATACAGAATCTGAAACAGGCTCCAGGCTCTGAGCCAGCTGTCAGCACAGAGCCCGACGTGGGGCTCGAACCCACGAACCGTGAGATCATGACCTGAGCCCAAGTCAGACGCTTAGCCGACTGAGCCACCCAGGCACCCGTCCCCTTTATTCTTTTGAGACTGCTCAGAACCTTTGCCTGTCCTTTCCATTGCCTGCATCTCATCCTAACTGTACCCTGCTAGTCACATAGCCTTGCCTAACCTTACCGAGGCCTTGCGTGAACGGTTTCCTAATCTGCCTGATAAGTTCTGATCCTTCCCTCAAGAGTTATCTTAAGAAGTGCCTCTTTGGTGAAGCTTTTACTCTGCTAGGAGTTCTTAGCCGCCCCCTCCCTTTCCTCTGGGCTTTCACTGCACCTTGTACCTCCATGTCGGTAATTTTTTGCATTGTATTATATTTGTCTCTTTGCATCTACTCTTCCACTAAACCATAAGCTCCTTAGGGCAAGACTCCATGACTTCGTTTCTGAATTCCCGGCACCTCATACAATCCTGGGAACAGAGATGCCGCAAATATTTATTGGACGGATGGCTGAATGCGCATTTGCCGTTATCCCCAAAGCGGTGCAGAGCACGCAGGCATTCCTGCGAGTGTGTCGGCTCGAAGGATTTGGGTCGAGGTGCTCCTGAATGCCTTCTCATATATCTGTTTGTGGTCTTGCAGTTTGCCATCACTGTCATCCTTGTAACTCTTCATAGGCGTTTTCAGTGGGAAAGCGCATCAGGGGGCACACTCGCAGGCCCTGCATGCACAAGACGGAAAGGCTGTGTCGCTGCTAGGCATCTGGCCCCTCCTTTAGCCCCTTTCCGCTGCTTCCGCCCTTCCTTTTCAGCGTGCTTTCAATACCCCCTCCCCTGCCTGCAGTTGAGAATGAGGCGCACTGCGACTTTGTGAAGCTGCGGGAGATGCTTATTCGGGTGAACATGGAGGACCTCCGGGAGCAGACCCACAGCCGGCACTACGAGCTCTACCGCCGCTGCAAGCTGGAGGAGATGGGCTTCAAAGACACCGACCCCGACAGCAAGCCTTTCAGGTACCTCTCTGGGCCGCCCAGCCCACCCAGGGGCTGCGGAAGGCTCGCCCGGGAGAACTCACACGGGGAGGCGAGACACGGGTGCCGAGACCTTAGAGCAGCAGGGCTGTCACCTGCCCGATCCACTCTGTCGCCCCCTCGGCTTGGCCCGGCTGGCTTGGTGAGCGCGGGGCCGGGAGGCCCAGAGGGTGGGCAGGGCGCCCAGGCTACTGGCTGCGCATGCGCAGACACACACACACACACACACACACACACACACACACACACACAGGCACAGCCGCGCATGCGCACCAGCTGCAGTCCGCTGTGCCCCAGGAGACCCCTGAGCTGAGCCTTTCTTCTTCAATGTGGCAGTTTGTCCCTGTCCTCTGCCTCGCGCTGTAAGCGTGACTCACTCATGAAACTGTGAGATCATGACCTGAGCTGAAACCAACAGTCGGATGCTTAACCAACCGACTGAGCCACCCAGGCGCCCCTCAGCTTACTCCTGTAAATGTTGATTCTAGGATTCTGTCCTAGGGCCTCTGTTCCTGTCACTGTATTCTCTTTGCGGCAGGTTCTTTCTACTATCAGCCCTACTTAACCACCTAGAAATAGATGACTCCCACGCTGAAATCTTACTTTTGAGCTCTGAACCCATTGCTTCAACTGCATGCCAGATATTTGCACTCAGACATCCCATAGAAGACATACCGGAGATGTCAGCTGTCTAAGTTTTAATTCCTCTTCTTCCCTCCTTTTTTAAAAGTTTATTTATTTTGAGAGAGAAGGGGAAAGAAAGTACAAGTTGGGGAGAGGCCGAGAGAGGGAGACAGAATCTCAAGCAGGCTCCACGCCATCAGCACAGAGCCTGATGTGGGGCTCGAACCCACGAACTGCGAGATCATGACCTGAGCCGAGATCCAGAGTCGGACGCTTAACTGACTTTCCCGTCTTCTTCTTCCCTCATTTTTAAACATGCTCCTTTTCCAGTGTTCCCTGCCACAGTTCATGGTACCACCGTCCACCTGGTGGCACGAGCCAAAAAACCCTGAATTATTATTTTTTTTAATGTTTTATTTCTTTTTGAAAGAGAATGAGAGAGACAGCGTGAGCAGGGGAGGGTCAGAGAGAGAGGGAGATACAGAATCTGAAACAGGCTCCAGGCTCTGAGCCAGCTGTCAGCACAGAGCCCGATGCGGGGCTCGAACCCACAAACTGTGAGATCATGACCTGAGCCGAAGTTGGACGCTTCACTGACTGAGCCACCCAGGCGCCCCAACCCCAAATTATTTTAAAGTCTTTCCAAGCTCCAGGACTTCTGCTTCTCTTACTGTTCCCTAACTTGCCCCAAATCTCCGTCCCTGCCAGCCCTTCACTTTCAGATCCCATCATTTCTTTTTTTTTTTTCCTCCTAGTTCCTCCATCCCCCACCCACCTCCCCTCTGGCAACCACCAGTTTATTCTCTGTATTAAAGAGTCTGGTTTCTTTTGTTTGTCTTTTCTTTCTTTGTTCGATTGTTTTATTTCTTTGATCCCACGTATGAATGAAATCACATGGTATTTGTCTTTCTCCGACTGACTTATTTCACGGAGCGTCACACCCTCTGGCTCCATCCATATTGTGGCAGATGGCAAGATCTCATCCTTTATTTTGTGGCTTTTTTGTGGGAGTCAGCAATCCCATCATTTATTTGGATTGTTGGGAAGTCTGTGGGTCATCCAACAGCCAGAGTGGTCTTTCTCACTTTCAAATTGCCTGAAAAAAACAGTCCCCCTGCTTAAAACCCTGCAGTGGATACCTGGCCAGGTCTGTAACACGGCGTCCAACAGCTGCTCTCTCCTGCCAGACACAGGAACCTCAGCGCCCCCTACTCCACGACTTCCTTGATCCCCTCCCACCATGTTGAACTATGCCTGGTTCCCCAAGTACATCATCCTCTCTCCACATGTGCCTTTCCACATGCTGCCCTCTTCGGAGCATGATTCCTCCTCTACTTCCCTAGGCTGACTCCTATTTCTATAAAACTGAGTCCAGGCTGGGGTCAGGGACACTTGGCCCAGGCATCTCCCGGTAGACCGGGAGTTCCTTGATCGCGAGCATAGTGGCTGTCAAATCTAGATGTTGAGTGACTAGCATAGCGGCACTTAGTTCTGCATCTAGCACATGATGGGGTTTCACCAAGTGTTTGAAATAGTTCATTAAGAGGCGCCTGGTTGGCTTAGTCGGTTGAGTGTCTGACTCTTGATTTCAGCTCAGGTCATGATTTCATGGTCATAGGATTGAGCCCCATGTTGGGCTTGGCGCTTACAGCAGGGAGCGTGCTTGGGATTCTCTCTCCCTCTCTCTTTGCCCCTCCCCCCCTCAAAAAATAAATAAACTTAAAAAGAAAGAAAGAAAGAAACAGCTCATTAACGTGGTCAGTTTCAGGGCCAGGACCTGGGAGCACAGTGCCAAAGGAAGGATCCAGATTAAGAGATGAGAGACCCAACTTCCGGTCCCTGCCCTTCCTCTAACTAGCCATGTGGTCTTGAGCAAATCACCTCACCTCTCTGGCCCTATTTCCTCATCTGTATACCAGGACATAGAAGCAGATGTTCTAAGTCCAGTCCCAAACAGCTTTTCCATTCACCAGGGCTACCCTGTGCCCCTCAAAGCCAGGCAGGTTCTGTTTTTGCACCTCTCCCCGCATTGGGGAAGGGAGGAAGGGGCAACCCGAGGAGGATCGCTGGGGCCAGTTTTCATCGAACGGGAACCATTCCAGGGGCAAGGGGATTAACCTGACTGTGTCTGCAGCTTACAGGAGACATACGAGGCCAAAAGGAACGAGTTCCTAGGGGAGCTCCAGAAGAAAGAAGAGGAGATGAGACAGATGTTCGTCCAGAGAGTCAAAGAGAAAGAAGCTGAGCTTAAAGAGGCAGAGAAAGAGGTAAATGTGACCCTGAGTGCCCAGGAGGTGGGAAAGAAGGGGCTGAGCTTGAGCATGGCAGGCAGGGGCTTCTGCCCTAAGGGCACGACCAGCCAGAGCCTTGTAGCTTACAGGCAGGAATGGGGCACGGCATCTGCAGCCCTGCCTTGGCTGGCACCGAGAGCACTGAGAGATCTATGTCTTCTTTTTTTTAATGTTTATTTATTTTTTTCGGGGGGGAGAGTGTACGGCCTCCAAGCGCGGGAGGGGCAGAGAGAGGAGAACAGAGGATCTGAAGCTGGCTGTGCACTGACAGCAGTGAGCCCAACGTGGGGCTCCAACTCCGGAAACGTGAGATTATGACCTGAGCCAAAGTTGGACACTCAGCCGATGGAGCCACCCAGGCGCCCCAAGATCTATGTCTTCTTGATTCCTCGTTCCCCAAGGCTGGGATGTGTTCTCATTCTCTGCGCTCCTTAATTCTCTAGAGTTGCAGTTGCACTCTCCCATAACAGTAGCCACTAGCCACGTGTGGCCATTTAAATTAAAATGAATTAAAATTAAATAAAACTGAAAACTCAGTTCCTCGGTCGTGTTAGCTGCATTTCAAATGCTCAGTCCTCATGTGACTAGGCTATCGGATTGGACAGCCCAGATATAGAATATTTGCATGACCGCAGGAAGTTCTAGTAGGCAACACTGGTCAAGAAGCAAGACCTGACCTACCCCATCAGGGTCAGGTGCAGACTCATTTTTTTCCCTCTTCCTGGCAGTCGGGAGCTCGGTAGGGACGGGTAAGCACTTTCCTGGCTGTCCCACCCCATGCTATCTGCTCCGACGGCCCTGCGGAAAGGGGTTCCCAGGCTGTCCTCAGTACCTTGCCGAAACCTGCCTCAGTGACAGACATCTGGGGCATTTCCCCGGTCACTTGGATATCCTGTCCCACTTCACGTTAGCAGTAGTAAGGGAACATCTGTGCAGCCCTGGCGAGTTTTTAAACTCAGGTTGGATCGTGTCTCTGGGGTTTTCATTACCTAAGCCGTGCCCGACAGAGTGAAGTTCGTCTTCCAACCGTTGGCTTGCCCCCAAGGTCCACTACCAGTTTGCCCACTGCTGCCCAAGTATGTGGCCTCAGCTCCCGGCTTAGTCACGCCAGTGACTGCTTCATCACTCTGGGCCTCGAGGCCCACGCAGACGGGAAGGACTGGGGCGCCTGGGGGGCTCAGTCGGTTGAGCGTCCAACTCTTGATCTCGGCTCAGGTCATGATCTCCCGGTTCGTGAGAGGGAGCCCTGCGTTGGGCTCTGGGCTGACAGCATGGAGCCTGCTTGGGATTCTCTTTCTCCCTCTCCCTCTGCCCCTGCCCCGCTCGTGCTCGCTTTCTCTCTCTAGAAAACAAGAAGGGAAGCACTTACTTACTTCCCAAGTCTCTTTCCCCTCAGCCTCCTAGTAAAAGCTGGTCTACATGGCAAGCCTGGCACCCACCACCCCATTCTCCTTTGCATGTCTGGTTCAGTTTCGTTTTTGGGGTGTTTTTTTTGAAGATATACTTATTTTTGAGAGCGAGCACAAGCGGGGAAGGGGCAGAGAGAGAGGGGGACAGAAGATCCGGAGCGGGCTCTGCACTGACAGCAGCGAGCTCGATGTGGGGCTTGAACTCCCGAGCCGTGAGCTCATGACCTAAGCCGAAGTCAGACGCTCAACCGACTGAGCCACCCAGGTGCCCCTGCGTGTCTGGTTCTATTCGGAGCTAGCTGAGCCTCCCCTTGGTCAAAGCTGAGGTCTCTGCACTCATCCCATTTTATAAGATTCTTTTCTCACCTTCCATGTCTGAGAACAAGTATTNCTCCTCAGACTGCCTGTGCTCCCCCGCCAGTTGCACGAGAAGTTTGACCGCCTGAAGAAGCTACATCAGGACGAGAAGAAGAAGCTGGAGGACAAGAAGAAATCCCTGGACGATGAAGTGAACGCCTTCAAACAGAGGAAGACGGCGGCTGAGCTGCTCCAGTCACAGGGCCCCCAGGCCGGAGGTTCACAGACTCTGAAAAGGGACAAAGAGAAGAAAAAGTAAGTGGTAGGCTGCTCCAGGCTTGTGGCTTCATCCTCCTCCTGCCCGCCCCCCTCAGCGCAGGGCCTGGGGGCTGGCGGCCAGGGGTGAGCCGTGGGCTGACAGATACATTCGGGGACGTAGGACTGGGCTCAGTGTCCCCTGAGTTTGGGTGACTGAGAGTAGGGGATGGCTGAGGTCCTAGGGGCCGCCGGGCCCCTCTGCTCGGCCTCTTAGGAAACCCTGCAAAGCTCCAGGTAGGGGGAGAGGTAGGGACAGGAGAGGAGAGGCAACCGGAATGAGGGAGGGGACAAAGAAGAAAGGGAGGGCAGATAGACGGTAGAGGAGAGAGCGCGCCTCGGCAGAAGCCTCTGGGCATCCCCTTTCTCCCCAGAGGTTGGTGCCAATCNCCCCATTCTCACTTAGCTGCAGCCAGCAGTTTAATTGCTGCAGCCAACAGTTTAATTGTTGCTACTGAAGGCTGCAGCCCAGTCCTGCTCTCCCACCCTGTGCTATGCATCCCTCTCGGCTGCTTAGCTGTTTCTGGCCCGGGGTACTGAGAACTTGGTGGGGAGCCCTCAGACGCTAGTAGACTCCGTGTGGCCCATCCTCAAGGTGGGGAGTGATTGTACAGGGTGCCTAGGTCCCCTGCGACTTGGTAAGGCGGGCTAGTATGGGCCCCCGCCTACGTGCGGGTCCGTGACCCTGACCCGACTCCAGGCTTTGCTTGCCGAAGTCACCCACTCCTCACCCCGGAGCCAGAGGACAGAGAAGCATTTCCAGAGGGACCTACACAACACCAGGAAACAGTGCGGGGGTCCCTCGTGCTCTAGTTGTTTCTGCAGCGGGACTCGGGGAGCCCTCGGATGCACTGTTGGGCGATGGCCTTACTAAAGGGGCCTGAGGGTCCGAAAGGTGTCCGGGGTCATTGCCTTCTGTTCTTAGCTGCCTGTTCCTGACTCCACTGTTGCACATTTGCCAGAAGGAGGAAACGTCTTCCTTGCCTCTGTGCCTGGCTGATCACTTGGGAACGAAACAGTGGCTTCTGTTCAACAGTAAAAGATTTAATATTTGTAAGCACTCAACTGGGCAATCCAGTGGCTCAAAAGTGTAACTTGAACATTCTCGCCAATCAATCCAGAGATGCTTGTTACGAAGTCATAACACTTGGTGTCAGATTCACTGACTAATGCACTGTTTTTTGGCATTACCTGGTGGATAAACTTTAACTGGCCGGGAAGCAGAGCGCCATTGGACACATTGATGCCCCTCTCTCACTCCAGGCAGAGGACCCTAGACAGGGAGCCGTGTCTCTCCAGTCTCCAGGAATATTTGGGATTGGTGATGGCACCTTTGTCCAATTCTGAGATGGGTGACAACCTTGCTGTCATGGGGTGCCGCATATTAGCAATGTGACAAAATAGACTGTCTTCTCTCCCATCCTTCCAGACACAGAAATGGTCCCAGGCCTGGGCTGCTTCTTTTATTTTAAATAATTTTTTTTAACATTTACTTATTTTTGAGAGAGAGGGAGAGACAGACTATGAGCAGGGGAGGGGCAGAGAGAGAGGTGGAGACACAGAATCCGAAGCAGGCTCCAGGCTCTGAGCTAGCTGTCAGCACAGAGCCCGACGCGGGGCTCGAACTCACAAACCGTGAGATCATGACCTGAGCCGGAGCCAGACGCTAAACGGATGGAGCCACCCAGGTGCCCTTTGGGCTTCTTCTGTAATTCCATGAACAGTTGGCTAACTTCTGGAAAACCCTTCTGTAGATCTGGGCCATTCTGCTCCCATGGAGCTGATGACGGGGGTAGGTTTGGAGGGTACAGGTCGTAGCAGTAGGCACTTCTTAAGAGATGGTGGCTGGGTCTAATAGAGTCACATATTCAGAATTTCCTCTGGCTGCCCTTAAAGAGGTTAAGAAAGAGTATCGGTGTTCCGGGGGTCCCTCCCAGCCCGCCCTTCCTCCCTGCCCCCACTCTTCCTCATTTCCTTTGACCTCTAACCCATCATTGTGTCAGCTCATAATATTGGATTTCTCCTCAAGCTCACCCCATCTTCATCAGCTCTTACTGTTTTACAGTTAACTCTGCTGTTTGCTGCATGCTGCATGAGACCCAGGGCCCTGGTAAGCTTTATTAACTCTAAATAGAGCGGGCAGTGGCTTCTAGAACACGTGTCCCCCCCATCCCACTCCCCGCCCAACACACATATCTGATCTGGCCAGAAGCCGCTTCACCGTCCTGGCTCTTGGGACTTTATGGCATGATGACACAGTGCGCTGTGGTCTCAGGTGTACATGTGGCATGTTTGCCTGCGGGATGAGGCTGCAGGGCCTCAATACTTGAGGTTTCAGTTGTGGCCATTCTTTTTTTCTTAAAAGTGCCTTAGTCCTTGCTTTCGAGAATAACTCACGTGTAAGTGATGAGGGAAGCTGTAGGGTTTGGGAGGCTGTCCCGCAGCGTCACACTTGGCATTGACCCCCAGGTTTGGGAATGTTCCAAGTCGACGGAAACTTGCTTCTCTGTTTCCCTCTGGTGGCGGTTTCTTTTTTAAAAAATTTTTAAAAATCTTTATTTATTTTTGAGAGAGAGACAGAGTGTAAGCCGGGGAGGAGCAGAGAGAGGGAGGCACAGAATCAGAAGCAGGCTCCGGACTCTGAGCTGTCAGCACAGAGCTGGAGGTGGGGCTCGAACCCATGCACTGGGAGATCATGACCTGAGGTGAAGTCGGACGCTCAACCGACTGAGCCACCCAGGTGCCCCTCTCTGGTGGCTATTTCTTATCTAAGGGGTTCAAGTTCTAAAATTCCCTTTGGCTATGTGCACCCCACCCCCCCCAAAGAAAAACCCTATAATACAAGTGAAAGAAAATGAAGAGATTTCAAATATTATAGAGATTTCCTCACATTTCATTCTATGCATACATACCAGTGTTTATGCACACCTTTGATAAGAAGGTAAGCAGGTGACCTTTAGTAACATGGATTCCTGAGGGCTAAGCGTTATGTCTACAGAGCGAACAAAAGCGGTCCTTGAGGCCATGTAGTTTATACGTTGATTATAGCAATGATTGGGCACCTTCTGTCTACTCTTCTAGACTCAGTGAGCAGGGAGGGGAACATAAATATGTTTCATTTAACATAATTAGGCTTATTACTTTACCATAGAAACTTCCAAACAGGAACAAAAGAAGAGAGAGGATAGTATAACACAGCCCCCTGTGCCCCCAACCCAGCCCCCAAACGACCGTCAACATCTGGCCAATCGCATCTCCTCTATTATCCCAGACCTGCTGGAGCATTCTAAGCAAAACCCTCACTGGTTCACCTGTAAATACTTCAGCATGTAGCTCGAAGAGCTAATGACTCTTAACGACAACAATAAAAAAAATCCATAACCACAACGCCACCGTTGTCACACCTACAAAATTAACAATTGTTAACCTAAAATTTCTAGTCCATGTTCAGAAAACCCCAGTCGTCTCATAAGGGCCGGTTCCACTTGCTTTGTTTGGGTCAGGGAATATCAAATACCAGGAAGACTTCCCCCCCACTCACCGACGTAGTTTAGGATTTCAGTGGGGCGCCCGCTGTGAGGTCCCCCAAACCGATGGCTGCAGCTACTACTCCGGGGACTTTGGACAGCTGGCCAGACTTCCTACTTGCAAGCAGATCTCGAAGAGGAGTCCGGGGACGCTTCTGAAAGATGAGGCCCCTGAAATTGGGCCAAAGGGCACCACCCTCAGGGAACAATGAGACGATGTGTTGTCTGGCTTATCTAGGCACGTCTTGGAGCCCCTGTTCATTGACGGGAATGAAAGGGCAGATCTCCATCTAGAAGGCCGTGAGCTCCTCCAGGGTTGTCTGCTGCTGCAGTTCTAGTGCGTGGCC
>NW_027528243.1:354544-355984 GCF_008692635.1 Crocuta crocuta
CACGGCAGCTCGGGTCTCAGTGGATTCAGGTTGCGGTGCACAAGGCTGGTGACAATTCGGTTGCGGTTCCCCTGAGTAAATCACTGTTGGGAGCCATTGCGAAAATGAATTCTGGCGAAGCCATCATTAAAGACACGCTGTGCCCGCGAGAGGCAGTCGGCAAGCGGTGGGAACGGCCCACCCCAACCCCCAGGGTTGGCTTCTCCTGGCAGGCTTCTCCCCAGTCGCCCGCGAAAGTGGTTCCAAACCAAATAAGGGAGGGAGGCCTTAGCTCTGTGGGATCCGAAAGCCACAAAGGAAGCCTGTCCCCTCCCCAAAGCCCTCTTTCCAGGGGCGGATCACAAAGGTCACCCCTCATTAACTGGAGTGCGAGCAGAGGGAAGCTGGCCGTTTCCTCACTGGCTTTGAAATAGCTTGGGGCCCTACAGGCTGCCCTCTGCAATTGTAAGAGAAATTCCTCTGTGACCCATACGCAGTCACAGATCCTGTATCTCCGTGGCTACTGGCCCCTTGACCCGCGTGTGTGGGGGGGCACGCAGCAGGTGGACGGTACACACCTATCGAAATCTATCCACCTTCCCACGCCGCCCAGCGCATGGGCCATTGCAGTGCTGTTTGGGCCTCTCTTCCCCTCGGGAGGAGACAAAGACTAAAATAAGAGGGGAGCATCCTGGATAGCATTGTCATACTCCTCAGAGCGGGTCTCCAGACGATATATTCTCTTCACCTTGCGGCAATTGTGCAAGGTAGGGAAGGAAGGAATGATCTTCAGTTTGCAAGATGAGCAGATGGAGGCGTGGGGAATCTCGGACCTTACCCAGGGTCACACACAGTGAGTTAGTGGCAGAGCTGGAACAAGAACGCAGAACTCCTTTCTGGCATAACTGGCTCTTCACAGGAGCAAGAGAATGTGTAGAGGCGTATGGATATATTCCCTCTACAGAAGTGACCACACAAATACACTCGTATCTGCATATTCTTTTAACCATCCCTCCCAAATATCTCATAGCCTTACTTTAATGAGATAAATGTATTCTTCGGGTAATAAGACGGAGGCTTAGAAACACAAGCAAAGAATTCTCAGGAACACGTCAGTGCCATGGAAAGTGACTTGATCAAACAGCCAGAGGCTTCAGGCTCTGATCCTGTGACTCTTTCTTTCTGACCACCGAAACATCGGGCGGTATCTCTCTGTTTCCCAGTCACCTCATAAGTCAAAAGGGGATTGATACTACTTGCTCTGCTAATGTCACCGGCACAGAGGTTTAAATGACAGAAAGGTCAAAGTGCTGTGCGAACACAAACCCATAATGGATTTGCCGTAGCTCCGGTTTGTCAGGTAACTGAGGTCCGGAGCCTAGAGCAGACCGCCTCAACCGTCCCTGATACTTCTCAGTCTTGCCCCAGGGTCCCAGTTAGCTGACTGGGGCTGCTCCGAAG
>NW_027528243.1:356135-361090 GCF_008692635.1 Crocuta crocuta
GCTCCGAAGTAAGCTCCACTCTTTGCCTTCCCTATGGGCCAAGGCAGTCGGTGGCCTGGGCGAGAGCCGCGGCCACCTGGAGATTCCTGTAATATCTGGGTGGGGGTGGGCATTAGGATCCAGTAATTAAGAAGAGAGAAAGTATTCTTGTGGCTGTTCATAATGATTTTGCCAGCTTGATGCCACTGTCCTGCCATTCAGAGGTGTGTGGGGGTGTGTGTGAGAGAAAGCATGTTCCCAGGAGCCAATGCAACGAGACCTTATTCTAACATAGCTGTANGCCTCCCTTTCTCTAACTCCCCCTTAACACGTCCGGGGGCGGGGAGCGCACGACCTGTGCCCTCCCCGCTCTTCCTGCCAAAGTTTATAGAAGCCCGGGAATCTGAGGACGGGGTCTGGCCTCTGGTCAAGAAGCCAGCGGTCACGTGTTTTGGAGATGCCTGGCGCATCCCAGCGCCCCTCCCGGCGCCCCTCTGTAACCTGTTCCAGGGTCCCACCTGCCATTCCCCACCACCGGCTTTCCTGCTGGAGTTCTGACTGCTGCTTGTTTCCCGGAAGTATTTGCATCCACCGTGGCTGGGTCCCCCTTAGTCCCCAGGCACTGGGCCACCACCCCTTCCGAGAGGTGGGAGGAGCCCCTTCTCAGAGGCTCCCGCGAGGAGGTCCTCTGCTGCCTTTTCCTTCTGGCCTCTCAGCCCAGCCCTTTCCAGTTTTGAGTTGCTCCAAGTAAGTGCGCTCTAGCTGTGTCAAAAAGTCCAGGACGCGTTTACTTACCCCGAGCCCTTTCCCGAAAACACGACTGCTGAAGAAAATAGCATAGATTTCGCCTCTCTATAATGCCGGGTACCCCACAAATGCAGAAGGGAGAATAAACCTGAATATTACCACCAGCCTAGTGTCTTCAATGATAGACTTCTGGAATTCTTCGGAGGTGTCTCAGTATCTTTGTAATCGCCCTTACGGCCCCTACACCATCCCCATCAGGCAGGGCCAGTAGCAGGTGCATGTTGGGAACTGCCAAACGGAGCGGTCAAAGAAGCAAAGGTTTCAGTTTTGCACTGATGGATCTGTATTTTGCATGTGTCCACCCCCCCTTACCTCCCCCCACCCCGCATAAGAAGAGGTGAGACTAGCAGTTGGGGAGGAAAACACGAGGTGTTGTGCTTTGGAAGGTCCCAAACCTTATCTCCAGTCTAAGGATGTGATCTCTAAAAACTATTCCAGCCCTAATTTTTATCATGGGCCCATCTGCTCGCAGCTTTGGGAACACCTGCGAGGTAAAGAGCCCTCCAACATCAGGGCCACGAGGTACAGTGTGGCCTATGGTGTTTGGCCAGCAAGAGAGCGAGCGAGCGAGCTAGCGAGCTGAAGGTCACCTGGCAATGATCTGTGGCTAACACGCCGTTTCTCTGCCCTTCCTTTGCAGTAACCCATGGCTGTGTACTGAATAGTGCCCCCCTGCTACAGCTGGACTGGACTCCATTTAGCCCTTTAAGCCAAGGTTCCTATTTTAACTGACAGCTTTCCTTTGGGGTGCCAGGCAGCACCCCCACCTCCACCCCTGCCATGTACTTCCACTCTGAGCCCCGTTTCTTCTTTTGAGTTCTGCCTCCGAGTCCACTGGCATTGATCATGACCTTCTTTTGTATTTTTTTTTTCCTTAGTTTTTTTTCTTACCACTTTTTTTCCCCTCCTTCAAACACACACAGTTAAACTAGGCTATGCCAAATTTTCCGGGCTTTTTGAAGTGTTGGGAATGGGGAGAGGGTTTCCTCTCTTCCATAATAGATAATAATAGGAAGTGAAAAGTAGAACAAACCAAAAAAGCACCCCCCACACACACTTTATATTTTCTTGTTGGTGCAGCAAGAGTGCAGTTTTGCTGTGTGTTGTTTGGTGAGTCACTGATTGGTTAGTGACCAGAGGCGAGTATGAAATATAAGCCAGTTTCTTGAGAAACTAGAAAGGGCCTTTAGAAAGTCTCATCGTGGAGCAAGTTAGGAGGCCCCGTACTTGCTGGTTCAAAACAATACAAAACACACAAAAATGGATACTCAGCTCAGAGAGATGCTAGTTAGAGCCGAGAGCCGTCAGTCTCCTTGGGAAAGGCCTCTTATTTGCAGCTTTGATGTCTCCACATCCAGTTTTACAGCGATTTCCCAAGAACCTCAAACTTAAACAACCAGCGAACCTCCACTTCCCGGGTTATTATTTGCATTACAAACAGGAGGCCCCCCTCATTTACATTTGTTTACAGATTAATTACTTGCGGCTGGAGGAGCTCTGAAAACTTCAAAAGTAGTGCTCGCTTCGGCAGCACATATACTGAAAACTTCAAAAGTAGTAGACGGCCCACCCAGCCTTTGGGAGAGCTTCTGGGACTAGGCAGAAATTTCGCAACGTGAGAGAAATTTCGGCCCATGAAACAGACCTGACCCACTTTTTTTTTCTTCTGTAAGGGCAGNGCGACATTCAGTGTCTCCTGACTCGCGATCCGGTTCACAAATGGGTCCAACCTGTTCCTATATGTTCCTGGAGACCAAAGTCTTTTGATGTCCGGAGAAAGTGAATAGTTAGCATTGCAAGGCCTTTGAGGGTCCCCTCCCAGAGAAAGATCTCTGAGGATGGAGCGGGCCAGCTCCTGAACTGGTC
Organism: Crocuta crocuta; assembly: GCF_008692635.1. Classification (NCBI taxonomy): domain Eukaryota; kingdom Metazoa; phylum Chordata; class Mammalia; order Carnivora; family Hyaenidae; genus Crocuta; species Crocuta crocuta. The sequence continues at coordinate 358,788 of NW_027528243.1, forward strand.
GTTTCTGCTGACGGTGCCCGTTGGCTGGTCAGCTTTCCTGGAAGTCTGGAGTGGGGCCCAGGCGTGCGAAAGTATAACAGGTGCCTAGATGATCCTTGTACTCAAGGAAGTTTGGCAAACAAAAATCTAACCTGGGAGTGAACATGAGGCCTTTAGAAAGTAAATTAAAAGGCTTAAAATAGTTATTTTATTGGGTAGCTTTTCTCATTATAGACAGAAAGGGTTTCCCCCCCCTTCCGCAGGGAAAAGGCTTTTTAATTAGTGCAATGGTGATCGGTTTTCTTACATACCCTGACTACTCTGTTGACTTCAGGTGAAGCAAAACTTGTCATTAGAAATGGTCTGAGCTTTCCTGAAAAATCTCCACATGTGATCTCACACACACACACACACACACACACACACACACACACACACACACTTCATTTCTCTTAAGCCAAGAAGTTTGCTTTTCCTACCTGAGGTGCAGATCACTTTTGGTTTCGGTTTTGGTGTTAATCATTTGGCGTTCACATGTGGCTGTTTTTAATTAAAACAAGAAGCTTTAAACCCAGTGTCTGGTGTCCTTATCAGCAGACTTCCCCCGGTGCCTGCCGTCTATCAGCGCCCCCGTCTCTAACCTGTCTCCTCCAAGTACATTCTGTGCTACCTTATGCTGCTCACTCCCCTTGCCTGGTCTTACACTGAATGTCCTTTTTCTTCAGCTAATGTCGTGTTTTCTTTCTCTTTTCTCTCTCCCTCTCCAGCTTTTTTTAATCTTGTCTCCAGCAGCTGCACTAAGTCTAAAGGAGAAGACTGCCCCATTATAGAAGAGTTAGGGTTGCACATTGTCTCAGACCAGAAACCAACCAAACCCATCTCCCTCATACCGTGCACACGCGCACACACCCCGCACACTCAGCAAGTGTTCATGTGTCCCCATGTGTCCCCGCGTCCAGGCAAGAAGCTCTCTCCTGACCTACATGGTATTTTAAATGGAAATGTCTTGTCCTGACCTCACAAGGCAGGAGAAGAACCTCAGAGCCGGAGAGTGGACCAAATGTAACCTCAGAGAGACCACTACAGACGACTCACCCAAATGTAAGCGACTGGGGCCGGAGGCCTCAGCTGTGGGTGTGGATGTGCTGTTCCCGAGTTTTCCGTTTTGCCTCTTTACATGCCAGTTCTCGGGTTCAATGGGTTGGCTGTCTAAGGCCACTGTTAAGCATCCTTGAATACGGAAGAGAAAGTCAAGCGACAGTCATATCTTCAGCATTCACAGACCTTCCGCAGACCCCCCAGCAAGGGGGGAAATGGATCCAGTAACACTCAGGTGGGGAAGGGAGAGACGTGAGGGGGGGTTAAACTTAGAGCAAAATTACTCCATTCAACCCTCCAAGGCCAGTTGGGGGTTTTGAGAGAGGGTTCTACCCCACCTGAGATCTGCAAAGAGAGCTTTGACATTGATAAATCTGACTTGAATTCATTTGCTTGNCATTTGGGCCTGAGATTCCCAGGGGGTGGGCAGGAAGTACTCTTCTTTTCCTCCATTAGCGTGGACTTGTTTTTTTTCATGTTTATTTATCTTTGAGAGGGAGAGAGAGTGTGAGCAGGGGAGGGGCAGAGAGAGAGAGGAAGTTGCAGAATCCAAAGCAGGCTCCAGGCTCTGAGCTGTCAGCCCAGAACCCCATGCTGGGCTCGAACTCACCAACTGCGAGGTTATGGCCTAAGCAGAAGTTGGACGCTTAACCGAGGGAGCCACCCATGCACCCCAATTAGTGTGGATTTAAATGATGCTTTGAGCTGATTATCATCCAGGATAAAAGGTCTTGGAAGTGAAGTGCCAGATCCTACCAACAAGATTCTGGTGAGTTTTGATTCCTGAAGGAAATTCAGAACTCTGCACCACATGTCTCCTTTCATTTAACCCTGTGATGTGAGCACACATCATGAATGATAATTCGTGAACACGACTGTTCTTTATACTCGGAAAGCATTCTATAGATAGCAAGTAGGGCTTTATGTCCCGGGTCTACCGGAGAGAGAAGCCTCCTGCTGTCCTCCCTAACATTAAGGCGGGCAAGAAGGGAGGATGGTCAGTTTTCTACAATTCTGGTTGGGGTCAAGATAGGGTTTTTCTTTTTTCCTCAGCTTCATTTTCTTATCGGCCAGAGGCAGGAGACGAGAGATTGTTCCCTATCTTCTCTGTAAGAGAGGAAACAACACTGGCCTGCGTCTGTGCAGCTCACACACTAGAGGGCAGTGGAGAGAGAGAGAGAGAGAGAGAGAGAGAGAGAGAGAGAGAACATTCGCGTATGACGTCA
>NW_027528243.1:361630-363851 GCF_008692635.1 Crocuta crocuta
GAGAGGGCAGACGAGAGAGAGAGAGAGAGAGAGAGAGAGAGAGAGAGAGAGAAAACATTCGCGTATGACGTCACTGAGCGGGGGCGGGCACTTAGGTATGGAAAAATACAGGCTCTGGAGCTAGACACCCTAGCTATCCGGGGCAAGTTGGGTTAAAAACTTCTCTGTAAAAGGAGACAATAAGTAATTCCCTTGCAGGGCGATTGTGAAAGCTACATGAGCTAATGTAACTTAACCATCTGGCCGTTCTGTAAGCCGCAGCCCTTATTAAGGATGGAGTTTTCCCTTTACTAGGAGTACCTTAGGTTCCTCTAATCTAGAGTTCCTCAACCTCAGCACTATTGACTTTTGAGGCCAGAGACTTCTGTGTTATAGGGGCTGTTCTGTGCCTTGTAGCCTGCTTAGAGCATCCCTACCTACTAGATGTCAGTAGCACCCACCTCTCCCCCCAGGTTGTGATCACCAAAAATGTTTCCCCACATTGCCAAGCGCCTCCTGGAGGGCCACATCGTCCCATATTGAGAACCATTGTGGTAAACCAGGGGTCAGCAAACTTCTCATATAAAGGACCAGCTGGTAAGTTGCAGGTAATGTGGTCTCTGCAACCCGTTCAACTGTCACTATAGCACGAAAGCCACCATAGAGACCACGGGAAAGGATTGAGCCATGGCTGGGTGCCAATAAAACTTTACTTACAGATACCGAAATTTACAATTCACCCGTGAATTTCCTTTTCCCATGTCCTGAAGTATTACTCTTGATTTTTTCCAACTATCAGAAAATGTAAAAACCATTCTTAGCACGAGGACTTTCGAATGCAGGCAGCGGGACCAGTCTGGGCCTGTGAGTGGTTTGGCAACCCCCACTCCTAATGTATTTTAGTGCTTGTTGATGCGTCATCGAACCTAAAAGTGTTAGAAGTAACTGGCCAGTCGAAAGAAATCAGAAATGAAGACAAATGGCTGAGGTCTGAATGCAAGGTAGTGGGGCTGAGGGAGGGGAAATGACTAAAATCTGCACACAGTTTTACTGGAGCATGGGAGGGGTCAGGGGCATGCTGTGGCAATGAGCACCTGCTCCGGGGGCACTGCTGAGCAAGCGACAATGCCAACTGCTTCTAGGGAGAGAGCTGGGCCCCTAGAACCCTCAAAGAGGCGTAGCCACCGGGGCTCCAGTTGTATGCACCGAGATTAAGCAGCACCCTCTGCCATCAGAAATGCCCCCCACATAGGGAGACTCAGCTCTTTGCTAAAAGCACGGCTGTCGTGCAAAGCCACTCTTCTCAAATGTGGGTACCCCTTGAAAGAGTTATGTATCAGAATAGTGGTACCTCACGGTGGTTTTGCCACCTGGTCCTACCTTACACCTGTGTCTATCCAGATCCTACACTACCCCTCGTTTGGCTTGGGTTTTAGGAAGTCCCTGCTCTGGGCTCAACACCTGTAAAAAAGTATATGTCTATTTATTAGGTGTAGACTTGGGGCCAAACTCCTTATTTTGGTTTTGGGCTTAAATTATCCTCAGTCCAACAATAAGAGTATGTTGGACACCTGTGGGTTCGGCCTGGTGCCCTATGCTATGGGGTTACTTTTGCATGAGATCGAGAAGCTTTTGAGGAACTTACAGTCTAGCCATCTCTCATCTATTCAATCATATTCTTCAGTCTTCCTAATACCTAGTCTTCATTCTAGTCCATCCGTCTGCATAGTCCTCTCCGGGAGTTACACAAACTATCTGTTGACTTTGTCTAAAATATCCTCTATGGGGGTGCCTGGGTGGCTCACTCAGTTGAGCATCCGACTTCAGCTCAGGTCATGATCTCACAGTTTGTGGGTTCAAGCCCTGCGTGGGGCTCTGTGCTGACAGCTCAGAGCCTGGAGCCTTCTTCAGATTCTGTGTCTCCCTCTCTCTCTGCCCCTCCCCTGCTCATTCTCTGTTGCACTCTACCTCTCAAAAATAAACACATGTTAAAAAATAAAATAAAATATCCTTTACTGATTTAAATCCTGCTTTTAAGGCTCAGGCCCTACCTTCTCCTTGAAGTCCTTCTTGACCCCATCCATGTAGCCTGATCTCTTCTCCATTTTCTTTTTTTCTTTTTAAAAATTTTTAAGGTTTATTTATTTTGAGACAGAGAGACAGAGTGTGAGCAGGGGAGGGGAAGAGAGAGAGGGAGACAGAATCCAAAATAGGCTCCAAGCTCTGAGCTGTCCGCACAAAG
>NW_027528243.1:363877-368106 GCF_008692635.1 Crocuta crocuta
AGAGCCTGATGCAGGGCTCGAACCCACGAGGGAGATCATGACCTGAGCAGAAGTCGGATGCTTAACCGACTGAGCCACCCAGGCGCCCCTACATTTTCAAACTTCCTAGCTGAACTTTTATCTTTGCTGCCTCCTTTTTGAGAGGCCTCCATCCCCAAGAGATGTTAAGCTTCCTAAGGGTAGGAACACCATTTACAGCCCTTCAGAGAACCCAGTAAGTTGGACACCCAACAAAAAGTAATTAAGAGGTAGCTAGATTGAGATTCTTCAGCAATGTAGGGAGTTATTGTACTTTTCCAACACTTAATTTTGGAATTAAGTGATGAGAATACTATAAACTATAGCCACGTAATTGGAGTGCCTGGGTGGCTTGGTCGGTTACATGTCCGACTCTTGGTTTCAGCTCAGGTCATGATCTGATGGTTTGTGATTTCAAGCCCCGCATCAGGCAGTTAGCACAGAGCCTACTTGGGGTTCTGTCTCTCCCGTTCTCTGCCCCTTCCCTGCTTGCACTCTGTTTCTCTCTCTCTCTCAAAATAAATATAAACTTTAAATAAGACAAAATCTTTAAAAAATAGGTTGTTTTCATTTTAGGTCAAGGTTTTGCCCACTTTCTCCACTATTTAATTACTGTTTTTTTCTTTCCTTCTTTGCTACTAATAAACAGTCTGTGGGAAAACCCTGTAAGTTCATGCACATATCCTACTGCCCATCAAAATTTTCACTCTAGATTTAGCATCTGTTGATAATTCTTGCCTGAACCAATCTACAAAATGACAATTTTCCAACTCCAGCACTCTCTTCTCCCATGTTACTTATTTATCTCCTTAGTATCACTGTGGACTTAGGGCTTCCTATTTTTTCAATAGTTCATTGCTGTCTTTAATCATTTTCATGCTCAAATTACCGAGAGTTGGCCAGTGGGAGCTCCCAGCTGTTGATTTTGATCCACTAGGAAACATTCCTCAAGAGATATTGTAGTGCAGACTACTGTGGTCAAGAATTTTTGGTGATCGAATTTCTGGGGTAGTTTATGGGGGTGGAGCCTGGCTCCAGGTTCCCCTCCTTTCACCACTCACTGACTTCCCCATAGGGAAGGACAGGGAAAGGACAGCTCAGGGCTGTCAGTGTGTGTGTATGTGTGTGTGTGTGTGTGTGTGTGTGGTGTAAAGACAGTGGCAAGAGCCTGTGTCAGGAGCAGAGAAAGATGATGGAGGAAAGGAGGATGGATGATTGTAGGAAGTTTCTGGATCATTTTAGGATTGTGATGGCTGCCTTGGGGGCACCTGGGTGGCTCAGTCGGCTAAGCGTCTGACTTCAGCTCAGGTCATGATCTCGACGTTCATGAGTTCGAGGCCTGTGTCAGGTTCTGTGCTCACAGTTCAGAGCCTGGAGCCTGCTTCAGATTCTGTCTCTCTCTCTCTCTCTGTCTGTCCCTCCCCTGCTCGTTCTCTCTCTCTCTCTCTCTCAAAAATAAATAAAACATTTTAAAAATTAAAAAAAATGGATTGTGATGGCTGCCTTTATCATTGCTCCCTCCTACACCTCCCTTCAACCACTGTTCAGATAATTTACTTCTGTTTAGAGGTTTCCGCTCCTGCTCACTGAGAAAACATCTGTGGCTTGTGAGAAGGGAATGGACTGAAGATATGTTGGTTGAGGGATTTTTTTGATCAGAAGGATTACCAGGGAAAGAAGGCCATGGCAAATCATGCAAGTTTTTGTTTCATTTTCTAGAGGCTGGAAGTGTTTTTTCCATCGTAGGAATTACAAATGGAATCCAGTTATGATGGTCTCAGAGCAAATGGCCCCTAACATCAGTTTCATTGCCTTTCATTCTTTTTTTTTAAAAAGTTTATTTATTTGAGAGATAGAGCAGGGGGAGGGCAGAAAGAGAGGGAGAGAGAATCCCAAGCAGGCTCAGCAGTGCAGAGCCTGAGGCAGGGCTCGAACTCACCAAAGGCAAGGTCATGACCTGAGCTGAAGTCTGACACTTAACATACTGAGCCACCCAGGCGCCCCGGCCTTTCATTTTGTAACCCAGGTTCAAGACTCAGACTGCAATTATTTGTTGCTCTATGGTGGGAAAGTTTTAATCCAAGCTGAGAGGAAATAGTTTTTATTTTTTTCAAATCTCTTTCTAGGAGAGATGTGTATTGAATACAATGCTGATTTTGATCAAAGTTGGCAGTTTAGGCTGAAATTAACCCAGCTGTGAAATAATATATTGGCTTAAAATGCAGCTCCAAGAAAATGAATTTCACGAGATTGGGACAATGGGAAGAGCCTTCATTCATTCAACAATTCATTTAATTCAACAAGTATCTATGGGGTGTCTACAAGAGCCAGGTGTAGGTGCTAAAAGCGGAATGGAAGATGGGATGCCTGGGTGGCTCGTTTGGTTGAGTGTCTGACTCTTGGTTTCGGCTCAGGTCATGAGCTCACAGTTTGTGGGATGGAGCCCCATGTCAGGCTCTGTGCTTAGAGCATAGAGACTGCTTGGGATTCTGCCTCTCTCTCTCTCTCTGCTCCTCCCCTGTCACCCCTCAAAATAAAGAAATAAACTTAAAAAAATAAATAAAAGTGAGATGAAGGAGTTCCTTGTTTTCACGGAGCTGACATTCTTGGGGGAGGGCGGGAATAGTCAAACTTTACAAAATAAATTTCAAAAGGTGATAACATTCTGTGAAGAAAGAGGAGGAGGAGGAGGAGAAGAAGACGACGACGACCCAGGGCAATGCAATGGGAAATGACTGGGGGAACACTGGATAAGAAGTCAGGTGACTGAGATTCTCAGCTTTGCCAGGAACAGTCTACACCCTTCAGCAAGTCACTTCACCTCTCTGGCCTTATTTTTCTCAGCCACACAAGGCCGACTTGAATGTATGATGTCCGAGCTTCCTTCCTCGTGTCGGGTTCTCTGACTTGATGATTTGAAGACCACCATTACTTCAGTAAACATGAATGCTTACCATTGGGTCAAAGACCAAGCACACTCTGTGTAATGGGACAGACATGGAAATAAATCATGAAACTGTGAAAAGTGCTGCCATCTTCTGCCCTTCTTAGTCCAATACACCCCATACATGAGATGTGTCATATAATGAGAAATAAGTCATTTGAAAATATATATCATTTAGGGACGCCTGGGTGGTTCAGTCGGTTAAGGGCCCACTCTTGATTAGGCTCAGGCCATGATTGCATGGTTGGTGGGTTCCAGCCCCGCATCAGGCTCTGCACTAGTCTCTTTCTCTCTCTGCTTGGGATCCTCTCTCTGCCCCTCCCCTGCTCCCTCATGTGCTCACTCTCTCTCTTGCTCAGAGATAAATAAACATTTAAAAAAATTTTTTAATATACACTTTTTTTTTAAATCTTAATGTTTCATTTATTTTTGAGAGAGAGATAGAGACAGCATGAGCAGGGAAGGATAGAGAGAGAGGGAGACACAGAATCTGAAACAGGCTCCAGGCTCTGAGCGGNCCCCATGGAGGGCTCGAACTCATGAACTGTGGGATCATGACCGGAGCCGAAGCCAGACACTTACTCCACTGAGCCACCCAGGCGACCCTAGATAAGCATTTTTTAAAAAAATATGTCATTTAAAGAGTTAAAGAAGGAGGCATCTGGGTGGCTTAGTCGGTTAAGCGTCCGACTTTCGCTTAGGTCATGATCTCGCGGTTCGTGCGTTCGAGCCCCGCGTCGGGCTCTGCTNGACTATAATCAGTTCTAGGACAACAGAGAGAATCCTGCTCTTTTTCCCTTTGTGTTTCCATTATATTGAGCCTACAGTAGGTGCGGTGTAAATTCCCGCTGAGAGACAGACGCTTCTCGATTACTTGAATAGCGCGAGTGGGTGGCACAGACCGAGGAGAGTAGATCCATAGGTAGAGGAATAAATACATTTGCCTACACAGTGATTTAGCCATTTGCTACTGTGCGGCTTCTTAACCCTCTTCTGTCAGCCGCTTTCACGTTGTGTACAATGTTGCACGTGTTAAGCCGATACGCGAATACCGAATTACTTGCAATTGCGGTCAGCACTGTGTAAACATGGTGTCTCTGTCAGCGACTGGAATGGCATACGGACCGTACAAGTGGCCGACTTAAGTGGCGCGATGGATGACTTTCTTTGCAAGCATGACATTTCCCCTATGTGTTCACAATAAAATGCAAAGCTAGTGACGCACGACGCCGAGGTTTTCAAGCCAGCCTCTGAAGAAAGGGTGCTT
>NW_027528243.1:368231-368649 GCF_008692635.1 Crocuta crocuta
GCCTTCCAGGGATTTCGCGGACTCGAGTTCCCGAACCTCAGAGAACCTTCCAAAATTCCCTTCACGAAGTCCCCGCCCTCCCCTCTCGGCTCCGTAGTGCGTCAAAGGCCTGGAGTCGTCAAAGGGGGTGGGGGAGGGAAAGGTACGTCGCGCGAGATTCGGCGACGGGATTTCGAAGTTAGGGAACAGCGGCGGCGCACGCGCACTGGCCTCACAACCTCGGGGCGGCACGCGGGTAGGTAGGCTGAAACCCAGAGGAGGGGGAGCCGAGCGTGCTGGTGTCTCCCCAGGCGGCCGCGCGCAGTGCGTGGGTCTGCGGGTCGCTGGACGTGCGGAGCACCGGGCCCGGCCTGGCCTTCCCGGTGCGCGTGTGACTGCGGCGGGCGCCGTCCTGCGCCTCCAAGAGTTGGAGGACTGC
>NW_027528243.1:368719-369052 GCF_008692635.1 Crocuta crocuta
GTTTGCGCATAATGTGCCTAGACGCAAACAAAGAGAGGGATGTATCTATTCTAAAAATGGATTGCTCTCCGTTCACCTTAAATGTGATCAGAAGGATTAACATTTGGCCTCTGGGTGAGGTTTTAGGGAGGGGTGTGTGTGTGTCCCTGTCCCTTTCCTAGAACCTGGTGCGCGTTCTGAACAGGCCTCTTTGAAAGCTCTTTGCATTCAATGGAGACTGCAGTATGGTTTCAACGCATTAAAAAAAACAACAACACAGACTACTTGGACCTGTATCCCTCGGAACCCCCAAATTGGTCCTAGACTGATTCCTTTGATAGACCGAGAGGTGCG
>NW_027528243.1:369094-370926 GCF_008692635.1 Crocuta crocuta
TAGGCCTCACCTTAAATTTTTTATTAGGAAGGATGAGAAATTCTGGAAAATGATCAGCTCAAATTCAGCCAGTTCAGTTCTAGGAATGGCCGTAACAGATACAGAAAAATAGGACTGTCCACTTCTGCCCTTGATTGTTGAACATAGTATCCAGTGCACACTTTGTTTTGCTCAGATACAATTTCTTTCTTTCCTGTCTTCTCTAGGTTAGTATAATTTCTGCCTCCAGAAACAATGGTTATTTAACTGGAGGAACTGGTTACACCTAGGGAAGCCTCCGTTATTGATTCAGACAAATCAAATTGACCTTCGCTTACCAATATCATGTTTTGCAGTGGAAAAGGTACCTTGGTCCTGTAATCATAGATCTCCTTGATATCACAGAAAGCCCGGGGAAATCTGCATCCGGAAAAACACAGTGTGCATGGGGGAGAACAACTATCCTTTGTGTTGATAATAAATCTTACCTTCCCGCTAGAGTGTAAGCTCTTGGGGAAGAGGTTTTTGCCGCCTTCTCCTCAGCGCCCAGAAGAGTGTCTCCTGCACGGTAGCCACTCACTAAATGTGTGCGGCGTGCGCAGACGAATATAGCTTTATACTGTACGAAATGTATTCGTTACTTATGTCTCTCCGTTAATACACAACCTTGGGAATTAGGTGGTATCTCATTTTTATAGCAAAATCAGTGGAGGCCAAGAAGTTAAGGGACTTTTCCAAGGTCCCACAGTTGCGGCCAGTACCCAGGTCTTCTGATGATGCCCTTTCCACTGAGACACAACTGCCATCTTTGGGAAGGATGGACCAGGAGTGAGAGCAAGGAACGGACACAGCTCACATCATTATTATATCTCAGGATTTCATTCCAGTAACAACAGCCCTTTACGTAACCAGGCCGTTAAACAGCACGCAACAGGCCAGTGGTAGTTGCTGTTAAAAGCTCCAGCGTTCAGGACATTGTGTGTGTGCGACATCATTCTTCATCATGTCCCGTTTTAGTGGAGTCAGTTCTATCCATACAAGAATTGCCGTAACATTGACACATCGCTTGCTGAAGCACGATGCTTGCGTCCTATCTGATGACGTAGATACAGGAGAAAGGGAAGGGGCAGTAAAGGATCTTGGAAGCTAGGGACCACGTGCAGGTTTCCGCTTTAGTCAGGCTTTATGTTAGCTGTCATCTTCGGGGGCGGCCAATCTATATTCCAGTACTTGTTAAGGTTGATGTTGGCAGAGCTCATTTTCTGGTCTGTTCTGTGAGAGAAAACTGTTCTCTCAAGAGAACTCCAGACTACACGGTGAAACCGCCCATTCCAAATTTAAGTTGTTAATTTGTTGTTCAAAGTTCATCCCTTGGCTTTTAGAACAGGTTGCAGATGGTAGTACNTCGTAAGACTCGGTTGGTCAGGAGGAGCTCCCACAGGAACAGGGAGGCAAACGGTGTTTCATTCCTTTTGGTGATAGTGGCGGTTTTCACAGCAGGTGGGGTATCTTGATACAGTGTATCTTGTAACATTTGTTCTCAAACTTAACCTCAGCATCAGCTGCCAGGCTTGTTAAAACACAGATTGCTGGGCCCCACCTCCAGAGTTCCCGATTCAGTAGGTAGGAGGTGGAACCCAAATTAGCATTTCTAACAAGTTCCCAGGTGAGCCTGATAATCATGTGATGCCAGTCCACACTGTGAGAGCCACTGCTTTATAGGATAAAAGAAAGCAGTGTATTCCAATCAGCTTTTTTTAAATCATTTTCCAGGCAACCAGGAAGCTCAAATAGCTGAAAATATTTCTCTTCACTCTTATTTGTCTGTTTAATAAAAGTAAACAACCTCTCAA
>NW_027528243.1:371016-372398 GCF_008692635.1 Crocuta crocuta
CTCTCAAGAATTTCTTCTGCAGGCAATTTCCAAGATCTGTCTTGTGGCTAATGAAAAGTTAGTGTAGTCTTCAGAATCGTTCATATGAATGCCTAGGGAACTGTGTAATTTTTACTCAAAAATTGTAGATAATGTACCCANAGTGGGAGGGGAGCTTTCAAGAGATTTATCAATAACCTGGTTGTGTGTTATTCACTTATGATGTTGAGTCTTATTAATAGTTTTGAATAAATAGTTTTACACTTGGGAATCCTGATCTTGGCTTAGTTTTGAAACCTCAGCTTTTTTTTCTTTTTTTTAACCTCATGGAACAATTTGATAATTTTTTTTTAAATTTTGGAAGCATTGGGGCACCTGGGAGGCTCAGTCAGTTAAGTGCCAGACTCTTGATTTCTGCTCGGGGCATGATCTCACAGTTGGTTAGTTCAAGCCCTCTGTTGGGTGCTGCGCTGACATGTAGGGCTTGCTTGGATTTCTCTGTCTCCCTTCCTCTCTGCCCCTCCCCCACTGGCTCTCAAAAATAAACATTAAAATATAAATAAGTAAAATAAAATTTTGGAAGCATTACTGACTATTTGTTGAATTTTAAGTGCCAAGATCTTAAGTATGCACCTATCTTTTTTCACAAATGTAAAATTCATGGGGTACTGGGGTGGCTTAGTTGGTTAAGTGTCCAACTCTTGACTTCAGCTCAGGTCATGATCTCATGGTTTGTGAGTTCAAGCCCCATATCAGGCTCTGTGCTGACGGTGCAGAGCCTGCTTGGGATTCTCTGTCCCCCCCTCTCTCTGCCCCTTCCATTTGCTTGTGTGCTTTCTCTCTCTCTCAAAATAAGTAAACAAAAAAAGAATGTAAGATTCATAAAGTCAAATGTCTTTGTCCATTATAAATCCTCTCTATGTATGCCAGGACTGATGGGACACTTGAATAACCTGCTGATTTCCAAAAGCTTAGTACATAATAAGATATCTTTGAAAAATCTAAAGACCTGCTGAGGTTTCTTGGTTTTGATTTTTAAGCATTTATGATCAAATGGGTAAATTAACAGATATAAATATATAATATGCAATTATTACTTTATTACTTTGTTAGATTTGCCTTAATGGTACTTTACATCACGGTCTCTCCCTAAGATAGAGTATTGTATAGCCGTTGAAACTCGTGGCAATGACATAGAAAAAACACTTATTGTAAATTAAGAACAACCCCCTCACCCCACCAGATTGCATATCAGTATAGATGATCTGATTGGAATTTGGGGTGGGGGGGTGGAATGGAAAGCATAGAAAAAGGAATAAGAAGTAAACTCTAAAATGTTAATGAAGTTTTCAGTGGTTGAGTTTGTATGTGCTTTTCTTGGTAGGTTCTCAAAAATTTTTGGA
>NW_027528243.1:372486-376802 GCF_008692635.1 Crocuta crocuta
CTCTCTCCCTGTCCCTCCTCTGCTTTCTCTCTCAAAAATAAGTAAAACATTATAAATATAAAACCTACAGAAAAATACATAATGGAAACCAGTAATGAAAGCTTTACTAGTTTGGCTTATTTAAAATTTGTGGAACCAGGGGCGCCTGGGTGGTTTACTCAGTTGAGCGCCCAACTCTTGATATCCGCTTAGGTCATGATCCCAGGATCCCATGATCCATGCTCAGCATGGAGCCTGCTTAAGATAATCTCTCTCTCTGGGGCACCCGGGTGGCTCAATCGGTTCAGCGTCCGACTTCAGCTGAGGTCATGATCTCGTGGTTCATGGGTTCGAGCCCTGCATTGGGTTCTGTGCTGACAGCTTAGAGCCTGGAGCCTGCTTTGGATTCTGTGTCTCCTTCTTTCTGTCTCCAAAAAAAAAAAAANAAACAAACATTAAAAGTTTTTTTTAAAGATTCTTGGGGTGTCTGGGTGTCTCAGTAAAGTGTCTGATTTCAGCTCAGGTCATGATCTCACAGTTTGTGGGATCGAGCCCTCCGTTGGGCTTTGCACTGGCAGTGCAGAATCTGTTTGGAATTCTCTCTCCCTTTCCTTCTACCCCTCCCCTACTCATTCTTATTCTCTCTCTCCCTCTCTCTCTCTTTTTCTAAAAGTCCCAGACTTTTTTTTTTTTGNCCACCCAGGCGCCCCTGTAAAGGTTTATTTTTATAGCCCATGGGTGATGTTGAATTTTGTGGTAGATGTAATGAATAGGGAACAGCAAGTAGGTATAATTATTACTAATGTTGGAAGAAACCCGAGACAAAAGTGAATGGAATGAGCCCTAGATGCACCATTCACGCACGCTGTATGTGCGACGTGTATGCCTTTTATAGTTGAGTACCATATTTGAGATCAGGCTGGAATTGAAGGTCTGGAGAACATTGCCTGGAACTCAAGGTGAGTGGTTTGGGGGTAGTACCAATTTGGGTAGCAAAAGTGGCATGACAAGTTTAAGATTTATAGACTTTAATGTTCATAATCAGTGTTATCCTCCTTAAACCTTGGAAATCGGACTCCCAAATAATGGAAGTGATATATAGAAAGTACAGTGTTTTAGGCTATACTTTCTAATGTTTAGATAAGAATAAATGAAAATAAGATTACTCTTGGCATTTAAATACTGATAGCAGCCCCAGTAGCAATTATCAGCAGAGAGTGCAGGTTACAGTTGAGCTGTCAGTGAAGGCCACCGCGTCCTGATGCTCTGCTTTGCGAGGAAAGCTCTCTGACGGGTGTGGAACCAGTTGTGCCCCAAATGGAAAATGTTACCCTCCTTCAAGTTCAGAACCTATTAGTGTAAAGGTGTGGTAGTTACTCGTATTTAGAACTTTCTTCCCAAATGGCACTGGGAGTCTCTCTTTTGGTCATCGCCAGGAAAGGCTCTCAAGGTAGGAAGGGTGAGTAGGTCCCCAGGATGACAAACACTTCACTTGAGCCCATATATTTGTTTCTCTGCAGTGATATGGAAGTCTGTCGAGCAGCCAACCTAATTATAAGGAGCCCTTTAAAAAGTTGTGTGTTTTTGAAGCTTTTTATTATGGAAAAAACCAAACACACAGAACTAAAAGAGCTTAATGGACCTCCACACGCCATCACCCATCCTCAGAAATGCCAGCAGTCTGTCATGCTGCCCTTCTCATTTCATCTGTTGTGCTCCCAGTTCTTTGTGGGTGATAGTCTGGAGTATTTTGAAATCTTGGGGTACCTGGGTGGCTCACTCAGTTGAGCATCAGACTCTTGATTCTCTCTCTCCCTGTCTCTCCACCCCTGCCATGCACTCTCTCCCCTTTCAAAATAAACTTTAAAAAGGAAAATCTTGACACCGTTTCACCTGCAAATACTTCAGTATGTATCTATACTAGATAATTTTTTAGTTTATGTTTTTTAAGTTTATATTTTTGAGAGAGAGCATGCACTCAAGGAAGGGGCAGAGAGACAGGGAGGGAGAGAATCCCAAGCAGGCTTCACACTGTCAGCATGGAGCCTTATGCAGGGCTTGAACTCAGGAACCAGGAGATTGTGACCTGAACCGAAATCGAGTCAGATGCTTAACCAGCTGAGCCCCACAGGCACCCCAAGAATTTTAAAAAAGAGTTATAACACCATTACTTACACTCAACAAAATTAACAATAATTTCTTAGAATCATCCAATGTCCTTGTTCTGTCTTCTCCATTTATCTCAAAATATATTTCTTTTAGGATTTTATTTTTAAGTAATCTCTGCACCCAACGTGGGGCTCGAATTCACAACCCGGTGAACAAGAGTTGCATGCTTTACTAACTGAGCCAGCCAGGTGTCCCTCAGAATGTGATTTTACAGTTGGTTTGATTCATGGTCTAGACCAGGTCCATACATTGTATTTGGTTGATCTCTCTCCTTTAATCCATAAACCCATTCCCATGTCCTTTCATTTTCATACTATTTGGATTGTCACATAGTGTTTCCCTCATTGTGACTTGGCTGGCTGTGTTCTTGTGATGATGTTTAACCACAAGCCCTGGGAATTAGGGCTTGATTAGGTTTGAGTTCAATTCTTTAGAGGGCCAGAATACTTTATAAACAGTGCTTTGTATTTCCCCTATCACATAAGGGGACACGTGTCTGCTCATCTCCTTTTTAGTGATACTAAGATTATAAAGTTCCCATCAACTTTTTTTAATTGGAATTTTCATTGAGATCATTGTAGATTCACATGCATTTGTAGGAAATAATACAGAGATGCCCTGCGTTCTTTACTCAGTTCCCTGACTCAAAACATTTTGCAAAATTATTGTTAATATCAGAAATATTGTTAATATCACAACCAGGATAATAACATTGTTCAAATCCACTGATTCTATTCAGATCCCCCCAGTTTTACCAGTACTCGTGTGTGTGTGTGTGTGTGTGTGTTGACTATAATTGATTACACGTGCAGGTNCTACCATAGTGAAGATATTGACCAGTTCCAGTACCACAGGGGTCCCTCACATTGCCCTTTTATAAGCACATCCATTTCCTTCCCACTCATACGCAGTATCATGTTTATCAGTTTATTCCTTTTTATTGCCGAGTAGTGCTCTGAGTGGTGTATGTACTAGATCTTAACTGGTCACCTGTTGAAGGACTTCTGGGCTGACGGCAGTTTGGGCCTGTTATAAACAAAGCTGCTGTAAACGTTCACCTACAGGTTTTTGTGTGAACATAAGTTTTGATTTCTCTGAGATAAATGGCCCCCAAAAAGTGCAGTTGCTAGGTCCTGTGGTATTGTGTGTTTAATTGTGTAAGAAACTTAAGAAACTTCCAAGTCGTTTTCTGAAGTGGCCATACCACTTTACATTCCTACCGGCAGCATATGAATGACCCGTTTTCTCTGCGTCCTTGCCAGCATTTGATGTTGTTGCTGATGATATGTTTAGCCATTCTGAGGGTGTGTGGTGGTGCCCCGTCGTGGTTTTAAATTACACTTCTCTGGTGGTTAATGATGTTGACCATCTTTCTGTGTGCTTATTTGCAATGTGTCTATCCACTTAGTTAAATGTTTTGTTCAAGTCTGTTCATTTTTATTTTTTAATTTTTTTTACGTTTTATTTCTGAGAGAGAGAGAGACAGCACGAACAGAGGAGGGTCAGAGAGAGAGGGAGAAACAGAATCTGAAATGGGCTCCAGGCTCTGAGCTGGCTGTCAGCACAGAGCCCGACGCGGTGCTAGAACCGACGGACCAGGGGATCATGACCTGAGTTGAAATTGGACACTTAACCGACTGAGCCACCCAGGCGCCCCAGATGAAGTCCATCTCTTTTTTTTTTTTTTTATTTCTAGGAGAGAGAGAGACAGCGCGAACAGAGGAGGGTCAGAGAGAGAGGGAGTCACAGACTGAAACAGGCTCCAGGCTCTGAGCTGGCTGTCAGCACAGAGCCCGACGCGGGGCTCGAACCCACGAACCGCGAGATCATGACCTAAGCGAAAGTCGGACGCTTAGCCGACTAAGCCACCCAGGCGCCCCAGATGAAGTCCATCTTATCAGTTTTTCCTTTTATGGGTCATGCTTTTGGTGTCCAGTATGAGAACTGTTTGCCTAGCCCTAGATGCGGACCATTTCCTCCTGTATTTTTAAATAAGTTTTGTAGTTTTACACTTAAGTCCATGATGCATTTCAAATGAAGTTTTGGATGAGAAGTAAGGTTTAGGCTGAGGGTTTTTTAAAATATTTATTTATTTTGGGGGAGTGTGGAGGGGGGGGCGGAGAGAAGGGGACAGAAGATCTGAAGCGGACTCTGCTGACGGGCTGCCT
>NW_027528243.1:376970-382410 GCF_008692635.1 Crocuta crocuta
ACGGGCTGCCTGATGTGAGAGTGAGAGAGAGTGCCGGGTGGCGGGGAGGGGGTGCGGACAGAGAGAGGAGAGAGAGAATCCCAAGTAGGCTCCGCACTGGTAGTGTGGGGCTCAGTCTGACCAAGCGAGACCATGACCTGAGCTGAAACCAAGAGTCAGATGCTTAACCCACTGAGCTACACAGGCGCCCCTTCTTCGCTTAAATTTCTTGATTTTATGTTTGTATGTCTTCTAATGAAGTGACATGATTACTCATTTGATAGATAATATTTTAGAGCCGATTCTTCAGTTTCATAGCAAGATACTCTGTTGATAAAGTCCTGTGGGAGCAGTTACAAGATAGGCTCATTTAGGAAGCTTTTTTAAAAACTGCAGTCTTCCCTGTTTTAACTATACATTATATAAATCTAAATAGGTACAGCCCACGCCTGATGGAAAAAATTCTGCAAATGGCTGAAGGCATTGATATCGGGGAGATGCCTTCATGTGACCTGATGCTGTCCAAACCTTCCAAAGGTCAAAAACGCCACCTCTCAACCTGTGACGGTGAGTATACTTGTTTCTGGAAGGTGGGATTTGAAGAAACAACATGGCTTTTTCAAAATGATATGAGTGCGGTATATGATTTCAAATAACATTGGCAACATCGGATCTTACACAGATGTAAAGGAGTTTTAACTTTTAGTTCTGTACAGTGGTGGTGTTTTCTGAGGATGCTAAATAGGTCTGAAAACTAGGAATACAGAGGTCACACTAGAATGCTGTCCTTGAAGTCCATGGCACGGAACCTCCCTCCAAATAGAACCACCTTATAGTCTGATCATCTGAACATCTAAGTAACCAAATCCTCCTGGATGGGTCCGCGATGGACCAGCTTGCTACTGAACAGTGTTCCAGGGAGGAAGCTCTAGGGGCTGGTGTAGCCTCAACGGAGAGTTACTCCATAGCTTTAAATTTGATACCCTCCCCCCATAAATCATTAGCTTCCAGCTGCTGTTTGTTCTAGAAATAAGACATGGCAAACCACCCTTTTGTGGCGAATAGGTCAGAACTAAGATTTTGACGTTGAAAACCGTTGGGATCTTTTGATAATTATTTTTCTTTGATTTTTAGTCACAGCTCTGTAAAGAGCTGTCGCGGGGATGCTCACCTCTGGTAGCAAAGAGGGAGGCTGTGTGAATACCCATGGCCGTTGTCTGTTCTGTTTGCGGTGCTTAAGAGGGGCGCTTTTCAGCATAGGTGGTATGAGCTTATACCGGAGCGACCTCTTCTGTGCCCTTCACATGCGCTCGGAGCCACTGGCTACAGAAGCAGCTACCAGTCACGCGTGGTGGTGACCTGCATCCCTGGCGCAGTGGCATCTTTTCTATCGGGTCTCTTTCCTTACACTCGGGACGGGGACCATTCCTCCTTACGCTGGAGTCCTCCGTTGATATTTGAGTCTCTTCCTGTAAATGACCTGAAGTGTTTGTGACGGGAAGTACCTCGTACCAACAGTGCAGCTTGCAGATAATACAGGTGGTTCTGGTTTCCTGTTTGCTGCTTTTGCAAGGTTCCCTTTTTAATGAATTGTACATTTCGCTCCTTCTGTAGGTCAGAATCCTCCTAAAAAGCAAGCCAGTTCCAAATTCCACGCGAGACCTCGTTTTGAGCCTGTACATTTTGTAGCTAGTAGTTCAAAAGAGGAAAGACAGGAAGACCCTTATGGCCCTCAGACAAAAGAGGCGAATGAACAAGCACAGTTCGCTAGCGTGCCAAGAGACCTCTACCAGGATTACACTCAAGACTCTTTCAGTGTCCAAGATGGGAATTCTCAGTATTGTGATGCGTCAGGATTTATTTTCACAAAAGACCAGCCTGTAACAGCCAACATGTACTTTGACAGTGGGGACCCCACCCCAAGCGGCACATCACAGCAGGCGAACTCTCAGGCAGCTCCCGAGCCCTCGCCGTCACAGACATTTCCGGAGTCCGTGGTAGCCGAGAAGCAGTACTTTATTGAAAAACTAACAGCGACCATCTGGAAGAACCTCTCTAATCCAGAGATGACTTCCGGGTCAGATAAAATCAATTACACATACATGCTAACGCGGTGCATTCAGGCGTGCAAGACCAACCCCGAGTATATTTATGCTCCTTTGAAAGAGATCCCTCCTGCCGACATCCCCAAAAATAAGAAACTTCTGACAGATGGTTATGCTTGTGAAGTTAGATGCCAAAATATCTACTTGACCACGGGCTACGCCGGCAGCAAGAACGGGTCCAGGGACCGCGCCACCGAGCTCGCCGTGAAACTCTTGCAGAAACGGATCGAAGTCAGAGTCGTCCGACGGAAATTCAAGCACACGGTCGGAGAGGACCTTGTGGTGTGTCAGATTGGCGTGCCTTCCTATGAGTTTCCTCCCGCTCTGAAGCCACCAGAAGAGCTGGTGGTGTTGGCAAAAGATGCTTCGGGGCAGCCAATTTTTAACGCTTCTGCCAAACACTGGACTAACTTTGTCCTTACAGAAAATGCAAACGACGCGATCGGCATCCTTAACAACTCTGCCTCCTACAACAAAATGTCGGTCGAATACAAATACGAGATGATGCCGAACCGCACGTGGCGCTGTCGGGTGTTCTTGCAAGATCACTGCTTGGCCGAGGGTTACGGAACCAAGAAGACCAGCAAGCATGCGGCCGCCGACGAGGCTTTGAAAATCCTTCAAAAGACACAGCCCACCTACCCGTCCGTCAAAAGTTCACAGTGCCAGACAGGCTCTTCACCCCGCGGGTCTGGGAAGAAGAAAGATATAAAGGATCTCGTCGTTTACGAGAATTCCTCCAATCCAGTGTGCACGCTGAATGACACCGCTCAGTTCAACCGGATGACTGTCGAGTACGTGTACGAAAGGATGACGGGCCTCCGCTGGAAGTGCAAGGTGATTCTGGAGAGCGAAGTGATCGCCGAAGCAGTCGGGGTGAAGAAGACTGTCAAGTACGAGGCTGCTGGGGAGGCGGTAAAGACCCTCAAAAAGACCCAACCGACCGTCATTAACAATTTGAAGAAAGGAGCTATCGAAGACGTGATTTCACGAAACGAAATCCAGGGCCGCTCGGCAGAGGAGGCTTACAAACAGCAAATCAAGGAGGATAACATAGGAAACCAGCTGCTAAGAAAGATGGGCTGGACGGGTGGTGGGTTAGGCAAGTCTGGTGAGGGCATCCGGGAGCCCATCTCCGTCAAGGAGCAGCATAAGCGAGAAGGGCTTGGTCTCGACGTAGAGAGGGTGAACAAAATCGCCAAGAGAGATATTGAACAGATCATCAGAAACTATGCCCGCTCGGAGAGCCACACGGATTTGACTTTCTCCACGGAGCTGACTAACGATGAGCGGAAGCAAATACATCAGATTGCCCAGAAGTACGGCCTGAAGAGTAAGTCGCACGGGGTAGGCCACGATAGGTACCTGGTGGTAGGTAGGAAGAGACGGAAGGAGGACCTGCTGGATCAGCTCAAACAGGAGGGCCAGGTGGGGCATTACGAGCTTGTGATGCCTCAGGCAAATTGAGGCGTTGCTAATTTATTTTGTAAATGCCCGACGAGGCAGATTTGTGAATTCAAGAAATGCTACATGTCCTGACTGCAGAGTATATTCATTCTTAAGATGTTTCACCTTGTTCATTTCATATAGTGCTTTACTAGGTATTGGAAGCCGAAGACTTCCGTCCACTTGTGTTAGCTTCATCCAGCGGAGGGTACTGTGCGGTTACTGCTTGTGTCTCTGATCTCACTGTGTCCCTCAGATTTTGGTAGTTTGTACAAAGCAAGACACACGTCCAAGTGGAATTTCACCTCGAGAAAAGAAATTCCCATTTTAAAGGGCCTAGCACAGCGATCCGCCAACAATAGGTAGAGGTGACATGGACTACAATAAAACTACCGTCTTAATTCCAGACTTACTGAAAATGTCCGATCATTTTGTATTCCTATTTTCATCTTTGTGTGAAGCCAGTTAAAGAATGTTTAACAGTAAATTGTGCTGTACGTGTAAATGTCCTTACCGACTAAACGATGTAAAACTTTCTTAAAGTAATTTTAGTGTTCATTTATTTATAACTTCTACCATGTGGTTTCCCGAATACTGAAAGTGGTTTACTGTATCTTGTGATATCTGAGTTTTAACCAATTCTAGTCTTCACGCCGAGAGAGCACTACTTGAGAGAGCAGTTGAAAAGTTGCAGAAACTTCGATTCAGTCTGAAGGAAGGAAGCTGGAGCTGTTCGTTCTTGGTGCCTTGCAGAGACAGCAACCCTCCGTGACAGCTTTTGCGCGGTGTGTGTGCGCCCAGGGCGGCCACAGCCGCGGTGGGACTTGGAAAGAGGCCAGAGACACACTGGTGCTTTGATGACAAGGTCAGCTGGCCGCTCCCTCTCTCGAGAAGCTTACCGAGCCCCAAAAGCCAACTTTGTAACATATTTAAAACTGCTATTTTCGCTTATTTCTGGAATGTAAAAAAAAAAAATGTATAAAAATAATTAGCATATGCTTCCTGAATAAAAAGGAGCCGGAGTTGATCAAAATGGCAGCGTGCTTATTGCTGGGCAAAGGCCCAGTAGCGGCGCTTTGGACCCTTGGAGTCGGGACGTGCTGTTTGTACACAATAGCTCAAGCCCTGAGCACGCGTGGATGAACCTGGAAGGACTTAGCAGATACGAACAGCTAACTGGTCGCCCGTCGCGTTTTCCTGTGGCCCAGCCTGCTGGCTGCAACCGAATCTCAGGCTGTTTACTTTGACATGATTTTGGTTTTGTATCGCACATAGAGCAAGTCTTAATATTTACAGTATTACTCTTTTTAAAAATTTTATTAATGTTTTATTTATTTGTGAGAGAGAGAGACAGGGTGAGAAGGGGAGGGTCAGAGGGAGAGGGAGACACAGAATCCGAAACAGGCTCCAGGCTCTGAGCTGTCAGCACAGAGCCCGACGCAGGGCTCTAACCCACGAATCATGAGATCATGACTTGAGCCAAAGCTGGATGCTCAACCGAATTAGCCACCCAGGCACCCCTACAGTATTACTCTTCAGAGAGGAGTATTCATCTCGATAGTGGAGCACTCCAACGAGATGCTAGGACACATAGGGCGCTCACAGTGTCTTAAAACATTTAGCACCGTATTTGACGTGCAGTTGGCCCACAAGACACGGTACTGTCCTTTCCCCTCTCTTAATATTTTGCATGAAGAAGCTGTCCGTGGCAGTTAAATCAATATCTTAAGAATATAAAGGGATTCACCTTTACACCTGGGTCTCCACGTTTTAGTCCCCCACAGTGATGAACAGCATGTGGTACTTGCTTTCCACCGACTCCCTTTCCTCCTATGGTGGGTGGCCTCTCCTAATGTCAGTAGGAAGAGAAATGAGCGCACCTTCTGTTTTGGCACTTCACGTTTTAACGG
>NW_027528243.1:383228-387348 GCF_008692635.1 Crocuta crocuta
TTTTACCTACAGGGCTCATGCCAAACTTGAGAAGCTGCGGTTTAGCTAGTGAGTTGGAAAAGCCAGCCTTCGTTCCCTTGAGTAGGAGTGGCTTTGGGGATTAAGGGGTATGAAAAGTCATTTCTCTCTTTACATCGCTTTCCTTTTTCCGGCATGATGTTGGGGGTAGGAAGTAGGGAAATGTTACCTATGAATCTGATTTACTTAGATAAGTTCAACAGAACAGAATATTGTCAGTCAAGGCTCCCAAATAATTGGGCCGTGTGTGTGTGTGTGTGTGTGTGTGTGTGTGTGTGTGTGTGTGTATTTGTGTATGGAGGGCAGGGGACAAGTATATATTTGGTTCTGGATTTGAGGGTAGAGATTTCCTTACTTCTTAAATTAGCTTTGGTATTGATGTGGAATTAGGGTGAAGTCACTTAACTCTGTTTGAAAATAAAATATGTTGAGAAATGGATTTGAGAATGAGCTGCTAGACAACTTTGCTGCTCTATTTTGTCCCCATTCTGTTGGCTCCTGTATTTTCCCTTTCTTCAAAATTGCAGTCCTTTTTAACTCCGTCCCTTTGCTATAAAACCTGCACTATAGATAAATGAGCTGCTTCAAGTTATATTTGAATTAAATATGTTAGACTGAGGAAGTAACTCCGTCAGTTATATACATAGCCTCAAGTCTCACAGATCTGGATTTTTTTTCCCCTCCCCTTTGATTGCAAAGTGAATGGGCATATCATGCATTCTCTTGGGATTCTTTTTTTAGTAGAAAACGATGCATTCACTTTGCCTAACCCCTGAGGCTGGAGATGGGTCCTAAACTAAAGGACTCTTGATTACAAGTTTGGTTCTTCCTCGTGCCCCCAGCCCAGTATCAGCAGGTGCAGAAAGGAAGACTCAAGTTCAAATCAGACTGTCGTTTGTAAAGGGAACTCCAAATCTGTTTTAACTGTATGGTTATAATTACATGCAGGCAGCCTGTGGCATTTGTGAAAAAACATTGTAAAGAAAAAGGCAAGTTAGCATTAAGTGTGTGAATGAATGGTTTTTGTAGTGCCTTTGACCTTGGGATAAGATGCCTTTAGAGATCAGCTTGTTTGCTCTTTCGTAAGGTTTTCAAAGGATTATCCCGTGAAAAAAATTGGGAATAGGGTTTCTCAGGAGGCGTATAAAAAGGAAAAACGATGAAATCTGTACTCTCCATCTCGCCTTTAATTTTTCCAAGTGTGACGGAAAGTGTCAATATTTAAGGTACCCACCACGGTAGGATGACAAAGTTAATGTCAAATAAAGACCAATGTAATGTGGCTCTACTTTGAAGCAGAAATGGACTTCGCGGAAAACAGCAAACGTGTATTTACGGACGCTGCTGCTGGTGGAACGGACCTGGTGCCGTGTGGCATGAACTCTGCCACCCTGAGGCTCCTTTAGGTGCCGCGTCTGAAAGGATGAGTGAGTACACATGCCATGAAGCCGTAGTTTAACCTCCTGGAGCCCCTGCCCCGAACGAGAGAGGAGCACTCCCGCTGGAGCACTCCCACCGAGTCACTGCTCCGGGGTCTTTAGAATGAGATGGGCCGCTCCCCAGGAGAGAGCAGTTCTGTTTCACCAAGAGAAGATTGTACTCCCCACACAGGAGCTAAAATACCGTTCTAGAAGAGTTTGGTACTGTTCATTAAAAGCTAGGGCTCTTTAAAGAGGTGGAATGTCAGGATCAACAAGTGAGATCATGGCATCTGAGGGTGCTGCTACAGATCCGGGTTTGTCGTCCCCGCCCCCAACCGCACTCCATTCGCTTGACCGACCAAACTATATGCTGAAGGAACTTTGTTTTATTTAACAGTTTTACATTCTTGTTAAAACGTTAAAAAAAGAACAAAGCATTAACACTTATGACAAGAAAGAAGGCCCTCTCCAACAGGATCTACTCCTCCTCTTCCTCTCGCAGAGGGTTTTGATTTCGCTTTCACCATGTCTATTTCAAGGGGCAAAGTGAGTGGATGTGAGATTCCAATAAGTTAATACTAAAAGTTCATAGTGAGCTAAAATATAATTATACCTTGACTACAAAATTTTAAGGTTATTTTTATTTACAAGGTTTGAAAAATGTACATTTTTTTACATGGGTTACTTGTGCAAAGTTCGATTCAGAAGAGTGACAAACGCACAAAAGGTGACGATGGGAATGTCAGACGAAACGTGTATAAGCCCCGTCCCACGCTGCGGCTTAAACGCACTGCCTGTCTAAAGTATAAATGTCCACAGGAAAATCACGAACGTTGACTTGAAGGTCCTTATAATACTGAAAGGGAAGAAGAAACTACAGCATGCCGCAAGAACTCAGGAGTCAAGTGGAAAAATAGTTTGCCACAGATGGGCTCCCTTCCTTGGGTTCCCTAAAACGCTAAAAAAATGATGGGGGAATTAGAAGTCTATCTGGGGTAGCACTGCTCCTTTAAAAAGATGAAAGGATCTCCAACCTTCCCTAGCTTCAAAATTCATTCCTGTGTTCCCACGCCTCTTTAAAAAGCCAAAACCCAGGCAGGAGACGACTTTAGGCTTCTGAAACTTAGCATGGGCAAGCCCAGTGGGCATCCTGCAAGGAAAGGCGGTGTCAGTCACCACGACTGCGGCCAGCCTTTGGTGGCGCCCTTTAACTGTCCCCTTCCTGCCGGTAAAAAGCATCTTGTAATTCATACTGGTTAGATCTTACCGTCCTAACATTTTGGGCTTCCAGCGCTCTTTCGGGATGGCCGTTTACATGGATCAGTTCCCCTGTTTGCCATGGGCCATGTTCCAAGCACTCATGTCTAACTCCAACACGAGTGAAGGGTCGGCCAGGAATCATTTTGTTAAAAATAACACCCTGGGCGTCGAGCTGTGCGCAAGTGCCACTTGTGTAACGGTTCACTTTAAAAGCTTAGTGTAAAGCACGGTAGCACAATGCAGCCCTGAAACCGGAGATGAGACACAACAGAAAAGGAAGTGAGCGTTAGCAAATTTTGCACGTAACCCAGGTACAGTACATTTGATCTCAGAGAGGGTGTTTTCTGATGTTCAAGGAGAGGGGAGAAGGGGTAAGAAAAGCTCGGCAGGGGTAGATGGAAACGGCACAACAGCTATTTTGCTTTTAATAAAGTAAATGTAATGACACCGAAGAATAGGAAGGTGACAGACACGTCAATATAGACTTTTTCTCTTGAGCAGCCTCTTCCTTCGCGCTGCACCCGGGTCAACAGTCACGCCAGCTCTGTTCTACTATCGCGGAGACACGTTTTTCATATTCCCGCTTGTTCTCCTGGTACAGCTGGGCGGCCTGGCTGTTTGCTGGACTATTGGGATTGGGTTCATCCAATAGAGACTACAGAAACAACAGAAACAACCTGTAACAGGGCGGTCCCTTGATGCAAAAAAGTATACATTCCAACCAACCCACCGAATTGTCCTGAGTAACAACTCTCCGTTAGCCCCCTTAGCATCCTAACCCAGAGTACCCTTAATCTGCTGCTGGCTAGGCAGATGCCTGATTTCTGGGCTCTCCAGTCTTAATGAGCCACCCTCTACCTTAAGTTAGGACTGTCAAAAACCATTCAGTTGCTAATATACACAGAGCAAAGGCCAGAGGCGGCCACAGTAAGGAACAATCACCTGTATGGATGTTAAAATGGAAGACACGTCATAGGTTGGACTCCAACGGTTCTGAAGTATGTCCAGACATATACTACCATCTGCATAGACTGAGAGCACAGAAGTGATACTTAGTTAAACGCAATAAAACCCATTAAGACTATAACATATTCAAGACAGACAGTCACGAATACTTTGCTCGGGAGGTTTTAAAAGATTCCTAAAGTGCTTCTCACTTAGCTTCCTAAAAAGAAGAGTCCTAATCACCGCTAGTCAAATAACCCGGGAACGTCAAATAGAATTGGTATGAATCTAGAAGATACTTCGGGCGCTTTCTTCTGAAAAGACTGCCGTGTTATNAGATTTGTGAGAAATTTAGTCCACTAAATTTGTAAACGCGGTCTCCTATCTGAAATAACAACATAGTGCAGAGTTCACAAGGGCTCGTGTTGGCATGAAGATAAAAATATCTGATATCCTGGAAAAGACTTTATCAACTT
>NW_027528243.1:387669-394620 GCF_008692635.1 Crocuta crocuta
ACCTTTGCTGCCCCAGCCCTCAGCCACAGAATCTGTATCTTTAAAACTGTTCCGTGGTTCATTCTGATCTGGATCTAAATTTGCAAATTATTGTTCTAACTAAATAAATTGTTCTAAACGTGAAAATAATCACAACGCCAGACTACCCCAATCCAGCCTAACGTTAAAGGGAAACATCAAGGGCACCCTTATTTTTGTGCAATAAATAAATGATAAATATCATCAAAACCAGGCGGCTTGCAGGCTCCAAGCAAAGGCAGACTACCTTCACGGCTTCCGTTCGAGGACTAGAGATCAAGACAGCAAGGGACCCTCACGGACAAGTTC
Source organism: Crocuta crocuta (assembly GCF_008692635.1). Taxonomy (NCBI): domain Eukaryota; kingdom Metazoa; phylum Chordata; class Mammalia; order Carnivora; family Hyaenidae; genus Crocuta; species Crocuta crocuta. The sequence goes on from NW_027528243.1 coordinate 387,997, forward strand.
AGTTTTCAGGAAATGGCAAGGGGCCTGAACAGATGCCCGGGTACTACTATAGACTAATACATAGGAAACACAATACACCTCTGCAGTTCACAGCGTAGCAGTTTAAAGTATTGCACTGAGCGGCACCTGGGTGGCTCCGTCGGTTAAGCTTCTGACTTTGGCTCAGGTCATGGTCTCATGGTTCGTGGGTTCGAGCCCCGCATTGGGCTCTGCGCTGCTAGCTCAGACCCTGGAGCCTGTTTCAGATTCTGTGTCTCCCCCTCTCCCTACCCCTCTCTCGCTCGTGCTGTCACTGTCTCAAAAATCAATAAACATTAAAAAAAAAAAAAGGTATTGGGGCGCCTGGGTGGCTTAGTCGGTTAAGCGTCCGACTTTCGCTTAGGTCATGATTCGCGGTTTGTGGGTTCGAGCCCCGCGTCGGGCTCTGTGCTGACTGCCAGCTCAGAGCCTGGAGCGGGTTTCAGTCTGTGACTCCCTCTCTCTCTGACCCTCCCCTGCTCACGCTGTGTCTCTCTCTCTCTCTCCTAGAAATAAATAAAACATTAAAAAAAAAAAGGTATTGCATTGAAAGTGCTACTTGCCATTTGGATGGAACATCTTGGAGACAAATCTAACTGTCGGTGGCTTATTTGGATATTCTTCGGTGAATTCTATTGTAAGCTTGAATGTTCCTGTAGTTGGAAAAGAAAAGGTTTAAGAAACAGATTTATTGCTCTGTTCAGCCATCTTAAACGCCAAATTACTGCCTGCAGGGTAACTTTAGCCACTGTATCTTTTGAAGGTATCCTTAAAATGACCAGAAATGAGCCAAAATTTGGTCTTCTTCCCTTACAAGGCTGAAAGACCTTTACGGCCTGTTTTAACCAGCCTCCATCTTAAACTCTCCAGTGATTTGGCAACGGACTAGAAAGAGCAAGAGTACAAAGGTTCCAGAATCAATGCTAGAAATACAAATCGATAACCAAATTATTTTCCAAATGGAAGGGAATAAGTATAAGTGTGTTGACTGACTCCTTTTCATCTAAGAGCAACAACTATAACGAAAACACAACTGGACGCAATCCAGAAAAATCTTCACAATCTCTCTCAAAAGTCCTTAAGTAGGACTCACAAGGTACTTTATTATAAAATCAACTCAATTATTCACACTAACAGAGGGAATTAATGGCAGAAATCTTTTAAAACTCACATTAGATTGCATTCATGTCTCCAGCAAATTTATATAATGATGTTTGTTTAGGCTACTAGTGAAATGAATTTCTTTTCCTTGAATACGTGTCAACTAAGGCAGGAAGCCCAAAAGTACACTATAGACTTATTTGTAAGGGATGAACAAACTGGACCTCATTCACGAATCATAGGATGCTGGGGCTTGGGGAGGTTATTCCCTTGAAAATATTTTTTTTTTTAAGTTGGGTTTAACAAATTCAAGGAAAAACTGGGCAATTGTTTTTTCCTGACTGAAATCTCTTTATCTTAAGGAATCTGTTACTGTCTGGGGTAAGGTGATGGACGTTTTGCTGTATTACTCTGGTCCATTTCATACATTTATTCCAATATGACAGAGACAGCCCACACTTCAGCTGGAGTATACTTTGTTAACGGTTCCTTCAGAGTTGACAATTTATTTCCTCCTTCCATTAATAGGTTTATCCACCACTTTAAAAAAGGCTACATTCTATTGCTAGATCTGTTACATATTAACAATATCAAAGTTTGTTTTCTACCAGCACACTCCTACGAAACAATTTGCTAACAAAGCTGCCCTTAGTGAGAGCAGGTCTCCCAAAGTTTCAGAATAATTTAAAGTGTAAAATATGGACATATTCTCCCAAACTCCTATTACTCCCCAAGCTGTGTGGAAAGCCAGACCTGAAGACACTGTGCATTATAACTAAGAGCAAAAAATACAATATTCTGGAACGGACACACATGCTATATACTCCATCAGAACACGCTTTACTTCATTAACTTGCCACCCGGTCATACGTCTTCCTGTTTTCGAGGGAAGAAAGATCAGATCTTCCTTTTCAGTACTACTGATATTAAAATACGCAGGAAAAAGCAGGGATGAGTATTAGTTCAAAATTTGGGAGTTTGCTTATGTATCTCAAGTATTAAACACAATGGCTTGATGTTGACATCTGATTGAATTATAGGTAAGAGATTCATCATCAAGGAATGGCTCTAAACTTGGGGAGATTTAATAGCACACAGAGCTCCTGGGTACTTTAAATTAAACAGGATAATCTAAAAGTGGTAAAGCAACACATAAGGCAGACATGTGTGGAAACAGAAGAGCATAGTGGGGAAGAGCAGCGGCTTAGCACCAAGACCTGGGCTTAATTCCTTGTGTTGCCACTTAACTGGTTATGAGGCCTTGGGGAAGCCACTCGACTAAACCTCAATTTCCTCATCTGTAAAATGGGATTAAGAATGGTACCCACTACATAACATTGTTGTGAGATTTAAAGGAGGGAAATAGGCACAGTAACACAAGATAAGGGCCCCATAAATACTGTAGCTATAAAAATTCTAAAGGTTCAACTGAAGGAGGTAAGAACCAAAAATCCAAACTTCACAATCAGTAAGAAATATACAAGTAATGAATTCAAATCTTAAATAATACTTCCTTTCAGACCTACATCAAATGCTCACAGCTGAATTCAAGGTGAGTTGTATGGTGGTGGCTCTCAAACTTTCTCAAAAGAAAGTTCTTGGGACGCCTGGGTGGGTCAGTCGGTTAAGCATCCGGCTTCGGCTCAGGTCATGATCTCATGGTTCGTGAATTCAAACCCTGTGTTGGGCTCTGTGCCGACAGCTCAGAGCCTAGAGCCTGCTTAGGATTCTGTGTCTCCCTTTCTCTGCCCTTCCCTGGCTCATACTCTCGTCTCTGTCTCTCTCAAAAATAAAATCATTAAAAAAAAAAAAAGTTCTTGACTTTAATTTTCTGCCTAACACTTGCCCAGAAGTTCAACAAGGTGGTTACCTAGCTAGCTACCAAAGAAGTTAATCAAGCCTTTTAAAACAGCTCGTTTACTATTTGAGGAGTGAAACAATGTTGCTTATGTGTACTTAAATATAAATTAGGACTTACCCCAAATCTTATTCAAAGTACACTATTAGGTTGATACTTTCAGCCATGTTAAACTATCAGAATCTCTCTAATACAACCCTCAATGCAATTTCGGAGATCCAAAACAAATGTTAAGGAACTTAAAAAACTTAGAATATTATGCAGTGGAGACTAGTGCTCTTATTCTCTGGATATTTAGAAGGTCAGGCTTTAAATCAACTAAAACTTAAGCCTCACCATTGTACGCAATCGATACTGATTTTGTTCATCTTCCTGAGGAGGCCAAAACATTGTAAGGCCAAGTATCAAGTAATCCATCTACATAGAAGTACTGGGAAGATTATATGTGTTACACAGCTGGCGTATGGCAATAAGGAGTGATAGCGTTAAAACTAGAGAGTGTATGTTCTGCTAAAGACATTTGCAAATTCAAATTTTTGAAAACACTGTGTGAGCCAAAGGAAACACCTCTGCAGGTGTTTTCTGCCTTTTGGCCACCAGTTTGTGACCCTGGAGGAGAAGACAGAGTCTATGCTTTTTTTTTTTTTGAGAATTGGAAATTCTGATTTTTAATAACCAAATATTTTTCATCATAGGATGTATCTACCTTAAGAACACTCACAATGGATTTCAAGTGATTCATTTTGAAAAGACTTACATCCAGATTCTTAAGAACACACGTATTATGAAAAGTGAATCCTAGTATCTTACTGTGTCTATTAATAACTTTTAGATGATACAAAGGAAAGTACTTTATTCCACAGTCTTTGTACTCAGCATACACACTAAGATATTCTGATGAGGAAGCTTGCCCCCCAGCGTTTTGTTTGGTAGTGTGAGTTCTTGGGACCATTTTCCTCTTATTGAAGCATGTGATGTTAAATCAAGATACCTTGAAGAGTTCCTTTTCGTTAAGTCATCATCTCTTTAAGTAGGGCCTGGCTGTTTCAGAAACTCCCACCGCAAAGGGTTTGCAAGGAAGCGGCAAATGTAGTTTTGGGGCCATCGATTCATATACTACATTGGCAACCGCAAAACCAATGACGCCACTTGTCGTTAATCGGTCTTTTCTAGTCAATTCCCTAATTGTAAATAAAGCGTATTCAAAAAGGGCCAAAATATTTCCTGCAGCCACAGTCAGCGTTCCAGACACCTGCGGAAGCCTCCATGGACAGCAGACGGCTCAACAGAATGAATCAGAAAAGGGTGTTGTTATTTAGCTGGAGTAATTCCTTTCAGTAATGCCAGTACAGACACACGCGCCGTCAAAAACAGAACAAGTGACAGCAACGGGAAAGATCCAGGTAGATAATGGATTCCTTAAGTACTTCTCAATTCATACCACTTAAAACAAGTGAAGCACCCTTGAAATATTTAAGTAGCCAGTCCTCCGGCAAAACAATGTACTATTAATAAAGCTGTGCCCAACACAAAGCTGTCTGAGTAAAATCAGGAGGAGGAAAAAGAAAAAAGCCAATGAAAACAAAGTCGGCTGGAGCTAAAGCAAATACACTGTTAATCTGCACACAATGCTTAGGTGTAAGGAACCAGCGCCAAGCCAGTAGAGGAAAATTAAGTCTAGCGAGCGAGCTCTTGCTACCGGTCGGGTCAGTTCAAATGATCTCCTGCACCAAAGTAGTGTGCCTTCAGAATCAGTCGCACTTGCTGTCATTTCTTTTTATTGCAGCACTGAGAACCAGTGCTATTTACCCAGGGGGGTGGAGGGAGAAGGGAAGCTCTAAGTATTCAGGCAACTGTCCACAGTCTCCCAGGGGCATCTGAGTATTTCGGACAAGTATAAAATGGGTTGATATTGCCCTATCTCACATCTTGTGGACTGGTAGCATCAAAAAGCAATCCAGCTTCGTAAGAGAAGCATATACTTAGTAGCCTGCGGAGATAGTTTTGTTCCCACCTTCAAAGTTATGTGCATGCATATGTGCACGTGTGTGTTCATCAAATGCTAAATGAGTAGAGATGGTCACTGGGAAAAAAAATAGCAAAGATTCTTCTCTTTTAAATACCTCGAGTATTAAAGATGTCAATCAGTAGTTTGGGTAGTTTTAACCATGTTCTAAATGTTTTAAGCTTTCAAAAAAACAACTACACATACACACAAACAACTGAATGCACATAAAACTCTATCGGTGTCAATTTCCTGGTGGTGAATATTGTAGGACAGTCATTCAAGAGGTTACCAGAAGGGTGGAGGAGTGGGTGAAGGGCATACAAGGTCTCTCTGCATTATTATTAATTACACCTGCATGTGAATCTATAATTATCTCAAAATAGAAAGGTTGTTTTTTTAAAAAATCCTTAAAAAGCAACCCAAGCCTTTTTAGAAGTCAAACCTAAATCCATGAAACCTCAGGCACCTGTGGGTACACACAGTACCTTCAAGTAGGCTGGGCACTGGTCAAGAGGTTACATTAAGGATACCCTCGATTGTGAAGCTGCTTGGACACTACTCACCATAAAGTCTTGATAAAAGCACACTGAACACTGATTTTAAAAAAGGAAACAAAAGGGGCGCCTGGGTGGCTCAGTCGGTTGTGAGTCCGACTTCGGCTCGGGTCATGATCTCATAGTTCGTGGGTTCGAGCCCCGCATCTGGCTCTGTGTTGACCGCTAACTCAGAGATCAGTGCTCACAGCTAGCTCAGAGCCTGCAGCCTGCTTCGGATTCTGTATCTCCCTCTCTTTCTGACCCACCCCTGCTTACGCTGTCTCTCTCTCTCTCTCTCACAAATAAATAAAAAACATTTTAAAAAAATTGAAAAAATAAAAAAGGAAAAAATGTTATCCTCAAACTGGCCATTAAAGGGGCCATTAAAGACCATCTCAGAGCAGGGAGGCTGACAGCTGAAGAACCGTCAGATTATAGAAACCCGACAGTTCTGTGCAAGGGATTCTTGCACTTGTCCAACATCCAGCAGACACACAGGAAGCACCTGCTGAACATAGTTCCTGCCCTTGCTGGACGAATTCTAAGCTAGGTGGTCTCCCTCGTCTCTGAGTCTATCAGCAAGTGGCTGGGCTGATACTAAGTATCTTGATAAGGAGCTGAAATTAACAGGATCGCAGCCCAAACCTCAGGAATCGTGAACACCACTGCTATGATGCTCCTTTAAAAAAAAAATCAACGGCCAGGGNATTTTTTTTCTTTTTAAAGAAACAAGCAAGAAAGAAGGTGCAGTTCTAGCCCAGTGAACAATGGTCAAAACAACCTGCCACATACTGTATTCGAGGCAAGCTTTTAGCAGGCAGAGGCTAGGGAGAAGCAGGCTCTTAAGTAGGAGGTATTTCAGAAGGACTGGGAACCCTCTCCCCCAGAGATGATCAGGCTTCTGAAAGGTGGGTAAAGAAACTCTCTTACCATCCTCAAACGGGGTCCCTTCAGGCCTGCAACACAGAGAACAAGAGTCAGTTCCCGCTTTAAGGGGCTCCCTTCTCCGGTAAGAGGCTCATCTTAAGAGATGGCTATTCCAGGCTCTGTCAAGTGAAGCCTCCGATAAACCACTGCTCCCTGGGTCTGAAAAGCCACTTCCT
>NW_027528243.1:394658-397463 GCF_008692635.1 Crocuta crocuta
GGGGCAGAGCCCCTGGGGACACGGGGGACGGGGGGAGGAGGCTGTGGGACTGGTTAAAATCACTGAAAATCCAGAGGATACACCGGCCCCGACTCTCAAAGGGGGAGCTGTGGGTCCCTTGTTTAGGAGAAGAACGTGCGGCATGCTGGTCCCCACGTTTAGGCCCGTGATCACCCCCTCCCCCCAAAGCGGAATAAAATGGTGGTGTGTGTCCTGGGGGTGGGGAGGGAATGAGAGCTTAAGACAAGCAGAATGAGGTTTTAGCTCTGGGCACTCACAATTTGGCTCTGGAACCACATTTCCCCTTGGCACGTCAACAAGCCAAGCGGCTACTATGTATTCAGAAGAGTCCAAGGTATGAGAATATCCGACTGCGGAGGATTGGAAGGGCAGAGTCTGAAGTAAAAGTAACGGTAAGATGCACGTGAAAAAGCTGCAGGCTGCAGAGAAGAGTCACAGGTTAGTATGTGGAACCTGCCAAAGCAATAACAGTTTTAAAGAATAATTTGTTAAGGTCAACCCAAAGTAACTTAGAAAGTCGGCAAAACACTCGTTTACGAGTGGGTGAAAATACGAGAAAGGTACGTTTGGGTTCAGTCACAGAGAGCTTTGAATGCCAAGCTAATGGGTTCTTTGGAAGGTGGCTGAGAATAATTAGAGCCGAGCTAGTCAGAGGCTGGTCCCAGGAGAGCAGCTAAGAGATGTTGGAAGGAGTCAGGTGAGAAACGCTGAACCAGCCAGTGACAACAGAAATGGAGAGGAGGGGATGACTTGAGAGGACCCGGCAAGGGATTGCACTTGGAGGCAAGAGAGAGGAAGGAGTCAACGATGGTAGGAGTTCTCAGCCCCGAGGTAACTGGGAGGTTGCAGATGCCATGAACAGAATTGGGGAACCGAGTGGGGAGGGGTAGTTTGGGGAGAGCAGGTTTGGGGACTTCCTGAGTTCCTGGTCAAGATGTCCATAAGATGTCAGAAGTGCAGAAATTTGTTTCTAAGGCGGGAGGCAGGGGACACTTGGCAATGTTAGTGATTCTAGCTGCTGCATTTATGGACAAGGGTTTATAGCTCCCACTGACTGCGACGCATCAGGAGGTAAGACAAGTCTCCCCAATAGCATTGCATCGTGACTATGGTGGGAAGTGGGTACAGAAATAAGTTACAAATCTCCTTTTCCTCTCATATAGTAACTTGCAGTCTAACACCTGCATATGTAATCTACAAAAGCGAGCGCGTGAGTGTTCTATTACTACTCAGCGAATTATCCCAAGCTGTTGGCCAAATTCATTTCCTTGAGGTTGTAGGACTGAGGCCCCCATTTGCTCACAGGCTGCCAGCCAGGGACGGCTCTCAGCCCCTAGAGGTCACCCACATCCCTTGCCACGTGGCCTACTCCCATTTTCAAGCGAGCAACAGAGAACTTGTCTCCCATTAAATCCCTCTCTTGCGCTTTGACTTTCTTCAGGAAGAGCCCAGTTCACTTTAAGGGCTTATCTAATTGGGTCAGGCCCACCCGGGGGAATCTCCTTATCTTAGTATCATCTGATTTGGGACCTTAACTGTGACAGCTGCAAAATGCCTTCACAGCAAGAGCCTAGATTTGTGTTTGATTGAATAACTGGAAGAAGGTAGGTGTGCACATGATACATAGCAGAAGCATGTGAATCTATCCATGTTGAGGGGCCACATGGGGTGGGGGGGGGAGTCCTCAGTCCAGTGGGGTGAGAACAAGCTTCCTGGAATGGGTCGGTTTCAATTTTCTTTCAAAACAGGTGACAGCAGGGCTTGGGAGAGTAGTCAGGCAGCTTCTACGAGAACAACAGAAGTTAAGAGGACATGGAGCTCAACCATGTTCTGGGGATGTTGGGCACGTTAGCGGGGCTCATGGGAGACGCCAAGACGTCTGCCTGGAAAAGTGGGGGTGACAGTTGATTAAATGCCCTCAACGAAAAGCCCTCAAATGCGAGGATGAGGGCTTCAGGCTTGATAGGCAGCTTCGATCGGTTTTAGAGGTGTCACTTTCACAGGTGCTGAGAAGCTGCTGTAACGCACTGGAGAGCATGGAGGAGACTGGGAAAGTCCTGCCGCCGGATACAAACGTCTGAAACTCACTGATGGCCAGAGATGTATCTGGCTTCGCTGGAGGCTTGTTTATTTTCTGAAATTCCTTTGCTCTAGCTTCTGAGTACCTCTTTGACTACCTAATCAAGGAAAATGCAGGGACATGAACCAAAGCATTTTGGGAGCCCCGTGGCAGCAGGGGGCGGGGAGAACATGACCTGACTGCGCAGTGGAATTGCATTGCAGAAATACTGTGCCCTCGCGTTCCTCATCCCCGTAACAAGCAGCCACACAGGCGATGGCCGTGTAGCACAGACGATGGTCAGGTTAGAACATACTATCTATAGCATAGTTGGCCAAGCATTCCTTCCATCCCCTTTTCTCCTCGACATGTTGAAGAAATCACCCTCTTCACAGCCAAGCATCATCACCCCCTCCCCAGAAGCAGGGGTGAAGAAGAGAAGTCCTTTGTAGTGCAAAGAAAAGCGTGTTAGCAATGCAGCTGGGGGCAGATACAAAGTCCCAAACCATCCACGGGCAAGCATTTGAGAATTTTCCTAAAAGGGAGGCCTGTGAAATATGGGAATATATCACTAGGGAAATTGTGGAATTTCATTCACGAAGCTTTCAAAATGTAGACTGGGTTGTGATTTTCCTGAACTATTTTGGGTTGGAGAGAGACAGACTGAATAAACCATCACTTCCTGCCTTATGAGGCTCTGAGTTTGTATTCCTGTTAGCGACGGC
>NW_027528243.1:397984-404308 GCF_008692635.1 Crocuta crocuta
CGACCCCCCTGCCTGCTCCTTCCCAGCTTGTGCTCTCTCTCTCTCAAAAATAAACCTTCAAAAAATATTAAAAAAATATTTTTAAAAAGTCCATCTTGACTCCAATAACCTCAGAAGAGAAGTTGAGAATTGCTTATAGGCAATAACAGTTTCACAGTGTGTGTTCTTGGCAGTAAAAGCAGTAGTATGCTGTCCATCTACAGCCTCTAGGACATAAGGAGAGAAAGAGAGAGGAGAGAGAAGTAGTGAAGTTTAGAGAAATGAGGAAATTGGAGCCACGAACATAGGATTTCACGACCTGCTAAGTTGCAGAATCAAAAATAAAGGCATGGCTTGGTGTGCTGCATAATGCACCCCCTCCCCAAGATGTTCTTGTCCTAAGCTCTGAAATTCATGGATATATTACCTTGTATGGCACAAGGGACTTCACAGATGTGGTTCAATTAAGAATCTTGAGACGGGGAGATAAACTGGGGTAAAACCAGTGGGCCTGATATATTCACACGGGTCCTTATAAGAGGGAAGATCTTGTCTGAATTCAAAGAGAAGGCCATGTGACATGGGAGCAGAGATCCGAGTGATACAGCCACCGGCCCAGGAGCCAAGGGATGGCGGTAACTTCTAGAAGCTGGAAGAGGCACAAATGGGGTTTCCCCTGGAGCTTCTAGGAGCCACCAGCCCTGCTGATGTCTTGACTTCAGACCAGTGAGGTTGATTTGGGGCTTCTGATCTCCAGAACTGGAAGGTAATAAATACATGTTTTCTAAAGCCATGAAGTTTGTGGCAGTTTGTTACAGCAGCAATAGGAAGCCTAACACACATGGTGGCGATGCCGGGTATAGGAATTCAATCAAACTGGCCACATCCACCAGCAAACTCCAGTCAAATCTCCCCTGCCATGTTTCCCCTAGGGCCTGCAAGCTAAAAGTGATTTTCCATATTTTCAAAGGGTTGCAAACATCAAAAGAAGAATACGTAATCATATTTCATGACGCGAAATGAATATGAAATGATATGATATGAAATTCAAATTTTCAACGTCCATACGTAAAGTTTCATTGGGACCCAGCCATGCTATCTCATTCCTGTATTGCCTGCACCCCTTACAGCAGAGTTGAGTAGAGGTGACGGAGACTGTGCGTGGCGCTGTCCTCCCTTCACGCTGTTGGGTGTACCACGAATTGCGGTAACGTGGTTATAACTCGACAGCGTTTTGAATGCCACGTGTACCACCATATTAAAGCATTTTTTTAAAAAGTTACAAGTGCATACCTATCATGTCAAAAAAAAGAAAAGTGGATTTTGAATGTCACGCGTTTAAGGCACAGTGGCATGTAGATTACTTGGTTATCACATTCGATGTCAAAGCACTGTTTATTACACGGTGACACTGTAGCATTCCTAAAAGAGTAGACGACACAACGGCGTTACCAAAATAAGCGTTCAGTGCAGTGTTCCTGACTCCCAGGAAAGCAATGGTTAGAAAAATTAGAAACTTTAAAATGGGATATCTTATCGTAGCAAAATTCTTCACAAACATGATAATGAGGCTGCAGCCACAGTGATTTTCCTGAGTGGCTCATTTGTTAGCCAAGCTAGGAAAGCCATTTATTGATGATGAGTTAATTAAATCGGGTTTGATTGCAGAAGCCAAAGAAATGTGTCCAGGGAAATGAAACTTCTCAAAGACCATTAGCCTTTCAGCGGGAGCAGTGCCTCGAGTTGAGGACATTGGAAGCAATACCAATAGTCATTTAAAAAAAAGAAAAACAAACAAACAGGGCAAATGGCTTCAAGTGGTTTTCCTTGGCTCTCAATGAGGGGGCAGATGTTACCAATACTGTTCAGTCGTGGTACTTTACTCACAGTCAATGCTGAGTTTAAAGTGATGGAAGGGTTGGCCTGTATGGATAGTCTGTGTGGGATGACTCAGATGAGAATATTTTCAAAGAAGTCAAGAGAATAACTCATTCGGCACAACCCGAAGTAGAACCTACTAAGATGTGTTACAAACACGTATGGAGCAGAACAAGGCTGAGTTGGAGAAATGTACGGAGTGAGTGAAAATGCAAGTTGATTAAATCCTCTGGTTATTCATTGTATTATTAAACAGCAGGCATTTTGCACGAAAGTACTGGAGTCTGTCTTGTGTTTTTCAACCATAAGCGGCAATACTCATTCGCTCGTGGACTAAACCACAGTCAGTTACATGAATTTTTGTCAGAACTAGAAGCTGAAGATTTCTGATTTGCCCAACCAAAAGCAGTTCGATAGCTTAGCAGTGGTAAAGTTTTTCTCAGTCAATCCCCCCCCCTTTAAAAAACATTTTTTAATTACATTTCTTTATTTTTCAGAGACAGGGAGAGACAGAGCATGAGCAGGGGAGGGGCAGAGAGCAAGGGAGACACAATCTGAAGCAGGCTCTGTACTAACAGAGCCTGATGTGGGGCTCGAACTCACAAAACGTAAGATCACACCCTGAGCCGAAGTTAGTCGCCTGACTGAGCCACACAGGTGGCCCCCCTCTTTTTTTTTTTGAGCTCAAGGTTGAGAGTGAACATTTTCTGAATGAGAAGAAACACCTGCAACCACTATTATTAAATGCTGGATGGCTTTTTTTTCTTCAATTAGCTTTTGCTGTAGGCTTAATGTTACCTAATGCATTTAAACTAAAATTTCAAGGCAGAGCACTGCTTATATGTGAGACTTGTATTTCAGTAAAGTCATTTCAATGACAACTAGCATTGTTTGAATCACAAGTAATGCCATTACTTTAATCTCTTCTTGTGCTGTCAAAAAGGAAAACAAAAATCAGGATTTGAATTCCCTCACCAATTTGCAATGAATATATTTTCTGAGCTTGAATTGCAATTCCAGTGGTGTTTTTCGGAACTTGATGCGAAGTGCAAAGGAAATTTCTATATTTAAAACTCAATTTAACTGTGCATTTCAGGAGTTTCTACCTAAATTTCAGTCGGAAGTGATTATTCTGTAATGTAATGACATAATAAAAAGGCAAATAGCAAGAGGAGAATCCAATAGAATTCTGTAAATTCCTTCTAAAATTTGAATATGCTTGGGGTGCCTGGGTGGCTCAGTCGGTTAAGCGTCCAACTTCGGCTCAGGTCATGATCTCAGAGTTCGTGGGTTCGAGCCCCATGTCGGGCTCTGTGCTGACAGCCAGCTCAGAGCCTGGAGCCCGTTTCAGATTCTGTGTCTCCCTCTCTCTCTCTGACCCTCCCCTGTTCATGCTGTCTGTCTCTCTCTCTCTCGGAAATAAATAAAAAACATTAAGAAAAATTTAAAAGATATGAATATGCTCAATTAAAATCAGATATTTGGTATCAGCAGTTGGCAGTGCTTATCTGTGTTAAAAATTTTTTTCAACGATGCAATACATAAAATCTCATTGCAGGTAAGTAGTAACAGAGGAATATTTGCAACTGATGTATTTCGTAAAGACCTTTATTAACAGTGCTCTCTGTTGACTCTTGGGAAAAAGTTGTAAACTTCTATTACAACATAAAAACGAGGTTCTTCAAAAATCTCAAGCTGACCAGCTATGAAGCAATTTAAAAACCTGTAAAGATATATGGAGATTGGCAAGGGAGTTTGATGGTAGAGAACACTCGCTTTGAGTCCTAATTAAGTGAAATATTATCCCCTCTATAAAAGAATGCTATTCTTCTCCTCAGCAGACCTGTACTACAAAAATTGATTACTAGTATATTTTGAATTTCATCAATAAAACATTTGTGGAAATTTGTTTTCTCTCGTTATATAAGTACCTGAATAATCTTGATTTTGCCTCTTGGTCTGCCAAAGGCTGAAATATTTATGTCAAAAGTTTACCCACCCTCGCATTTGACTAAGGCGCGTGAGGGGGTGAGATCATTTATCATTGATTACTATACCACTAGTATATAGTGCAGCACCTGACACACAGCAGAAGATCAGTAGATACCAAATAATGTGAAATCATATGGATGACATTGGAATAAGGCCTAAGGAGCAAACACTGTGATTCTTTAAGACTTGAATTGATTTTTAAAAATTCGAATATAGGTAAAAAAAAGTCTGAATATAGTTGACGCATGATATTACAGTAGTTTCAGGTTTACAACACTGTGATTCAGCTACTCTAAACGTTTTGCTACCCTCCATCACCATGCAATGCTACTACAATGCCTTTGATTATAGTCCCTATGCTGTACCTTTTATTCCCATGGCTTCTTCATTCCATAGCTGGAAGCCTGTATCTTCTACTCCCCTTTACCCACATTGCCCATTCCTCCACCCCCCTTCCATCTAACAACTGTTTGTTCTCGGTATTTATAGGTCTGATTCTGCTTTCTGTTTGTTTTACTTTTTAGGTGCCACATGTAAGTGAAACCATGTGGTATTTGTCTTTCTTTGTCTGCTTTATCTCACTTAGCATAATACCCTTTAGGTCCATCCACGTTGTTGCAAATGGCAAGATCTCATGATTTTTTATGCTTGAGTAATATTCCATTACATATATATACATATATATAACATATATATACACACCACATTTCTTTTATATTTTATTTAATTCATTTGAAGTTCTAGCAGATGGCTTTAAATGCCCCTTGGTTTACATCTTGTGTGTCTTGAACTTTTTCCAGCCAGCCAAATGGTCAATTTTCTAGTCACAAGCTCCTGCTGCCGTCACTAAATTCTGTGTTAAAAAGCCACTAGTTTGGTGTTGTCACTTGGACTTTTGCAGTGATCCAGTGTAAACAGTCTCAATGTCCTTATTTTGGATTGCTCCAGGCGCTTGTCCGCCACAAAGAACATTCTGGGAGAGTTTCTGGATTGGGCAAGGAAGGGTGGAAAATGTCCCCTTATGACTGTGGCAAACAGGATTATTAAGAGGCCTCTATAAGTCATTTGCATGATGAGGGTCTAGTATCTAGAATGTATCACAAACTCTTACAACCCGTTGAAAAATGGGCAAAGGATTTGAATAGACATGTCTCCAAAGAAGATATATAAATGGCCAATAAGTGTATGAAAAGGTGCTCATCATTTGCCACCAGGGAAAGGCAAATCAAAACCACAATGAGATGTCACTTCACACTCACTAGGATGCTTATGATCAAAAAGGCAGACAAAAGTAATTATTGGTGAGGCTGTGAAGAAGTCAGGCTCCTCCCCTATATGTATCTGGTGGGGATGCAGAATGGTAAAACTGCTTTGGAAAACACTCTTGGCAGTTCCTCAAAAGGTGAAACACAAAGTTACCATGTAACTCAGCGACTCCACTCCTAAGTATGCACCGAGGAAAACCGGAAACACCCGTCCTCGCAACAACTTGTACACCGATGTTCATTAGTCATTATATCCAAAAAGTGGGAACAACCCAAGTCTCCATCAATGGCTGAATAAACCAATGAAATGTGGTATAGCCATACCACAGGATATTCAGCCATAAAAAAGAATTAAATTCCTTTTCACTGATTCGTTCCTTTTTACCCATTCACGCTTCAACATGGGATGAACCTCGAAAACATCAATCTACGTGAAAGAAGCCAGCCACCGCCAGCCACACGCTGTATGATTTCATTCGTTCGAAACGTCCAGAAGCGGCAAATCCGCAGAGACAGAAAGTAGATTAGTGGTTGCCAGGGGCTGGGGAAAGGTGGGGGAGTGACTGCTCATGACACGGGATTTCTTTTGGGGATGATGAAAATATTCTGGAATTAGTGCTGGTGGCTGCACACCTAGTGTATACACTAAAAAACCACGGCATTATACACCTTTTAAGGGGTGAATTTTATATGACATGAGTTATAGCTCAACTTTAAAAAGATACCTCTACTGGGGTGCCTGGGTGGCTTAGTCGGTTAAGCGTCCGACTTTCGCTTAGGTCATGATCTCGCGGTTTGTGGGNTCATAGAGCCGCATATACAGAAATATACACGAGTTAACTTCAGCAGTGCCAAGACTGTCCCCAGCAAAGTCCCGGCTAGCTCAGGCCAAGGCAAAAGAGGTTCTGAGCGCTTCAGGGCGGCTCCCCCTCCGCATCCTGGCTGAATGGAACAACCCGGAAGTCCACGCGACTGCTACGGACACGTGACCAGCCTTCCGGCTGGGAAAAGGCTCGAGGCACGTNGCTCGGTAGTCTGCTCTGACACCCGGGATCGGGAGGAGTACGACGACGGTGAGAAGCCCCTCCACGTCTACTACTGTTTGTGTGGCCAGATGGTCCTGGTGCTGGGTGAGTGGTCGGGAACCGGGCGGCGTCTGCCAGCCGGGAAACTGCGGGTTCTGGAGGGAGGGGTCTGCGGGGCTGCGATG
>NW_027528243.1:404479-405710 GCF_008692635.1 Crocuta crocuta
CTGCTCCGTTGAAATCCTCGCCAGCCGGCCCTGCCCCGCTCCAGGATAGCTTCTCTGTTTTCTGTTTAACCCGGTCAGTGTTAATCCAGGCTTCCCGCAAACGTACATTTCTCCTTCAGGGAAGATGAACTGTTTCTTACCCCCCCTCTCCTCCCGTTGCCGCCTCCAGAAGCTTTGTCACCCTCCTGCTGGGTACGAGGATGCTGTTCAGGCTCTTTTCTGAAACCCGAATAAAATCCTCCCGTGATCGCCGTCCTCTTCCGGCTGTAGCTCCCCGCCAAAGCTGCCTGTGATGGCTCTCTCTGCATCCTCACTTCCCATTCCCATCCCTGTGAACCTGGTTTCAGGCAGGATTTCTTTCGCACCCCGCCATCGGAACCCTCTTTGTCAAGGTCAGTAACTGTCCAGGTTACTAGTCCCAGTGGTCAGTTATCAGTGCTCATCTGGGCCCACGTCTTAGTGTCATTTGACAGAGATGCTGGTTCCATCCTTCCTAACACTTCTTTTCTAGGCACCTGGGTGGCTAGGTCAGCGAAGCCTCTTACTTTGGCTCAGGTCACAGTCTCATGGTTTGGGAGTTCGAGCCCCACATGGAGCTCTGCAGTGACGGTGCTGAGTCTGCCTGGGATTCTCTCTCTCTCCCTCTCCCTCTCCCAATAAAGCCCAACACACTTTTTTCATTTCCCTCCAGGACTCCACAATCTCCCGATATTCCTCCTGCCTCGATTTTGCCCCTTGTCAGTGCCTGGCTCCTCTTTTCTGACTGCGGTTTTTAGGCATCGCAAGGCCCTAGGGCTCAGTCCTCTTACCTACTGTCAGTCTGTACTCACTCCCTTTAGCGATCTCAACCATTCCCAAGCTTTAAACACCATCTCTATGCCGACGGCTCCCAAATGTTCATCTTTCCCCCACACGTCCCCTCCAACTCCAGCTGCCTACTGCTTATCTCCACGTGGATGTCTGATGTCCATGTTCAAAGGGATCATGTTCGAATTGACTTCATGATCGCCTACTTCCCACTCTCCCCTGTTCACCCAGCATCTCAGAATCATCCTTGACTTGTCGCTTTCTCATACCTTTAATTCATCGAACCCATCAACACGCTCTGCCGGGGCTTCCTTGAAAATCCATCCAGAACCTTACTGCTTCTTACCACTTCCGTTTCTGCCACTCTAGTCCAAGCCACCATCGTCCCTCACCTGGAACTGCCACCATAGTCTTTTTGGCTCCA
>NW_027528243.1:405736-407329 GCF_008692635.1 Crocuta crocuta
CCCAGGCGCCCCCTGCTGGTATTTTTTTTATTGGCACTTTATCATTATCCAAGGTCATATCATATAATTCTTATTTTAAAATTTTCTGCCTCCTCCCGCTGTAATGTAAATGTCATCAGGGCAGGGACTTTGTTCTTTGCTGAATCCCCAGCGCCTGGTACATTGAGGGCTCTCACCTATTCATTGAATAAATGAATTCTCTTTTGATCACCTAGAGTTGAGTCGCATACCTGTTCAAATGAATAGCTGTTCAAATGCATGGCGCCCTTGGTCAGCCTCAGTTCCCTCACCTTTAAGCTCTGAATTCAGAATATGAAAGGACTACCCCAGCAGGTCATTGTGAAGATTAATGAATATGCAAACTGCCTGGTGTTCTGTGACTCCCCCGCCCCCTCTTCCATTAATCTCGAATCACGGGGATCTCTTGATTTCTCTTTGACCCTTTAGGTACTCAGTTTGCACTATGTCAGTGTCCTTCTGCTTTGTAACTGCACCTCATTTATTTCCTGTATGTTTTCATTGTTTTCAGACTGAAACGCCTCTGGCTGGTTTGAGTCATTTGCATACCTCTCCTTTCATAGCACCCACTCTGTCTCTCTCCTTTTGTAAGCACAGATCCACCCTTTCCAGTGCCTTCCTGCCTTCCCAGTGCCTTCTTTTCTGCACACTCACTGGTCTCCCCTGATTCTCATGCATGATAACATGAACCAAGTGTACCCTGATCCCAGAAACACTCAAGGAAAACTTGCAGTGCTGGGAAGGACGTTTGAGATAATGTAATCTACTCATTCTTCAAATAAGGGGGAGGAAAAACCCGAAAGGAAGTAATTTGCCAAAGATCACCAAGAAGGTAACAGAGCTGCAGATGTTCTGACACCGAGTCATTTTGTTCGTTGGGAAATTCAATAATAGGCAGCAATAAGCATAGCGATTATGGTAACATGTTACAGTGCTAAGGACCCCGCCGAAGACTTGGGACTCCCTCATGGTATTTCTTAGTGGCTCCTGTGACTGAATCTTTCTCCGTTTCTCCAGACTGTCAGTTGGAGAAATTGCCCATGAGGCCCCGCGATCGGTCCCGTGTGATAGATGCAGCGAAACACGCCCACAAGTTTTGTAACACAGAAGATGAGGAAACTATGTATCTTCGGAGGTAAGGGGTGGGTACTCTCGCCTACGATTTCCTGATTGTGCTGCAGCCTGGTTCTGTAGAGTCCAGGCACCCCGTCTGGGGCCAAACAGGCCATCCTGTGGGTCTAGCCCTTGGACGGCTGTGTTGGCTCTCCAGCTTCTGTGAACACAGCAAGATCTTTGCTGTGCTCTGTTGAAATGCTGTGGATATGTGCTTCTGCTCTCATTTGATAGCTGTTATTTGAGGGGATTTTTGCAAGTAGAATGAGTTCATTTAAGTTGTAGTCTCCTGGAGCATGCAGTGGGCCAGGCACTGGGCCAGGCACTGAGCCGGCGACGGGCTCTGTGAAGATAGATAAGGGACTGGCTACCTTTGTGATAGGACAGAATGCCAGTGGTAAACAAAAGGCTGTGGAAAAACAGATGGGAGTGGGTCCTTCTCCTGAAGGGTGATCGGGAAAG
>NW_027528243.1:407549-409987 GCF_008692635.1 Crocuta crocuta
CCCCCCCCTGCCCCTTGCTCACTCGTGCTCTCTCTCTCTCAAAAATAAATAAATAAAAATCAAAAGCAGACAAGGGGCGCCAGGGTAGTTCGATTGGTTAAGCTTCTGGCTCTTGGTTTCTGCTCAGGTCATGATCTTACGGTTTGTGAGTTTGAGCCCCACATTGGGCTCTGCGCTNGTGTATATCGGGGGATGGTGGCCGTCAGCAGGTGCCTGATACTACAGAGAAGTCGGTCGTGGGGAATTAGAAAGTCCATACGTCTTTTCACTGAGATTTCATTTATTGGGCTCCCGCTGCGTGCCAGGCACCATCCGAGAAACCGGAGATGTGCCGCCGTACTCGTTGGCCAGGTGGGGCTGCTGGAACAAAGGACCACGAACTAGGTGGCTTAGAACAACGGGAATTGCCTCACGTTCCTTCTGAGTCCTGGAAGTCTGAAACAAACGTGTGCGCCGGGCCGTGGTCTATCTGCGCGTTCAAGGGCACGGTCCTTCCTTGGCCCTTCCCTGCTTCCGGTGCTTGCTGCCGGTCTGCACCGTTTCTTGGCTTGTAGATGCACCACTGCAGGCTCTGCATCATCACGTGGTCTTCTCCCAGGGTCTTGGTCTCTGGTTTTCTTCTCTTCTTTTTATAGGGACACCAGTCATATTGGATTAAGGACACATCCTACCCGTCTGCATGACCTCATCGTAACTAATTATATCTGCAGCGACCCTCTTTCCAAATAAGGTCACGTTCTGAGGTTCCTGTAAGGACGTGACTTTTTAAGGGATCCGTCCGACCCAGCACGACCAGTAAACAAAGAACCCTGCCTGTGTGGAGCTTGTATTCTAGTGTTGGACTGGGAGAAGCAACGGGCTAGCGCCTTGCTATGTTAATTTAAGAAACCAAGCTGCCATCAGCCCGTACTAATGAAGAGAAGTGGAAATACACTGCCAGGCGACACTCGGTAGCAAAGCAGGCATCAAGCCTCATCGTGACAACTGGGTTTCTAAAGTGGTGTAGTTGGGGGCGCCTGGGGGACTCAGTCGGTTAAGCGTCCGACTTCGGCTCAGGTCATGATCTCATGGTTCGAGGGTTCAAGCCCGTGTCGGGCTCTGTGCTGACAGCTCAGAGCCTGGAGCCTGCTTCGGATTTCATGTCTCCCTCTCTCTCTCTGCCCCTTCCCTGCTCATGCTTTTTTGTATCTCTCAAAAATGAATACATGTTAAAAAACATCAAAGTAAAATGCTGTAGCTGAAGAGAAAATTGCTTATATACAAGATACAACTCGAGGCCAATAATGCAACCAGATTACAACAAAATTTCTTAAATTAACAGAGCAAGATATCACCCCGTCGCTGACAACATTGATGAAAACTACAAAGGAAGGCCCTTCAGGAAACATTGGGGGAAACACTCCGTTATGGCGTAGAGGCGGCTTTACCAGGAAGACGCCCTGTCCCAGGCTAATCCATTGTCTTGTGCGTTTCTCCCTCTGTCAACCTTCATTTAAAATTTTTTTAAATGTTTTATTTATTTTTGAGAGAGAGATAGAGACAGCGTGAGCAGGGGAGGGTCAGAGAGAGAGGGAGACACAGAATCTGAAGCAGGCTCCAGGCTCTGAGCTGGCTGTCAGCACAGAGCCCGACGCAGGGCTCGAACCCACGAACCGTGAGATCATGACCTGAGCCGAAGTAGGACGCTTAACCGACTAAGCCACCCAGGCATCCCCATCAACCTTTATTTAGTTTTCTGAGTTTGAAAGTCGCCAACTGACTGTCTTAAAGATCACCAATATGTTTCTCATGTATTTATCACATATATTGTAATTCCACGTAGTAACGTATGATAGTATTCTATGTTATGTATATCGAACGAACGTCTGTTACTCAGTTAATATAGAAAATGATCTAATAACACAGCCAGGCCACAGGCCCGTAAGGCACTAACTAAAAGATACATGCCCTCACCTCTGGGCCAGAAAACGGAATGGCCTTAGGCTGAAGTAGAAACCCCAGCGTCCAGTCCGCCTGGTCCTAGAAGCCACCCAGCTGTGGGCCTAGCCATAGGACCCGGCAGTGGCTGGACAGTTCTGGACAGTTCTTCGACTTTACCAACAAGGCGTGGTCAGCTTCCCCCGGGGTTGACATAGTCCCCACTCCGATCTGCAGTATTTTCCGCGACCCTCTCCGGTGGGGCGGGGTTCCGGTCTGCCTTCTCCAGCCTGCTGGGGGTGACGGCACAGGTTGCTGAAAATGTGACAGTCTGGCCACCATATGGCCCGGAGCCTATCACTGCCGGCCTCCAAGTCTCCCGTTCTCAGGTTCCTCTCTTCTGCCACTGTTGTTCCCTGGTCGCCCCTTCCCCTCATCCGCCACTCCCCCAGGTGCAAACCCAGTGCTCTCCTGTCTGGGTCGCTGCCAACCGAGCCTCCCTGGGATGCTCTCCTGAAGAG
>NW_027528243.1:410057-414041 GCF_008692635.1 Crocuta crocuta
GCTTCTGGATTCTCCCTGCACCTGCCCCTTCAACGTTGGCATTCCCCAGGGCTCTGACCTCCACTCTTCATTCTCTCCTTGGATGGTCTCACCACCTCCCGTGACAAGGGCTCCACTTAGATGCTGAAGCCGCACCAAGCCTGCACTTCTCTCCCGTGCTCAGTGTACTTCACCGCCCCACCTACCTCTCCACCTGTCTCACATGGGCGCGACTGAGGCCAGACTCCTCATCTCTCTGATCTGGAAAATATTGCAGGTTGGCTGACCTGGCACCACCACAACACACTTCTTTCATTACCTGCCTGTAAACTAGTGTCTGCAAAGTTAGGGTGTATATTCCAAACCCCTCCCCTTGCAAAAAAAAAAAAAACCCAAAGCAAAACCTTAACATTCTGAATGTGACCTCACTCTTGCCAAGTAAAAGGGATAGAAGTAGATGTTGTTGGGTGTGGCTTCCAAGGAAAGGCCTTTTTACTCTTCTTAATTCCTTTCTGCTCTTTGGGAAAATGGACATGATGCCAGGAGCACCAGCAGCCGTTCTGGGCCTGGGAGGGAAAGGGCGCGAGAATCACAGCTTTCGCCATCACTGCCCTCGGGTCCCTGTCATTGCTAGGAGCCACCTTCCTCTGGACGTCTTTTACATGAGAACACACCATTGTGTCCACACTGCTGCAGACAGGTCTCTACCTGTCAGCCAAACACACTTCCTTCCTTCCCCTCCTCCTATGAGGACATCCCCATTCACACAGTGGCCCAGGCCAGAATCTGGGTGCCTCCCTTTGTCTCCTCCGTCCCCAAACCCAGCAGCCCCTGTACACATCCTGTCGCTCACCATGTCCCGCAGATCTACCTTCTAGTGTCTCCTGCGGTTGCGTCTCCTCCGGTTTAGCCCCGCCGCAATGCCATCATTCCAGGACCCACCTTGCTCGCTTGCGCTATTGAAGTGGCCTCTCACCTGGTCTTTTTGCATCTGATTTTGTTGTCCTCCCGTCTGTCCTCTGTTCCCTGAATGGCCTCAAATGCACATTTCACCAGTCTCCTGCCTCAGATCTTTCAGTGACTCTTCATCACCTATAACAGTGCTTTCCAAACAGTTCTAGACTGTGAGTCATCCGTTCAAGCGAAAGGTTTCCCCAGAAGTATACAGAAGCAGGAAGCTGCTGTGACTGAAGGAGCCCAACCCATTAAGGACTCCTGCCCTTCCCCTGTCTGGTTTCGTTTAGGGGTCATGGTGGAGTATAGTTTTACAAATCGTGGTTAGCAGAATAAAATCCAAGCTCGAAGGCTGTCTATGATCTGGCCTTGGCCTGCCCTGTTCATCCTCATCTCCTGTCACTCCTTGGTTATTTTTCTTCTTTTCTTTTTTTAAGTAAGCTCTGTGCCCAGCATGGGGCTTGAACTCATGACCCTGAGATCAAGAGTTGCATGCACTACCGAGCGAGATGGCCAGGCGTCCCCATGATTTTTTTTTTTTTTTTAATGATGTTTACCATTTCTTCTAGTTTCTGTGGGTCAGGAATTTAATAGCAGTTTAGGTGCGTGCTTCCTGTCTCTTCATGAGGCTGCAGTTAAGAGCTCAGTCATGGGTGCAGTCATTTGAAGTCCTGCTTGGGGCTGGAGGTCCCACTTCCAAGGTGGTTCACTCCCGTGGTTGGCCGCCGAGTGCCGCTGGGGAGGAGCCTCCTCACAGGGATCTTCCAGAAGGCTCTTAACTATCCTTGTGATGTGACAGCTGGCTTCCCACTGCATCAGCAATCCAAGAGGGAGCAGGGTGGCAGCCACAATACCTTTTATGACCACGACTCAGAAGCCACCATCATTTCTGCAGTGTCCTGTTGGGACTACAGGTCAGCCCTATCCATTTTGGGAGGGGACTGTAGCGGGTGTCAATACCAGGGTGCAGGGATCCTTGGGGGCCATCTCAGAGACTGCCACGGCCTGGGAGAGTGGCGTGTGGGGTTTTGTTCTCAGCCTTCCCTCCCTCACATATTCCTGGAGATTAAGGGTAGGAAAGAAAACCAAGGTCAATTAGTCCCGCTAGCTAGCTCGTATTAATCACGTCCTTATACGGGTTAAATACCTTGTCTCCTTGTCTCCGTATCAAGATGAACTTTTTTTTTTCTTTTTTTCTAGGAGAGAGAGAGACAGCATGAGCAGGGGAGGGTCAGAGAGAGAGGGAGATACAGACTCTGAAACAGGCTCCAGGCTCTGAACTGGCAGTCAGCACAGAGCCCGACGCGGGGCTCGAACCCACGAACCGTGAGATCATGACCTAAGCAAAAGTCGGACACTTAACCGACTGAGCCACCCAGGCACCCCAAGATGAACATTTTGAGAGCAAGAATCCTGCCTCATACTTCCCAACCCCTTAGTCCATCTTGCCTGACTCTTGGCACAGTGTTAGGGCTAGATGGGTTTTTATAAACTTGACAAAATCCCATTTGTCATTAGTATTTGAAGACTAACTCACTGAGAAGTATACAGTCCCCTTTATTTGAAATCCTGTGGTTTGAAAGCTCAGGCGCATGAGATTGGCTGACTCCGGGATTCTAGAAGTCACGTATATGGCGAATCTCTCCCTTCAGGCTGAGGTTGGATTTAGAGTCCCAGTAGGAACCAGAAGTGGTACATGGAACCCAAAATCTTGCTAGAGCCCTAGCCGCACGATGTTAGCGAATGGGAGCACATTCGACATAAGCAATATTTGTAAGACAAACGGAATGGTAAAGATGGCTGAGAGCAGAGACTTTGGAGTTATACCCTCAGCGGCACCACTTTGGGACTTTGGGCCGGTCACTTAAGCTTCTTGGGCCCCAGTTTCCTTATCCCTCAACTGGGAAAATAATACCCATGTATTGTCAAAGAGCAACTCGGAGTTTCCACAGTACCAGAAGGACCGTAAATAGTTATAAGGACTTTGGAAAGCACTTTGGCAATATGGAGTGTGGCTAAAGATGCACGTCCTCTGTTTGTCAGACGCACCTTCACGTGGTGACTCTCCGCCCTGGCTGTGTGAGCACCGTCCAGGGCAGTTGGTTTTGTTCTGTTTGAGTCCTAATGCCAGGGCACCTGGGTGGCTCCGTTGACCGACTTCAGCTCGGGTCACGATCTCGCGGTTCATAGGTTCCAGCCCCGCATCGGGCTCTGTGTGGACAGCGCCCGCTTCGGATCCTCTGTCCCCCCTTCTCTCTGCCCCTCTCCTGCTCATGCTCTCTCTTTCAAAAAGAAACATTTTTTAAAAGTCCTAATGCCCCAGCTCCATCCTAAGAGATCTAGTATTTTTAATTGAGGCGTAAGTCATAGACCATAAAACGTAACCATTTTAAAGTGTACAGTTCAATGGTTTTAGTATATTCATGAGGGTATACAACTGTCATCACTACTTATCATTTCCATCGTCCCCCCCTTAAAACAAACCTTCTACCTATTACTGGTCACTTTTTTTCCCCTTCTACCCCAGCCTCTGGCAACCATTAATCTTTTTCTGTCTTTGGATTTGCCTATTCTAGAGAACTTCATTAAAAAGGAACCACGGGTGCCTGGGTGGCTCTGTCAGTTAAGCATCCAACTTTGGCTCAGGTCATGGTCTCACAGTCCATGAGTTCAAGCCCCGTGTCAGGCTCTGTGCTGGCTGCTCAGAGCCTGGAGCCTGCTTTGGATTCTACATCTCCCTCTCTTTTTGCCACTCCCATGCTCGTGCTCTGTCTCTCAAAAATAAGTAAACATTAAAAAATAAAGATATAAAATCTATAACACTACAAAAACAAACAAACAACAAAAAACCCAACCTAGTCTATCATTCCAAACAGTGAGCAACAACAAAAACCCAACCTAGTCTATCATTCCAAACAGTGAACAAGTATTGTCTGAGGCTATGGCAGGAGAACTGGCTACAAAGGAAAACCAGGTAATTTGGGGGAATAATGGAAGTATTCTTCTGTATCTTGACTGTAAAAGTGGTTACACAGTATACATTTGTTGATA
>NW_027528243.1:414882-417610 GCF_008692635.1 Crocuta crocuta
GCTCTGAACTAGCTGTCAGCACAGAGCCTGATGTAGGGCTCGAACCCATGAGCTGCGAGATCATGACCTGAGCCAAAGTCGTATGCCTAACCGACTGAGCCACCCAGGCACCCCAATAAATAAACATTTAAAAAAACCAATGAACCAAATGTGTATGGGCTTGTTGTGTACTCAGTTCCATTCTGTTGCTCTATATGTCTGTCTTTATGCCAGTACCATCCTGTGTTGATTATTGTGGCTTTAGCGATTTCAAAATCAGCAAATGTGAGTCCTTAAACTGTTCTTTTTCAAGATTGTCTTGGCTATTCTGGGTTCCTTGCAATTCCATGTGAATTTTAGGATCAGCTTGTCAATTTCTGCAAAAAAAAAAGCCAGCTTGGATTTTGATTTGGATTGTGTTGAAGCTGTAGATTCATTTAGAAATTAATTAATTAGTTAATTAATTAATTTACACTGTTAAATCTTCAGTCTACAAATACAGGATGTCATTCCATTTACTTCAGTGTTCTTCAATTTCTTTCAGCAATGTCATAGTTTTCAGTGTACAAGTCTTGCACTTAATTTGTTAAATTATTCTTAAGTATTTTGTTCTTTTTGATGCTATTGGAACTGGAATTTCTTTTTTTTTTTTTAATGTTTTTATTTTTTTCTGAGAGAGAGAGAGACAGCATGAGCAAGGGAGGGTCAGAGAAAGAGGGAGATAAAGAATCCGAAGCAGGCTCCAGGTTCTGAGCTGGCTGTTAGCACAGAGCCCGATGCGGGGCTCGAACCCACGAACCGTGAGATCATGACCTGAGCCGATGTCGGACGCTTAACTGACGGAGCCACCCAGGCGCCCCTGGAATTGTTTTCTTAACTTTATTTTTTATTGTTCACTTTTAGCATATAGGACTACCATTAATTTTTATATACTGATCTTGTATGCTGCGACCTTGCTTAATTTGTTAACTCTAGTTGTGCATCTGGAAGGATTTCTATATGTAAGATCATGTCATCTGCAAATAGAGATGGTTTTACTTTTTCCCTTCAAATCTGGATGCCTTTTGTTTCTTTTTCTTGTCAAGTTACCCTGGCTAGACTTCATGTAGTGTTGAGTAGAATTGTTGAGAGTAAGTATCCTTGTCTCGTTCCTGATCTTAGGGGGAAAACTTTCAGTCTTTCACCATTAAGTATGATACTAGTTTATGTAGCTTGGTAATTGTGGGTTTTTCATAGATGCGTTTTATCAGGTGGAGGAGATTCCCTTCTATTCCTAGTATATTAAAAGGGTTTTGAATTTTGTCAAATGCTTTTATTTTGGGCCTGTTGAGATGATCATGTGTTTTTTTCCTCTTTTATTCTGTTACTATGGTGTATTGGTCTGGTTAAATTTTTTGTATGTTACACCAGTCTTTTCTCTTTTTTTAATGTTTTTTATTTATTTTTGAGAGAGAGATAGAGACAGCGTGAGCAGGGGAGGGTCAGAGAGAGAGAGAGAGAGGGAGACACAGAATCTGAAGCAGGCTCCAGGCTCTGAGCTAGCTGTCAGCACAGAGCCCGATGCAAGGCTCGAACCCATGAACTGTGAGATCATGACCTGAGCCGAAGTCGGATGCTTAACCGACTGAGGCACTCAGGCGCCCCTGTGTTGCACTAATCTTGATTTCGTGGGATTTCAAATTCCACTTGGTTGTGTTAGATAATCTTTTTTATATGTTGCTGGATTCAGTTTGCTAGTATTTATTTTCATTTGAGGATTTTTGCCTGTGTATTCTTAAGCAATATACTAAAAAAATGTTTTAATGTTTATTTATTATTGAGAGACAGAGAGAGACAGACCATGAGCATGAAAGGGGCAGAGAGAGGGGGAGACACAGAGTCTGAAGCAGGCTCCAGGCTCTGAGCTGTCCGCGCAGAGACCCACACGGGGCTTGAACTCAAAAACCATGAGATCATGATCTGAGCTGCAGTGGGACACTTAAGTGACTGAGCCACCCAGGCGCCCCATGTTCTTAAGCAATATTGCTCCTGGTTTGTTGTATCTTTGCCTAGTTTTGGCATCAGAGCAATACTGGCTGCATATGATGAGTTGGGAAGTGTGTCTTCCTGTTTTGAAAAGTTTGTGAAGCATTGGTATTAATTTTTTGAACTTTTAGTAGAATTTACCAGTGAAACCACTGGTCCTGGGCTCTGATTTGTGCAGTGTTTTGATTACTAATTAAATCTCTCTCTCTTTTTTTTTTTTTTTTTTACATTTATTTATTATTGAGAGACAGAGACAGAACATGGACGGGGACGGGCAGAGAGAGAAGGAGACACGGAGTCGCAAGCAGGCTCCAGGCTCTGAGCTAGCTGTTAGCACAGAGCCTGATGCAGGGCCTGAACCCATGAGCTGTGAGATCATGACCTGAGCCGAAGTCGGATGGTCTAGTGGGATGACAGAAAACTAAAGTAATTACGATTATGGAAAGTCCTGTGAGCCAAACAAAGGGCTAATACAGGGTATCTCATGAAAACTTCTTTGAAAAAGTAGGCAGAGAAGGTCTCTGTGACCCCAAAAAATGAGACTTGGAAAGCAGTGAGCAGAGCATTCCGGGGAGAGGGCGAGGAGGGCGTGTGTGAAAGGTCAGAGGTGGGAAAGCCCTTGCTTTTGCGGGGAACAGAAGCCTGGTGTGGCCAGCGCGCAGTGAGGGCAGGTGGGCATCTGTGGGAAGAGACAGGCGCCCAGTCAGGTGCTTGGCTGGGTCCC
>NW_027528243.1:417733-419767 GCF_008692635.1 Crocuta crocuta
CTCCTGCCTCTGTTTATTTTATTTTTATTTATTTCTTTATTAAAATTTTTTTATTATGCTTATTGATTTTTGAGAGAGAGAGAGAGACAGAGACGGAGCGCGAGCAGGGCAGGGGCAGAGAGAGAGGGAGACACAGAATCTGAAGCAGGCTCCAGGCTCTGAGCTGTCAGCACAGAGCCTGACACGGGGCTCGAACCCACAAACTGTGAGATCATGACCTGAGCTGAAGTTGGACGCTCAACCGACTGAGCCACCCAGGCGCCCCCAGGATACATTTTTAAATGAACAAAGAAGTAGAGAACTGTAAGGCATGCACGTTTTGTCTAAAAAGGAAAAGAAAATCTGTTTTCTTTATACACCGATAAGGATTCTTTGCTTGTCTCATCAGCTGTCTCAGAGGAACAGAAGAAGCCAGAACCGAATTCGCCTTCATGGAAGAGAAGGGGGTGGGTGAGGGGTGGTGGCGATGAGATTTACTTTTCTTTGTGCCCCTACAGGGTACCCTTCTATATGTACCAATATGTACCATGTATACGTGTTGCCTATTAGAAAATGGAAACAAGGAGAGGGGGAGTGAGGGGACCAGTCCAGAAGCTGTGACAGTCGTCCAGGGAAGAGACACTGGTGGCCTGGGCTAAGATGGTGGCAGGAAGGTGGAGCAAAGTAGATAGGTTCAAGAACTTTTCTTGGAGGTAAAATCCACAGAATTTGCTGATGGAGTAGATGTGGGAAGTGAGGGAAAGAGAATCAAGGATGATTCCTCGGTTTCTTCTCAGCACCTGGGTGGGTGGAAGAGCCACTTAGCCAAGGCAGTGTTGTGGGCTCTTGCGCCAGACGGGCCTGGGCTTGAAGTCAGTCTATTTTGTTGTTGTTGTGTTTTTTTTTTTTTGTTTGTTTTTTGGTTTTTAGTTTTTGAAATCAGCCTATTCTGCTTCCTAACTGTGACCTTGGGCAAATCATGTGATTGGTTTGTACTTAGGAGCCTTCATCTATAAAATGGGAATGATAATATGACCTACCTCACAGGGCCATCGTAAGGATGAAAGAACTTCACACATGTATACTCGAGGGGCGTCTGATTGGCTCCATCGGTTAAGTGTCTGACTCTTGGTTTGAGCTCAGGTCATGATCTCACAGTTCGTAAGATTGAGCCCTGAGTCAGGCTCCACGCCGACAGTGTGGAGCCTGCTTGGGATTCTCTTCTCTCCCTCCCTCTCTCTCTCTCTGCCCCCCCCCCNAGCTGGGAGCCTGAGGCCTACTTCGGATTCTGTGTCTCCCTCTCTGCTCCTCCCCTGCTTGCGCGTGTACACACAGGCCGTGTGTCTCTCTCTGAAAAATGAACTTAAAAAAAATGAAATACATGTATACTTCAGAGCAGTTTCTGGCACATAGCAAAAGCTATACAAGTGGTTGTGAGTATTATTATTGCTTTTGTTATAGTTATGCCTGTGACTGCGCCCACTGCTATGACTATAGCTGCTCCTCCCCTCCTGTGTCAGGGAGATGCCTGGCTTGTATTAGGGGCTCAGGAAGTGTTTATGGGAGGCAGGAATGTTTTAAAATTAATAGAGGTTTGGGGCTCCTGGGTTGCTCGGTTGGTTGGGCGTCCTGCTCTTCATCTCAGCTCAGGTCCTGATCTCATGGTGGTGAGATTGACGCCCCCCTTTCTCCTCGCTGGGCGTGGAGCTTGCTTAAGATTCCCTCCCTCTGCCTCCACCNAAGGCCCTGTTACCATTTGAAGAAATGAGGTAGTGAGGTGGGTAGGTTATGAGATTTGTTCATACCTTTTTTTTTTTATTCCATTTTCTGTGCAGGCCTGAAGGCATTGAACGACAGTACCGGAAGAAGTGTGCAAAGTAAAGACTTCACAGTGTGGGTTTCTCCAAGTATAAGAAAGGAGAGGCAGTAATGTGTTCTGAAAAAAATTATTTGGATACAGTTCTTTATTGTATCTTTATCTTTATAATCTCAACTGCCTTTGAACTTCAACTACACAACCGCCAGTATGCTCCCCTAACAGCCGACTAGTCAAAG
>NW_027528243.1:419880-421370 GCF_008692635.1 Crocuta crocuta
TCTCTGACCAGCTGGCCACAAAAATTTTTTTTGTAAAAACATAGTATTACTTTTTAAATGGAGCTGGGAGAATACTAAACTACAGTAAGTTTAATCTTGTTGACGTAAGTACAGTTACATCTTGGCTCTTAGAAGGAGAAGTAAGGCAAGGAGATGGCCAGGAAGACATTTTAGTTCACAGCCACCCTGGATTCGTTAAATTCGTTTTTATCACATCTCATGAGTCTACTTCATGTCACTGAAAATAAGTCTAATAGAAATGATCAACTGCAATCCCTGTCAAAATAACACCAGCATCTTCTCAGAGCTGGAACAAACAATCCTAAAATTTATATGGAACCACAAAAGCCCCCGGATAGCCAAAGCGATCTTGAAAAGGAAAACCAAAGCTAGAGGCATCATAGTCCCAGACTTCAAGATGTATCAGAAAGCTGTAATCAAGACAGCATGGTACTGGCGCAGAAACAGACACATAGATTAATGGAACAGAATAGAGAACCCAGAAATGAACCCCCAAACACACGGCCAACTAATCTTTGACAAAGCAGAGTATCCAATGGAAAAAAGACAGTCTCTTCAGCAAATGGTGCCGGGAGAACTGGAAAGCAACATGCAGAAGAATGAAACTGGACCACATCTTCTTACCCCACACACAAAAATAAACTCAAAATGGATGAAAGAGCTAAACATAAGACAGGAAGCCATCAAAATCCTAGAGCAAGCAGGCAAAAACCTCTTTGATCTCAGCCGCAGCAACTTCTTACTCAACATGTCTTGGAGGCCAGGGAAATAAAAGCAAAAATGAACTATTGGGACCTCATCAAGATAAAAAGCTTCTGCACAGCAAAGGAAACAATCAGCAAAACTAAAAGGCAACTGACCGAATGGGAGAAGATATTTGCAAATGACATATCAGATAAAGGGTTAGTATCCAAAATCTATAAAGAGCTTATCAAACCCAACACCCCAAAAACAAATAATCCAGTGAAGAAATGGGCAAAAGACAGGAATAGACACTTCTCCAAAGAAGACATCCAGATGGCCAACCAACATGTGAAAAACTGCTCAACATCACTCATCATCAGGGAAATACACATCAAAACCACACTGAGACACCACCTCACACCTGGCAGAATGGCGAACATTAACAAGGATGCGGAGAAGGAGGATCTCTCTTGCACTGCTGGTGGGAATGCAAACTGGTGCGGCCACTCTGGGAAACAGTGTGGAGGCTCCTCAAAAAATTAAAACTAGAACCACCCTACAACCCATCAACTGCACTAANTATTTTTAGAATTTTATTTATTTTTTAAGTAATCTCTACACCCACCGTGGGGCTCGAACTCACAACCCTGAGATCCAGAATTGCATGCTCTAACAACTGAGCCAGCCAGGCGTCCCGAAATGGGAGCAGTTTTAACTGGAAAGCCGCCAGTAGCAGGCGCCAGCATTTCCCAAACTTGTCTAATGATACGAACCACTTGGGATGC
>NW_027528243.1:421388-436685 GCF_008692635.1 Crocuta crocuta
GGAATCCGAGCAGCAGTTTTAATACATTCTTGCTTATAAAAGCGATTCCTCAGTGATTCCTGTAGTGATCCGGATAGCAGTGGAAGGAGCGAATCGTTCGTTTATGCCACGAGCAAAACTATTCCCGGGATCTGAGCATACTTCGTGAATCCGTGTTTTGGGGGATTTGGATTCTGAGCTCCTCAGAGGTTCGCTGTGCTGTTTGCAGGTGTGGACTGCCCCTCTTCTATCAGTCCCAGCCGAAGAATGCGCCTGTGACCTTCATCGTGGATGGAGCAGTAGTCAAGTTTGGCCAGGGTTTTGGCAAAACAAATATCTATACTCAGAAACAAGAGCCTCCTAAGAAGGTAATTATTGACAGACTGGTTAATATAGCTACAGATCGCCGTACATTTTTAAATGAGATTATAATGAGAAATCTCCCTTTATGGATGCATTCCTTATTAAGAGAATGCCATTTTTATGTAAAAGCAGATGTTACGTGTAACGTCCGTCATGTGTACTTTTTTCCTTTCCTATAGCTGTCCTGTGAGTAAAGTTAGAAATCGTATGGTTTTAATTACCATTTATTTCCTTTGAAATGTCTTCCCCGTTCAGTGTGGACAGTGTATTCTGCTAAGCGACATAAGTCAGAGAAAGAAAATTATATGATTTCACGCATATTTGGAATTTAAGAAACAGATGAACATAGGGGAAGGGAAGGAAAACTAAGATAAAAACAGAGGAAGGCAAACGATAAGAGACCCTTAAATACAGTGAACAAACTGAGGGTTGTTGGGAGGGGGAGGATGGGCCAAACGGGTGAGGGGCGTGGAGGAGGGCACGTGTTGGGACGAGCACTGGGTGTCATATGTAAGTGATGAATCACTAAATTCTACTCCTGAAACCAATACTATGCTGNACCGCAGCCCCCACCCCCTGCAGTCCCGCACGTGTGCGCGCACGTGCATGGACACGGCGCATGCGTGGTTCACAGAGCCAACTGCAGTGAATGACACTGAGTCCTCCTCCTGTGACGCCAGGTGATGATGACCAAACGGACGAAAGACATGGGCAAGTTCAGCTCTGTCACGGTGTCTACTATTGACGAAGAGGAAGAGGAGATCGAGGCTGTGAGTGCTTCTGCTCTCAAAG
The DNA here is from genome assembly GCF_008692635.1 of Crocuta crocuta. NCBI lineage: Eukaryota > Metazoa > Chordata > Mammalia > Carnivora > Hyaenidae > Crocuta > Crocuta crocuta. Next base: position 422,523 of record NW_027528243.1, read on the forward strand.
GAACTGGATGCATTGGGGGTGGGCTCCGGAAGGAAGGGGGGACTCGAGAACCAGCCCATTCGAGTAGCAGCATAATTAGAAACATCAGTCCTAGGCCTTACTCTGCTAGTAAGAGACTAGAGAAGATGAGGTGAGTCCCTATCTCCCTGGATCTCAAGGACAGTGGGCACAGTGAGCGCCAGCGAGTTGGACAACATCAGTGATTTGTTTCATACTGGGTTGTGAGATGCTTTCAAGGGGGCAGCTCCCTTGTCCCTCTTCAGTTTCAAAACTACTGGACTCAACAATTTCAGGTCCCTTCCATTCTGGCTCGAGTGCTTCGTGTGGCTCTCCTTAGCGGGAGTGGCGATTACCTTTATGGTACTTCAGTATAACGAGGTTTGCAGAGACGTGTTATCTACTCTTTTTAAAATGGTTTCGCTGCGACCTGAGCCCTCCTGGATTACTAAAAAGCTGAAGCGTTGAAAAGGGAACAGAGTCCATTTCAGTAGTAATTTTGGGATTGGAGTAGTCTAAATGGCTCCTTAAGGGCCCTGTTCCTCACTGGCCGGACCCCTGATTTAAAGGTGCCTCTTCTTCTCCCTCAGAGAGAGGTTGCTGACTCGTATGCGCAGAACGCCAAAGTGATTGAAAAACAGCTGGAGCGCAAAGGCATGAGCAAAAGGCGGCTGCAGGAGCTGGTGAGTGGCCTGGAGGGGCAAGGGCTTCTGGGTCTGAAAGACCCTCGGACGGTCAGGGAGATCCTTTCGCAAGTATGTCAGGGGCCGCCAGTGTGCTTGGCTGCCTGGTGTCTAACCCCGGGCTCTAACCAGTGGTAAGCCCTGCCCAAGTGACCGTAGCGTCCAGGCCTCCGGTTACAGCCCTTGTGAGAGAGCCCTAGCCACAGCGGTACTTGCATCTGCTGCTTGTGGTCCCAAGTCAGGAGTTACAGATCGGGGCTCCCGGACACTCTCCCAGGGTGCGACGGTGTCTGGGGGCGCTACAGTGGCAGTACTGGGACCGGGGCCTCCAGATCGGCGCTCTTAGAGCACACACCGGTTTCTGTGTCCTTCACGGGCTCCGCGTGGAGCGCGCACGTTTATATTCGATGGTGCCTACCTTTGTGTTTTCTTGATAATAACTTCTGATATTTCCTTACATTCTGACATCATACATTTGTGCCTCCTCAAAGGGTGCACCACTCCTTTCTAATGATCATAGAGGGTTTTTCGGTGACACAGGTGGGGGGGCTTGGGAGCTGCATGACCTCGCCTTAGTGTCCAAGGCAGTGCTTTCCAAATGTTCTGAGGTGAACGGCCAAGGCNGAACACGTTTGGAGGGGCGCCTGGGTGGCTCAGTCGGGTAGGCATCCGACTTCGGCTCAGGTCATGATCTCACGGTTCGTGGGTTCGAGCGCCGCGTCGGGCTCTGTGCTGACAGCTAGCTCAGAGCCTGGAGCCTGTTTCAGATTCTGTGTCTCCCTCTCTTTCTGACCCTTCCCTCCTCGCGCTGTCTCTCTCTCTCAAAAATAAATTAAAAAATGTAAAAAAAAAAAAAAGTTAAAAAGAAACAGGTTTGTAATTTATCAAATGCAATAAAAATGAATTTGCCTCAGTTACTTTTATTAAATTACTTGCTCTTATTATCCCTCTGTCAAATTGCTATACAAGTGTCTAAATGCTTACTCTTGATTTTTATGCATATCTTGCACGAACCAATAACAAATCGTTCATGGATGGCACAACTTGAAGCAGCACTGTTCTAGAAGAGTGTTTTTCTTCATGTTCTGCCGGGAATAGGATCCTGGTATGCCATGATATTGCTTCCCTGGGCCCTTGGAGGGACCTGGGGCTGTAGGAGCCCTGCACTGATCACCCTTGACCACAGCCTTGTGTTACTCCCCCCAACCTTTGCCACACAGACGTCATCATTTCCTGTGTGAACCATAATATCAGAAACATTGGAAAGCAGTTGCTGGACACTCATGACGATTTGACAACCCCTCTTCTGGTTTCTCTACTAAATGAACACGACGGGATAGAGTTGGGGCAGTTTGAGTGAGGGAGGAAAGGAAGAATTTCATGTCACGTCTCAGGGGGTAAACTTTTCTTCCTTCCCAGGCTGAACTGGAAGCCAAGAAAGCGAAAATGAAGGGGACCTTGATTGACAACCAGTTCAAATGATCAGGACCTTTCTCTCAACCCAGACTGGCGATCATGAGGAAAAAGAACTTTTTCTTGACTACATGGACTGGTACCTACCTATTGGCCCCAGCAGAAGGCTTTCCATTGCTTTCCATTGCTTTCTCCTACCTTCAGTGAGGTCTTTCAGTCCATCTGACCTGCTTTCTAGACGTAGGTTCCCCCCGCCCAGATCTTTCCATATATAGGTCCTCTGTACTATTTTTGGTCCATTTGATGTAAACTTCTTCAGCTGTGTAGAAACTCTATGAATACATCAGTGCTTGAAGAGTCTCTAGTTTCCAAAGTAGCTATTCTTCCGTCTTCAAAGTTAATAAAAACATTTAAAGATTTTTGAAAAAAATATTATGATGTGTCATAGAAAAAAATGGCACGAATGATATTTAAAGTCCTAGCAAGTCAGACTCTTTTAAGTGGCTCTCTCTATTCTTAGACTGGCAGGTATTGGCTATGGTTTGAATCTCTCTGCTGTCAGAAGAAAATCCATAAAAAGCCAGAATCTACATAGAGCTTCCTTTACTTCATGTTCAGAGAAACTTGCCTAGTCACAAACTACAGAAACGGCCTAGCCTTGGTTCCTGTACTTCAAATCTTAAAGCTCTAGGTGAGTTATTCCTCCTCAGACTTTGTACCTAAGAAGGAACAGCCAGATCAGAGGCGGGGTTGGGAGTGGGGGCGTGGCCGGGGAGGGCAGCTCAGCTCCAAATGAAAGGAGAAAAGGTAGGNTAATCCCTACCGTCTGTCCGGTCGAGCCGCTGAGAGGCATATGGGACGGAGACGTAGAGGAAGAAACGATACTGAGATAAACAGAGGGGCCTGTCTGTGATCTGGTGTTTCACATTCGCTGTGCGTAGAGGAGTGTGGTTATATTTAAACGTTTACTGCCCCACTCGTTCGGCAATGTCAGTACGCAGTGTTATGTGCATGATTTTATCTGTTCCCCGGAATTATGAGCTGTCGAGGCAGGAAGAGCATTTTAACTCATTGCATCGTCTGCAGTGGGTTGCGCTTAGCAGTCACCTAAAACGTGTGTGTGAGGTGCTGTGGGGAAAAGATAGGGCNAGGCTCCAGGCTCTGAGCTGGCAGTCAGCACAGAGCCCGACGCGGGGCTCGAACCCACGAACCGCGAGATCATGACCTAAGCGAAAGTCGGACGCTTAACCGACTAAGCCACCCAGGTGCCCCTGATAGGGCATTTTTCTTTGCCTTTTTTCCCCGATGTCCTTATTTGGAAGGAAAAGTAGGTTGGAGTAGGTAGGGGTGGATGTGAGCTAGCAAGAACCGGGAGACAGAGGGACAGGGGTCCTGGGGAAGCCCGGGCAGGGCCGTGTCACCCTCTTCCCAGTTATTCTCCTGCATCCAGTGAGGTCTTTGCAACTGGGCCTTCCTCTCCACTTCAATTCCTGTCCTCATTCCGAGAGGTGCTTAGACAGCCTGTGGATAGCTGACCTTAACCTCCGCATAGTCCTTGACTTCACCTCCAAACAGGGACCTTTCCCTTAACTCCACGCTAGCTACCAACTCCCATAACCCTATATAGCCCGGCGGTCCTGTCCACCACCTCTGAAATCCAAGATTCGAGGGATCCAGAACCCTGTTCTGGGCCCACAGCCTCCTAACGGCGTTCCCCTCGTGTTCTCGCTTCCACTAAATCTGTTCGTTTGGTTTTAGATCTTCAGATCTACTTCATCTGAAGTAGGTGGCTACTTCATCAGTAGTTATAGACAAACGTAGGGGGAGTAATAATAATAATCCTTTTAATGAGCCCTCACTAGGCGTCGGGCTAGTGGACATGCGTCGGACCATGGACAGCACTCGATGGGTATTCTCTTAATGTAACCAAGACAACGGCGCTAGGAGCTAGGTTTAACTGTTATCAGTCTCTTCTTACAAATGAGGATCTGAGGCTCTGAGAGTAGAAGGTTCCTGAGCTCCCATACCCAGTGATAAAGCCAGAAATGTGACGACAGAACTGGGCTGAACTGCCCCTCCTGTGGGATTTTTTAAAAAATATATTGTCGACAACAGGTACCAGTTTCATTTTGAAAAACCAAATGAAATGTGATGTAAAGACACTTCCATGCATTTTCTGAAATAGTCTTCCTTAGATACTAGCCCTAAACCACTTTACCATCTGGGTCAAAGTACGCATTTTGCTTCATCTTCGAGACTGCAAATCATTAGGTCATTAGCACCAGATAAGCATGTGCTCTTTAGCGTTCTATTCTTTCGTGCTGAAGTGCTTATTAAAATACTATGACATAGTTTCTCCATGGTCTCTATTTTCTTGTAGAATTTGAGCAGCAAATACAGGGTTTCAGTGTTAGTGTAAAGAGTATGGAAATTGTGGAGAGTTTTACTCTGTGTGTGTGTGTGTGTGTGCGCGCGCGCGCGTGCAGATTATCAACTGTCATAAAATAGTACAGTGTTGTAAAAGGTTTGTCTTAATAGCTGTCATAATTGGTGGCATTTGGAAGTGTCATTTTACTGCATAAGAGAAGTTAAAACGCTTTTGAAAAACTAGCTTGTCTTGACCATTTGGGGCTCGTTATCACCAGGGACCACCTCCTTTCCTTCAGGAAACATCTTCCCCTTTTGACTTCTTGATGTCTTGTTCTACTGCTTTTTCACCCGACTACTCTGTGTTTTCACTCGCTTCTAACAAAGCATCATCCGTCGCTCTTGAGCTTTTAGTGTTTGAGAATTCTTCAGGAAAACGAAAAGCATCGCTCCTGGTGAACTGAACTGGCTTCTAAACCCCATAGAACCTTGAGCCTCCTGTTTTCTCCCAGTCTTGCCATTCTGTCACTGCCTCTCTTCCATTTGACCCAGCCTGGTCCTGTGGTTGGGGATCTGAAGGCCCCTCACCTTGAGTTTATTTGTGTTTTTTTGTTTTTACGTAGGCTCCACGCCCAACGTGGGGCTTGAATGCGTGACCCTGAGATCAAGAAGTGCATGTCTACCGACTGAGCCAGCCAGGTGTCCCTGTGTTTGTTCTTTAAGTAAGATCTACGGCCCAACGTAGGGCTTAGACTCATGACCTGAAAGATCAGCGGTCGCATGCTCTACTGACTGAGCCAGCTAGGTACCCCTGGCCTTGAGTTTTTTTACCTTTAAAAAGGCTTTTTTTTTTTCTTAGTGTTTATTTTTGAGAAAGAGAGAGACAGAGCATGAATGGGGGAGGGTCAAAGAGAGAGGGAGACACAGTCGTTCCCGCCCGTGCTGCCTCTAGATCACCGAGCTCCAGCTGAAGGAGAAGGGAGGTAAGTCAGGAGGTCTCACTACCTGGGGCCCGTACAAAGCAGACTGCTCGTAGATCGACCCGTGATAAAGCACCCAGGAAGCAACTGGCTACGGAAGCCGTTCGCAAGAGTGCGCCGTCTACTGGCGGGGTGAAGAAACCTCATCGTTACAGGCCTGGACCGCACTCTGTGACATGGGACATGAGACGTTACCAGAAGTCCACCAAACTTCTGATCCGCAAACTTCCTTTCCAGCGTCTGGTGCGGGAAATTGCTCAGGACTTCAAAGCAGACCTGCGCTTACAGAGCACGGCTATCGGTGCTTTCCTGGAGGCACACGAGGCCTAGCTCGTGGGCCTCTTTGAGGACACCAGCCGGCGTGCCCTCCGTGCCAAACGTGTAACAGTTAGGCCAAAAGACATCCAGCGGGCACGCCTCGTACGTGGAGAATGTGCTTAAGAATCTACTCTGATGGAAAACATTTCATTCGTTAATTAAAAAAAAAAAATTCTCCTCTTCCTGTTCTTGGTAGTTCTGAACGTCAGATATTTTTTTCCATGGAGTCAAAAGGTACTTCAGTATATGATTGCAAATGGAAACATAGGGGACAGGAAGAGATATTGGCAGTTTTTCCATTTTCATTTGCCTGTGAATGTTTTAATATAAATGCGGGGACACAAAGCATTCATGCGGAAGCCAAAATGCTTTGGGGAACACGTTTCAGCCGTTCGCCTTTGTAGCAATTATAAATAGGCCTGTTTACATTTTTCTGGACAATGCCAGCATTTGGATTTTTCTTTAAACGGGTAAATTTCTTATTGACGGCAAAAAAATTAAATTACAAAATTAAAAAAGAAATCTTTGAATAGTTTTAGATGTACAGAAAAGTTCCAGAGATAGTTGAGAGGGAGTTCCTGTACGCCCTCCACTCGGTTCTGCTAATATTAACACCCCACGTAATGCTCGGGGGCTGAACTGTGTCCCCTCCAAAATTCCTCCAGTAAAGTGCTACCCCACAGTGTGTTGGGATTTGGAGCCAGGCCTTCGGGAAGCAATTAGGTGTGCATGATATCTTGAGGTGGGACCCTTGTGATGGGATTAGTGCCTTGAAAGAAGACCGGAGAGCCCTTTCTCTACCTGCCTGCCTCTCTCTGCCACTGAGGACACGGCAAGAAGAACGGCCATCTCTACCAGCCAGGAATAGAGCTCTCCCTCGGGACTGAGCTAGCACCCGGGCCTTGGACTTTGTAGCCTCCAGAACCATGAGAAATAAATGTCTGTTGTTTAAGCCATTCGGTCTACGGAATTTTGTTACAGCAGACCAGTCTGTATAAAACCATAGCACAGTGGTCAGAACTACGGGATTAACATTGGTACCGTAACATTAAACTACACACTCCACTGGGATTTCACCAGTTGTTCTACTGTGTCCTCTTTCTGCTCCAGGACCCAAGTCCGAATCACACACTGCATCTTTAGTGTCTCTCTCTCTCTTTAAATTTTAAGTAGGCTTCATACTCTGTGCGGAGCCCAACGCGGGGCTTAAACTCCCGACTGTGAAGTCAAGACCTGAGCTGAGATCAGGAGTCGGACGCTTAACCTCCTGAGCCCCGCCGCATGTGTCTTTAGCTTCCTCTGATCCAGGACAGGTGTTCAGTGGTATCTTGTGCTTTTAATTTGCACCTCCCTAATGAGATGGTGTCTTTGCCATGCTGCTTTCAGTTCTTCAGGGAAATGCCCAGAAGTGAGATTTTTGGGACATAAGGTAATTGTGTTTAATTTTTTGAGGAAGCCACCCTATGGTTTCTTACAGCATCCCCACCTGCAATGCACAGGGGCTCCAGTTTCCCCACATCCTCAGCAACACTGCTCATTTTCTGTGTTGGATAGTAGCCATCCTCATACGTTCGAGGTGAGACTTCATGGTTTCCACTAGCATCTAAGAATTAGCGGTGTTGAGTCACTCTTCATGTGATTCTTGCCATTTGTGTATTCTCTCCGGAGAAAGGTCTGGTCAAGTCCTTTGCCCCTTTTTAATTGGACTATTTGCTTTTTTGTTGCCGCAAACGTATTTTTATAATTGCTTTGCCACCTGTATATCTTCTTTGGAGTAGCATCATCTGTTCAGATCTTTTGCCCATTTTTAAACTGAGTTTTTTATTGTTTTTTTTTTTAAATGCTTATTTAGTTATTTTGAGAGAGAGAGAATCCCAGGCCAGCTCTGTGCCTTCAGCGCAGAGCCCAACATGGGGCTCGATCTCACAAACTGTGAGATCATAACCCGAGCCGAAACCAAGAGTCAGATGCTTGACCGACTGAGCCACCCAGGTGCCCCTGTTGTTGGGTTTTAAGAGCTCTTCATACCATCTAGATAGAAGTCTTTTATCAGATAAGTGATTTGCAACACCTCCCAGGGTGGGGGGCTGTCTTATTCTCTTAGTAGTGTAGTAGCTTTCATGACCCATGACCGTGCAGATTTTCTTCCCTAAGTTTTATATTTTACATTCAGTCTGTGATCCACTTTGAATTAATTTTTGTATGAGGCGTGAGGCATGTGTTGAGGTTCCTGTTTTTTATTCTGCATACAAATGTCCAAGTGTTCGAGTACCATCTGCTGAAGAGACTTTTCTTTCTCCATTCGGTTGCTTTTGTACCTTTGTTATAAGTCAGTTGCCTCTACTTTTGGACTTCCTCTATTGTCTGTTGTCTGTGCTTGCACGAATACCACACCATCTTGACTTGATTATCACAGCGCTGTGGTAAGTCTTGAAAATGGGTAGTATGATTTGTCTGGCTTTGTTCTTTTTAAAAATTTGTTTTGGTTACTCTAGTTCCTTTGCCTTTACTCATAAATTTTATTTATTTAAAAAATTGTTTTGTTTTAATATTTAGTTTTGACAGAGCATGAGCAGGGGAGGGGCAGAGAGAGAGGGAGAGAGAGACTCCCCAGCGGGCTCCACACTGTCCGTGCAGAGCCCTCAGGGCCCACTCTGGGGCTCGAACCCACAAACCATGAGATCGTGACCTGAGCCGAAATCAAGAGTCAGACTCTTAACTGATTGAGCCGCCCAGGGGCCCCACGAGTGGAATTTGATATGAATGTATGGTTCCAGTATTCAGATGGGTTCTCCCCGTAGCCGGCCAAGCCTTCTGTGTTTGGGGTCAGCAACCTTCCTGTTTCCCCCCGGAACGATTTGGAGCCTTCTCCACTTCACCCCAACCTCTCTACCTGCGAGCCCCCCCTTTCTCCCAACAGACGTTTTTCTCCCCAAAGCACCAAGGACACAGGGGGCGCCCATTAGCTTCATCTCTTTCCATCCTTTTCTCCTTCTCAGAGGAAGAGATGGCCCTCTTCCTGCTGAAGGCTCGTCTGACACCTCACTCAGTGAACTCACTGTATACCGAGTAGCTATTCTGTGCTCGAGTTTGCGGTAGGAGCTGGGGGCAGGGGTGCCAGACAAACAAGTGAGGAAGACACCGGTCAGTTACAGTAGTGTGATGTGATGGAGGGTGACAGGTGGTCAGGCCTGGAGCCTGAGGAGGGGCCGTTGAGCCTATGAGACCTGACAGATGCGAATGAGTCAGCCAGGTAAGGACGGGTGGGGGAAGCAATCTGGATGAGCATAATAGAAAATACAAAGGCCCCCAAGCAGGATGAGATTCCCAAAGACATTAAGTGTACATAGCAAAGAGAGTTGGTGCAACGATTGAATCCTGGGGCACCTGGCTGGCTCAGTTGGAAAAGTATGTGACTCTTGATCTCAGGGACGTGAGTTCGAGCCCCACGTTTGGTGTAGAGATTACTTAAAAATAAAATCTGTAAAAACAAAGACAGAAATGGCTAGTAAGGTTGGAGGAAAACAGACAGAAATATCCTGAAAGCTAAGAGAACTAGGTGTTTTATTTTAGTCAGGGGCCACTGAAAAAACAGAAACCACACTCAGAATTTTAAACAAAGAATTCGGCTCTGTGCTGGTGGCTCAGAGCCTGTTTCAGATTCTGTGTCTCCCTCTCTCTCTGCCCCTTCCCCACTCATTCTCTGTCTCTCAAAACTGAATAAATGGTAAAAAAAATTAAAAAAAAATAAACAAAGAATTTAACACGAGGAACTGGTTACTCAGGTGAGAGACCTATTCTCAGAAAAAGCTGAGAAGCTAAGACAGGGATGGTGAATTAACCCAGAAATTTAGCAACAGCAGGAACCTGTTTTACCTCCAGGGCTTCCAGCTGCTTCACCTATACGGGAGGCATAAGTAGAAGGTGATGCTATTCGGGGCACCTGGGTGGCTCAGTCCATTGAGCATCTGACTCTTGGTTTCGGCTCAGGTCATGCATGATCTCGTGGTTGTGGGATTGAGCCTGGCATCGGGCTCCAACCTGTGCATGGAGCCTGCCTGGGATATTCATTCTCTCTCTCTCTCTCTGTCTCTCTCTCTCTCTGTCTCTGTCATTCTCTGTCTCTCTGTCTCTCTCCCCTCTCCTCCTCACTTCCCCTTCCCTCTCTAAAACAAAAAAGTAAAATAAAAGAAGGTGGTGTTACTCAAGTCCAGGATCAGGGACCGCCCAGAAGCAGGAAGGCTGGTCCAGCAGGGGCTTGCTCCATAGAGGGAGGGCCTATCCAGGGGGAGCCGCAGAGGAGATACAGTCACTGTTTTAGAGATGATACTCAACACAGAGGGAAAGGAAGGGGGTACCCCAGCTTCTCCCCTTCTGCTCTCCAATCTTCAGCCAGTGATTCCCATTGGCCAAACCCTTCAGGAAGTCAGAGGGGAAGGGCACCTGGGAAATGTAGTTGTCTATTCCACACAACAGAGCAGAAGAGGGAAAATGGCTCTGAGAGCAAATAGGCAAATGACCAGCACATGGAAGAAAGACGAGGACTTGGAAATGAGTATTGCATTTAGTGGAGGTCACTGGTGACCTTGACAAGAGCAGTTTAATAGAGTGATGTGAGCAACAGCCTGACAGGAGTGAGTTCGAGAGAGAACAGGAGGAGAGGAATCAGAGGCAGTGAATAGAGACAAATGTGGGGTGTTTTTTTTTTTTTTGAGTTTTGTTGTAAAAGGAAAAGAACTGTTCTAGGTGTAATGGGAACTAAGACTGACAGTAGGCATTTTCAAAACAGAGATAACAGCATATTTGAATGCTGATGAGGAAAAGGCCAAGAGATAATGCAGGAGAGAGAGAATTTCGGAAGTAACGTACCTGAGTAAACAGGAGGGAATAGGATCCAGTGCAAAAGTGATACAGTAACACGATTTGTAGGAAATCAGTCCTAGTATCTTCATCACTCAGGTTTGGAACACACCTTAACAAACCGTGAGCTCTAACGTCCCACATGCAGGAATTCCCTGTGCCACCCCCACACACATACTAGTCCAGCCTTTGCNAACACATAAGGGACAGAAAACTAGCCAAAATGATGAAAGGGAAGAATTCTCAAAAGAAATTCCAGGAAGAAAATGACAGCTAAAGAATTGATCAAAACAGATATAAACAATATAACTGAACAAGAACTTAGAGTAATAGCCGTGAGCTTAATCATTGGGCTTGAAAAAAGCATAGAAGACAGCAGAGAATCTATTGCTGCAGAGATCAAGGAACTAAAAAATAGTCATGATGAATTGAAAAATGCTGTAAATGAGGTGCAAAATAAACTAGANAGAGTTAATACCTATACTTCTCAAGCTGTTCCAAAAAATAGAAATGGAAGAAAACTTCTAGACTCCTTCTATAAAGCCAGCATTACCTTGACTCCCAAACCAGACAGAGACCCCACAAAAAAGGAGAATTATAGGCCGATCTATCTGACGGACATGGATGCAAAAAGTCTCAACAAGATAGTAGCAAATCGAATTCAACAGCATATAAAAAGAATTATTCCCCATGATCAAGTGGGATTCATTCATTGGCTGCAGGGCTAGTTCAATATTCACAAATCAATCAATGCGATACAACATCACGATTAATAGAAGAAAGGATAAGAACCATATGATCCTGTCAATAGATGCAGAAAAAGAATTTGACAAAATGCAGCAACCTTAGTAAAACTTTTAAAGAAAGCCAGGATAGAAGGAACAAACCTAAATATCATAAAAGCCATATATGAAAAGCCCACAACTAATATCCTCAACGGGGAAAAACCGAGAGCTTTCCCCCGAGACCAGGAACACGACAGGGATGTCCACTCTCACCACTGTTGTTTAACATAGTGCTGGAAGTCCTAGCATCAGCCATCAGACAACAAAAGGAAATAAAAGGCATCAGAATTGGCAAAGAAGTCAAACTTTCACTTTTCACAGATGACATGGTGCTCTACATGGAAAACCCAAAGGGCTCCACCAAAAGGCTGCTAGAACTGATACATGAATTCAGCAAAGTTGCAGGGTACAGCATCAATGTACAGAAATTGGTTGCATTTTTATACACCAATAATGAAGCAGCAGAAAGAGAAATCAAGAAATTGATCCCGGGGGCGCCTGGGTGGCTCAGNTATAGAAAACTTATGAAGGAAATTGAAGAAGACACAAAGAAATGGAAAAAACATTCCATGCTCATGGATTGGAAGAATAAGTATTGTTAAAATGTCAATACTACCCAAAGCAATGTACACATTCTATGCAATCCCAATCAAAATTGCACAGCATTCTTCTTAAAGCTAGAACAAACAATCCTAAAATTTGTATGGAACCACAAAAGACCCCAAATAGCCAAAGTAATATTGAAAAAGAAAACCAAAGTGGGAGGCATCACAATCCCAGACTTTAGCCTCTACTACAAAGCTGTCATCATCAAGACAGTATGGTATTGGCACAAACACAGACACATAGACCAATGGAATAGAAAAGAGAACACAGAATTGGACCCACAAATGGATGGCCAGCTAATCTTTGACAAAGCAGGAAAGAGCATCCAATGGAAAAAAGACAGCCTCTTTAACAGATGGTGCTGGGAGAACTGGACAGCAACATGCAGAAGAATGAAACTAGACCACTTTCTTACACCATATACAAAAATAAACTCTCAGTGAAAGACCTAAATGTGAGATAGGAAACCATTAAAGTCCTAGAGGAGAAAGCAGGCAACAACCTCTTTGACCTCAGCCTCAGCAATTTCTTGCTTGACACATCTCCAAAGGCAAGGGAATTAAAAGCAAAAATGAACTATTGGGACTTCATTAAGATAAAGAGCTTCTGCATGGCAAAAGAAACAATCAACAAAACTAAAAGGCAACTGATGGAATGGGAAAAGATATTTGCAAATGACATATTGGATAAAGGGTTAGTATCCAAAATCTATAAAGAACCTACCAAACTCAACACCCGAAAAACAATCCAGTGAAGAAATGGGCAGAAGACATGAATAGACATCCAGATGGCCAAAAGACACATGAAAAGATGGTCAACATCACTCATCATCAGGGAAATACAAATCAAAACCACACTAAGATACCACCTCACACCTGTCCGAGTGGCTAAAATGAACAACCCAGGAAACGACAGATGTTGGAGAGGATGTGGAGAAATGGGAACCTTCTTGCACTATTGATGGGAATGCAAGCTGGTGTAGCTGCTCTGGAAAGCAGTATGGAGGTTCCTCAAAACATTAAAAGTAGAACTATCCTACAACCCAGCAATAGCACTATTAGGAATTTACCCAAAGGATACAGGAGTGCTGATTCACAGGGGCTCATGTACCCCAATGTTTATTGCAGCACTTTCAACAGTAACCAAATTATGGGAAGAGCCCAAATGTCCATCACCTGATTAATGGATTAAAAGATGTGGTTTATCTATACAATAGAATACTACCTGGCAATGAGAAAGGATGAAATCATGCCATTTGCAGCAATGTGGATGGAACTGGAAGGTATTATGCTGAATAATAGTCAGAGAAGGACAGATATCATATTTTTTCACTCATATGTGGATCTTGAGAAACTTAACAGAAGACCATGGGGGAAGGGAAGGTGAAAAGAAAATAGTTACAAACAGAGAGGGAGGGAGGCAAACCATAAGAGACTCTTAAATACAGAGAACAAACTGAGGATGGATGGAGGATGAAGGAGAGGGGAAAATGGGTGAGGGGCATGGAGGAGGGCACTTGTTGGGATGAGCACTGGGTGTTGTATGGAAGCGATGAATCACGGGAATCTACCCCAAAAACCAAGAGCACACTGTACACACTGTATATTATCCAATTTGACAATAAATTATATTAAAAATAAATAAACATGACATATTAGGCAAAAAAAAAGGTCTCTAGTCTTACAATTTCCCAATGTAGCCTTTTCCATTTTAAGACAAGTATAATTGTTAGGGAATTTTTCCTTTTCTTTTTTTTTCCATGCTCATATATCCTAATACGTTATTGGACTTCCACCTGTTGTTGTATATTTCATTTGCAGGGTTTTCTTCTTTTTTCAGTGGCTTCAGGACTAGAATTTAGGAACTCATCACTTACATATAACACCCAGTGCTCCTCCCAACAAGTGCCCTCCCTGATGTCTGTCACCCATTTAGCCCATCCCCCGACCCCCCTCCAGCAACTCTAAAATTTTCCTTTTCCAAACCAGATGCAATTAGTGCCTTTTCTTCTAGATTGGGTAATGGTTTGGACAAACCAGCTGCAGGGGTTATTTCAGGGTTACCTGGGAAAATACAGATATGTAGTATTACATGAGATGAAAATGGTAGAGATTATTGGTTTAAAAAAAGCAGTTGGCAGAACAGCTTCTGGAG
>NW_027528243.1:436763-438131 GCF_008692635.1 Crocuta crocuta
ATATGGAGTGATCTTATTTGGTTTATCTGTTCATGTGTACACACACACACACACACACACACACACACACACACACACACACATGGGGAGGGAAAGAACCGGAAGGAAATGCCTTGAGATATTACCAGTTAGTGATCTCTGCTTGATGAGAGTGTGTCATTGAGCCCTAGCAGAACTTCAGTGAACAGATAGTTCTTCAACTGTTTTAGAAAATAGAAAAAGATCATTTCCCCCAATTCTTTATATGAAAATAGGATAACTGATACCAAACCTGACAATGATAGCAGGAAAAAGAAATGTAAGAAGCAATCTCACCAAAAAAAATATACATGTAAAAATTCTGAATATAGAGGTGCTAAGGTTCAAAATAAAATAATAAATGGGACGCCGGGGTGGCTCAGTCAGTTGAGCACCTGACTCTTGATTTCAGCTCAGGTCATGATGCCAGGGTTGTGGGACTGAGCCCTGCGTTGGGCTCCATGCTGAGTGTAGAGCATGCTTAAGATTCTCTCTCTCCTGGGGCACCTGGGTGGCTTCGTCGGTTAAGCGTCCGACTTTCGCTTAGGTCATGATCTCGCGGTTCNTCTCTCTCTCTCCCTCTTCCTCTGCTCCTCTCCCCAGCTGGTACACTCTTTCTCTTTCAAATAATAAAAATTAAAAAATAGAATTTAGATGAAATTCTAGAGGCATTTTCTTTAATGTCAGGAATGAGACTAGGATGCTTGCCATCATTGCTATTACTCGATATTATTCTGGAAATTTGACCTTACTGAATAAAATAGGAAGATGGAGAGGTATAAATATTTAAAAAGGAAAGCCTGGGTGGTTCAGTTGGTTAAGTGTCTGACTCTTGATTTCGGCTCAGGTCATGATCTCGCAGTTTGTGAGTTCGAGCCCTGCGTCAGGCTCTGTGCTGACAGCTCAGAGCCCAGAGCCTACTTCAGATTCTGTGTCTCCCTCTCTCTCTGTCCCTCCCCTGATCATGCTCTGTCTTTCTGACTTTTAAAAATAAATAAATGTTTAAAAAAGTTAAAAAGTTATTATAGTAGCATAAAAAATACCTAGGGATGGGGTGCCTGGGTGGCTCAGTCAGTTAAGCGTCTAACTTCGGATCAGGTCATGAACTTGCGGTCCATGAGTTTGAGCCCCATGTCAGGCTCTGTGCTGACAGCTCAGACCCTGGAGCCTGCTTCATATTCTGTNATTAGGCTCTGTGCTTACAGCTCTGGAGCTTGCTTCAGATTCTGTATCTCCCTACTCTCTGCCCCTCCCCTGCTTGCATTCTGTCTCTCAAATAAATAAATAAATAAATATTTTTTAAAGATTTTAAAGATTAAAAAAATATTTAGGGATAAATCAAGACCTTTA
>NW_027528243.1:438271-439583 GCF_008692635.1 Crocuta crocuta
CTATGCCTTTACATAGAAAACTATATAAAAGAGGAAGGGGCACCTGGGTGGCTCAGTCGATTAAGTGTCCAACTCTTGATTTAGTCTCAGGTCATGATCTCACAGTTCATGGGATCAAGCCCTGCTTGGGGTCTCTTCCTCTCTCTCTGCTCCTTCACACCCACCCCCCCACCGCTTTCAAAATAAAGAAACATTTTTAAAAAAGAAAACTATAAAAGAATATTGAGAAAAATGAAAATCTAAATAAACGGAGTGCTAGACTGTATTCGTGGGTTGGAAGACTCGATATCATTATGGTGTCAGTTTTCTGCACAGTGATTTGTAGATTCAGCGAGGCCCCATTCAAAAATCTCAACAGTTTGTGTGTGTGTGTGTGTGTGAAGACTTGACAAGGCAATTTAAAGTCTATGGAAAAGGTCCAAAAATAGCCAAGGCAGTCTTCCAGAAGTAGACAGAAAGATAGTTCTATGAGATATTGTCATATAGTGAACGTAATTAAAACAGGATGATATTGGCCCAGTGATAGGCAAATAGACCAATAGAAGAGAGTAGGGAGTCCACAAAGAGACCTGCACAGGTAATAACGGACATAGAACAAAAGTGGCCTGCTCCTCAGTGGGGGAAGGATTTTTTTTTTTTCAGTATCCTTTGCTAGGACAATTATCTAGCCATATGGCAAAAAGAAAACGACCACTATCTCATATCACCCACAAAAAAATCATAGATCTGAATGAGCAAGATGAAATAAAAAGACTTCTAGAATATGGGGTGCATGGCTGGCTCAGTCGGTAGAGCATAGGACTCTTGATCTGAGGATCATGCCTTCAAGCCCTACACTGGGTGTAGAGTTTACTAAAAACAAAAACAAAACAAGAAAACTTTGAGGGGCGTCTGGGTGGTTCATTTCATTGAGCGTCTGAATCTTGGTTTTGGCTCATGATCTCACGGTTCGTGGGACTGAGCCTCAAGTTGGGCTTGGCACTTACAGCACAAAGCCTGCTTGGGAGTCTCCCTTTCCCTCTCTCTGCCCTTCCCGTGTGCTTTGTCTCTCTCTCAAAATAAGTAAACATTAAAAAAAATTTCTGGGGGCACCTGGGTCACTCAGTCGGTTGAGCTTACAACTGTTGACTTCGGCTCAGGTTCATGGGTTTGAGCCCCACGTTAGGCTCCACACTGACAGTATGGGGCGTGCTAGGGATTCTCTCTCTCTCTCGCTTTCTCTGCCCCTCCCCTGGGCGCTCTCTCTCTCTGTCTCTCTCTCTCTCAAAATAAATAAACTTAAAAATATTTTATAAAAATTTTCTAGAAAATA
>NW_027528243.1:439642-442705 GCF_008692635.1 Crocuta crocuta
CCTTTCAATCAAAACACAGAAAGCACAAACCATAAAAGATGTATACATAGCATTAGACTCCATTAAAATAAAGAGCTTCCGTTCATCAAAAAGCCCCATTAAGAGAGTATAATAGCCAATCACAGGGTGGGTAAAGACACACATCCTCTTCTAGATGAGAGAGGGTTTGACTTTGGCATCTCCGGATGGTGCAGGCCACCGGCCTCTGGGACACAGACATCCCAGATGGCGGAACACCTACCCTTCTCACCTCTGACAGTAGAGCCAGAGCGAGGGAGGGAGGTGGCAAAGCGGGACTTTGAGAGAGAATTTGCTGCTTAGAGACCCTAACGAAAAGGTGTTTTTCCCTCAGGAGGATCAGAGGGGACAGGCGGCCGCAGCCCCTCATGCCCTCCGTCTTCGCGGCTGAAGCGCCAAGGGAATGGGGCACGCTGTGGCGGTAGAAAGGTGGGCTGTGTAAACTCTAAAGGTAGGTCCTTGTTTTGTGTTGTGTTTTTAGGGGCGCTCTACCCACTGAGCGGGCCNGAGAGAGTTATTAATAGACTTCCCTGTGGGGCCTCCCCACCTCCCCCAGTGAGCCCCAGCAGGACTGGGAGGGCTTCCAAGCTGTGGAACCACTTTGGGCCCCGCACCCGGCCCTCCAGGACTTGTTCCTTCGTCCTGACCCCCCAGCTCCTGCTATGATGGCGCTCAACTCACTGCCCTCCAGCCGCTGCGGCCTCCTCCCTGGCTCTCACACATGCCCGGCGCATTCCTGACGGAGGCCTTCACATTTGCTCTTCCTCTGCCTGCAACACTCTTCCCCCACGTATCTGCGTGGCCTGCTCCCTTGCCTGCTTCGGGCCTTGACTTTGGTGTCTTCTTCTCAGAGCTGGCCTTTCTGTCTAAAATGTGCTCACTTCCGGCGCGCCCGGGTGGCTCCGTCGGTTGGTTTGAGCTCAGGTCATTATCTCAAGGGTCGTCAGCTCGAGCCCTGCGTCAGGCTCTGAGTGGACAGTGTGGCGCCTGCTTGGGGTTCTCTCTCTCCCCCTCTCCCTGCCCCTCTCCCTCCCACCTGTCAAAAATAAATAAACATTANCTGGGTGGCTCAATTGATTAAGTGTCCAATTCATGATTTTGTCTCAGGGCATGATCTTGAGGTTCATGAGTTCGAGCCCCGCATCGGGCTCTGAGTTGACAGTGTGGAGCCTGCTTGAGATTTCTCTCTCTGCCCCTCTCTCTGTGTCCCTCCCCTGTTCTCTCTTTCTCTCTCTCAGAATAAATAAATAAACTTAAAAAAGGTAAAATAAAATTTCCTCACTTATCTGTACTATCCTCCTTCCTTGCTTCAGTTTTCCTGTAAGCCTGTCTATATTTTCGTTGCTCGTTTTGTTTATTGTCTGCCACTCCCACTCTAATGTAGGCTCAGTTAAGAGAGGGATTTGGGGAGGGCAGGGGAGGTCACTGTTGTATCCCAGAGCCAGTGTGATGGAGAGAGACGCAAGCCTATGCCCTTCCCTCAAGGGAGCTCACTGTCTGCAGGCCCACCGCACCCCCCTGGTTCTGATACCCCAGACAGGAGTGAGGACACTCGCTTGACTCCCGTAGTTCCTGACGGGAGCCTCACTCCCAGTTGTTTGCTTTCTGGGCTTCAGAGTGGGAGCCGAACGGGAGGTCCCACAACCAGAAGTGGTTTCTCCTCCTGTCTGGCCCCTTTGGTCCTGGGCCCGAGAAGGGGGTCCCTGCAACCTGTTGGCTGCACCCGGACCCTCGGCGCGCTCTCGAGCACAGCCATGGCCTCTGCACCCCGATGGACGAATGCATCGCAACGCGCTGCGTTGGCCTGTTGACCACTCTGGCCACTAAAACGTCAGCCCCTCGGAGGGGGGGGACCCTGTCTGTGCTGCTCACGGCCCAGTCCCTGATCGCAGTCCCTGCAGAGCATGGCGGTGCTCTGGCCAGACGACTCCGGACACGTCGCTTGGGTTCCACATCTGTCAGGTGGAGACGATGGTGCTCCCGTCTCCTGAGGCGTTAGGGGAGCTAATATTTGCAGGGTGCTTAGACCCGCTGCCGGGTGTTCGGGAAGTGCTCGGTAACAAAACAGATGCCCAGTACGACCTGTTGCTTCACTGAACGAACTACAAACGTGGTCGCCCCCGCCTGTCCCGAGCTCACGTGTGAATCTCACAGGCCTTTGCCGCAGCTGGCCCTCGGGGCCCTGGAATGGCTCGAACCCACTGAACTTCTCTGGGGGGTGGTGAACTGCAGCACCCACCCTAGAGGTCCCCAGAGCGAGTTTCCGCGTATCCTGCATCCTTTCCTTCCACTTCCAGTTCCGAGCCGGAGCGGTGCACCCGTGTGCGCTTGCACTGCCAGGGAGCTCCCTTTTCCCTCCTTCTCTGCTTTTGCACTTGGGGCACAGCGCCCCAGTGGCTTTCCGGAAAATGTTGGCCCTGTCCTATCATGTCGGGGGCCTGGGCTGGGCGAGCCCACCACACCGCTCTGCCTGGTGCGGCAGCAGCTGGCGCAGGCGTGCTGTTCCCCGGGGACATAGGAGGTCACAAGGGTAGGGATACAGAGCCAGACCTTGAGTGGCAAGGGGCGCCCCAAAGCCGCGGACATCTGCTCCCCAGAGGAAGCCAGGAGCGCGGTGAGCCCCGCTGGGCCGGGGCCAGGCTACTGCCCGGGAGGGGACTCCCCTACCAGAGGCTCCTAACCTGGCTTCCACGGGATTCACGTTGAGCTTCAGACAGTCCCTGGACTCCTTGAAATTTAATATGTTTTCTGCGCCTGCGAGACAGGGGCATTTTTCTGTGAAGAGGAATCCCTGATTTCGCCAGAGGGGCCCATGAAGAAAGAATGGTTAGGGGGCACCCAGGTGGCTCAGTCTGTTGACTGTCTGACTTTGGCTTAGGTCATGACGTCGTGGTTCGTTAGTTGGAGCCCCACATTGGGCTCGCTGCTGTCAGCCTGTCCGCGCGGAGCCTGCTTCGGGTCCTCTGTCCCCCTCTGTCTGCCCCTCTCCCGCTTGTACTCTCTCAAAAATAAACATTAGGAAAAAAAAAAGAATGGTCAGGAATC
>NW_027528243.1:443645-445361 GCF_008692635.1 Crocuta crocuta
TGGTCAGGAATCACCACCGGTCTGGTACTCCAAGTGCTTATGGAGTAAGCAAATCACTTTACCTCTTTGCATCAATGTCCTCATCTATAAAGTGGAGATAATAGCAGTACCTGCTTTACAGGGTTCTTTGGGGGGGAAAAAAAAGCAGGCAAAGCCCCTAGTAGATTGTCTGGAACATGGTAAGATGGGTATTTTTTTTTTAAATGTTTATTTTTGAGAGAGAGAGAGACACACAGTGTGAACAGAGGAGGGTCAGAGAGAGAGGGAGACACAGAATCTGAAGCAGGCTCCAGGCTCTGAGCTGTCAGCACAGAGCCTGAAGCAGGGCTCGAACCCACGAAAGGTGAGATCAGACCTGAGCTGAAGTCAGATGCTGAACAACTGAGCCACACAGGAGCTCCATATGTAAGTTTTTAAAATTTTTCTTTATTTTTAAAGCAGGTTTCATGCCCAGCAGAGAGCCCAGTGCGGAGTTTGAACTCACGACCCTGAGATCAAGACCTGAGCTGAGATCAAGAGTCCGACACTTCACTGACGGAGCCACCCANGAGCCACTTGAATTGTATTTCCTTACTGTCGCGATGGTTTTTCCTTTGTGGCTTTAGAATTAGCCGTCCTTTGTCATTTGCCACGTTTTATAGCTGCCTGCTCATTAGGTTTAATCCTGACCCTTGTAATTTTCATCCGCCTGCTCATAGACAGGGTTTACACTCTGCAGTGCCAGCTCTGAAATTGATTTTTTGATTGGCTTTTATAACACTTAACATCCACATGGTTTTATCAGCCTGTCTGCTACGTTGCCTCCGTAACTATCATCATCACAGAGCCAATGGTTATCTCCCCAACCCCTGGCTTTGGGTCCCATTTAGGAAGTAGGTATAGGGGACAAGTTGGGGAATTCAGGAACACAGCGTCTTCTCAATAATACAGACGTTTCCTGGTACAGAGTAATCCAAGGGAGAGAGGACAGATCCATGTGGCCAAGGATGAGGGACCTTCAAATCTGAACACTATTTGGGGCCACCGGGATGCCTCATCTTCTAGGTTTAACTAAGACCCCCAAGGCCACTTGGCAATCCTGGTGTATCCCTTAGTTAGCTCCTCTTCAGTGTCACTGACTGGCCCAGTGAGTCAATTCAAAGGCAATAGCGCCCCCTTCCTCTCTGTAGCGGGCGCTGTCTGTGCTTCCGGGATCCCCTTCAGGACTGAAGGACTCCATGCCGCTGGCACACAGCCCTCAGCTCTCAGACCCCTTTGGGGGTTGGTCCGGCTGAAGAGAGCCACTCTGCCCAAGGGCATGCCCCCTTCCCAGGGCAGCCTGCACCCAACGGACTGCTGATGGGGTTGGTGTAAAGGCCCCACCCCCCCAGTCCCAACTCCTGGCTTCAGAGCTTCTCCTGGGGCTGCCTGAGGCCTTTCTCGAACCCGAACCTCCCTTGCGGCCCAACATCTCCCTCCCCTGATCCTGCTCCCATTGCTTCCCTTCCGTGGCTGGTGACCCAGGAGCACTCCCTACTAAACACGCTGATCTTTATCTCAGAGCTGGCTTCTCAGCAAACCGGACCTGCCGCGTGCGCCCTCTCCTGCCCCAACCCCCTCGTCCTGCCCAGGGCTGAGACCCCTTCCCCGGGGTGCCCAGGTCCAGTCCACCTCCCCTCCCCTTGAGCCTTGCTCCATCACTCATGTCCTCTCTCTCTCCCGAAGCTTTAGCCCAAC
>NW_027528243.1:445388-446016 GCF_008692635.1 Crocuta crocuta
GTGATCTCCAGAGCTCTGCCCTCAGCCTTATTTTTTTTCTTAAAGTTTATTTATTTATTTTGAGAGAGAGAGAGCGTGCACAAGTGGGGGAGGGAGACACACACACACACACACACACACACACACACACACACACACACANAGACGGTTCCACATCTTTATACTAAATACAGGAATAGCGTTTCCACTCTTGCCTACAAGATGGGGCTAACGTAGTGTAGCGTGTGTGCCTTGCTCACACAGTTGTTCAAAGGGTTAAGCAAACTAATAGTTTTTAACTTAGAATTCTGTGTTAATAGGTAAGGGATCCNCACCAGTGTCCCCAGCGACTCAAGCCAGAAAACGGGCACCGTAGTCGGCGTGACCTCTCCCCCTTGTCGCCTACTTTTCACCAATGGTCACGTTCTGCGGACTCCACCTGCCCGCAGGTTCTCGACTCCCTCCTTTCTGCCTCCACTGACAATGTCCTGGCTCGCGCTTTGGGTGTTGGTTTTCTTAAGTCTATTTATTTTGACAGAGGCAGAGAGCGCGTGCGCGTGAGCACTGTCAGCACAGAGCCTGCTGCGGGGCTGAACTCGCGAACCGTGAGATCATGACCTGAGCAGAAATCGGACGCTTAACGGCTTGA
>NW_027528243.1:446098-446325 GCF_008692635.1 Crocuta crocuta
GCGCGGTGCCCCCCTGCTCACAGTGCCTCAGCGGCCCCCTGTTGCCTTTGGAATGAAGGAAAACCTCTTTTAATTGGCACCTCCAGGACCTGGCCGCCCCACTCCCACTCAGTGCTCGGGGCTCAGCGGGACTACCTGACGTGCTTTGAGCGCCCCTCACTCCCGTGTCTCAATGCCTCCTTGGCACGTGTCCTCTCTGGAAAGCTGCCTCATTACCCCCGGTTACT
>NW_027528243.1:446354-447287 GCF_008692635.1 Crocuta crocuta
GCCCCCTGCATTTGGCAAGTGTCTCTGCAAACTTTCCAGGCTCTTCAAGTGCTATCTCGGGCCCTGCCGTTTCCCCTCCTCCTTACAGACCTCCATCGGACGAACAGCACCTTCCCCACTCCCTCTCTTTCCAGGTCTTTCTTCCTACCGGACTGAGTTCCTTGAAGCCAACATTGCATCCTGTGGTGCCAGTTCCCAGCACGGGCACGGCACGGGGGGAAGGTGGGGGATCCCGCAGCTAGTAGCCACTCACTAAGGGTTTTGGGGGGATGAGTGGGTCATTGAGGCGTGAGAGAGAAGATGGAGGAGAACCTCACAGTTTTGCTCTGGCCACACGCCCCGGCTCTGGCGTCTGACATACCCAGTCATCCCAAAATGCAGTCTGCCTTTGCACCCCAGAGGTCTGGGGGGGCTGTGGTCTCCTCACCTTCCTGCATTACCAAAGGGGCACAAGTGTGGGGCACCTGGGTGACTCGTTCGGCTGAACATCTGACTTCAGCTCAGGTCATGATCTCACAGTTCGTGAGTTTGAGCCCCACGTCAGGCTCTATGCTGATGGCTCAGAGCCTGGAGCTGCTTCAGATTCTGTGCCTCCCTCTCTCTCTGCCCTTCCCCTGCTAGCACTCTCTCTCTGTGTGTCTCTCTCTCAAAAATAAATTTAAAACAAAACAAAACAAACAACAAAGAAGCAGAAGTGAGCCTGAGCCCTCAGAGCGCTGCCTGTGGCCCCAGCCGGGTGGGGAAGACCCTTGCCCCCTGCTTGGTGACCATTCCCACCCATGTCTCTGAGAGAAGGGCCCCCCTCCCAAGCCCTCTGCTGGTTGACTGTTAGGAATGGAGTCGGTGAGGGGGGAGAGAATCTCAGCCAGGCTCACCACCACTTCCTGTACCACTTTTGTATATAGCAGCGTGTGCCACTCCGGGTGCCGCAAA
>NW_027528243.1:447306-452040 GCF_008692635.1 Crocuta crocuta
TCAAGAAGCCTCTTCCTTTTTAGCCCCTTGTGCTAGATATTTTCTGTGTGTGCTGTGACATGGAAGAAGGTTGATTAATATTGTTCGATGATATCTAATAATTCTGGTCAGGAACTGGGTCACCTGAGTGGCTCAGGTGGTTAAGCGTCCGACTTCAGCTCAGGTCATGATCTTATGGTTTGTGAGTTCGAGCCCCGCGTCTGTCTCTGCTCTGACAGCTCAGCCTGGAGCCTGATTCTGTGTATCCCTCTCTGTTGGCCCCTCCCCTGCTCTCTCTCAAGAATAAATAAGCATTAAAAAAAATTTTTTTTGAAGCTTTTTCTCATGTCTTAAAATATGGCAGGGTTCTTTTTTTTGTTAATTCCCATTTTACAAGGGAGAAAACCAAGGCGTAGCGAGGTCAAAAGACCTACGTGCGACAGGACTGTCAGAGACAAAGCTAGTAAGGGTAAGTGGCTTCCTAAGAACGGGAAAATGAGAAAGCCCGGCTTCTGGAAGGGCAGCTAACTGGCTGAGGGGCCAAGCCCTCTGAGGCTGCCTGGCCACTGTGCATTTACACTGTGCCCACAAGGGGTCAGTAGGTTCCGTGGGAGCTGAGTGGGGTCTGTGGAGGCGGAGCCGTCCTCACCGATAGCAGCCGCCTTACAGGAAGTCGTGCCGGCCCCGGAATGTGCAGGAAGTGCCTCCTCCTGATATACCAGGGGTTGTGACTGGCCAATGGCGTGCTTACCCCAGGAAGGCGGGGGAGGTTCCCACGGGCAGTGCCTTGGTGTGTGGCCAGTCCTCCGGACGTGACTGGCTGTCTGTGGTGGGCAGTGCCTGTCGATGAGGCAGCTGGCCCACACACGCCCTGCCCGAGGGGCCGCAGCTGTCCCCCCAGGGATAACTGGCACCAGAACTATCACAGGGCTGGGTCTGTTAGGCCAGAACCTTCCCGGGTGAGGGAGGCTGAGAGCAGGCGAGACTTGAAGAAGCAAGTCTCCAAGATTTGGACTCAGACCTGGGTTTGAATCCTGACTCTTCCTCTTTATATTAACCGTGACCTTGGACAGGTTTATGGTGCAGTCTCCTAACTGGTAGAGCAAGGAATAAAAACGCCCTTCAGGGTGACTCTGAGGACCTCTTCACTCATCGGTCTGGCAAATACTGGAAAACCTATAAGCTAGGCTAGGGACTAGCTTCAGGGCATGTGACGATGCTTGGCTTCAGTGCCTGGCACAAAGCAAGGGTCCAATCGTGATAGCTTCTCTTTGAAGGTCAGGCCATGAATTTGGACTCGAAATAGCAGGCAGTTGGACACATTCCGAACAGAAGAGAAGCAGGAGGAAAAAATCACCGGGGGAAAGCTCCACTCATATCTGCACAGTACGGAGGCAGGACTGAAAAATGCCAGCCAAGGGGCGCCTGGGGGGCTCAGTCGGTTGAGCGTCCGACTTCGGCTCCAGTCATGATTTCACCGTTTGTGAGCTCAAGTCCTACATCGGGCTGTCTGCTGTCAGCACAGAGCCCACTTTGGATCCTTTGTCTCCCTCTCTCTTTGCTCCTCCCCTGCTCTCAATCTCTCTCAAAAATAAATAAACATGAAAAGAAAAAAAAAGAAAAGAAAAAAAAATGCCAGCGTTCTGCTCTCCACAGCATCATAAAATACAGCCAGAGCAAGAGGCTACCCTGGTCTGGCGTTGAACCCACACTGCAGCTGGGGACAGGAAGTAGCGAGAGGGAGGCAGAACCGAGAAGAAGCCTCTGCTCTCTGGAAGCTTCTGGGCTTCGCTTTGCCCATCACCTTGCGTGCCTTGAGTGGTTGGTTTCAGGATGTGGGGAAAAGGTGTGGACACGCATATGCAGCAGCAAGGACTTGAGCCAGGGCATTTGAAGGACATGAGAACACAAGAGTACGGAAATGCCACACTGTGGGGGAGGCCTTGATTCCTCGGACTCAGACAAGGGCATCATGGGATGCAAAGACCCAGACGCCCTTGAGTCTTTTAGTCAATGAATTTATCCAACTCGTTGAATTTAGTCAGTGAATTCAGCCATCAACAGTGCTGCCGCATCTCTTTTCAGTCCGCCTCCCCAACTGGAATGCTTTCCACACACTTTTGCCTCCTCCTATAAAGAAATCCTTTTCTTAAAAACACACTTCTCCCTAGCATCAAGTGATAGCATCTTCTGGTACATCAGAATGCCCCCCAGACTGCAGGCATATGTCCCAGCCTCCAATGCCAGCAAAGCTGGTGAAAGAGGAGCCCCTGGAGATCATTTTCTACGTTAGCCAACTGAGGATCAGAGAGGTAAAGTGACTCGTCAAAGGTCTCACAGCCAGCGAGTGGTAGGTTGAATTAGAAATTTCCCGGGGCGCCTGGGTGGCTCAGCTAGTTAAGCGTCCAACTTCAGCTCAGGTCATGATCTCGCAGATCGTGGGTTCAGGCCCTGTGCCAGGCTCTCTCTCTCTCTCAAAAATGAATATACATTAAAAAAAATTTTTTTTTTAAATTTCCATAGGTTCTTAGTTGGCAGACTGGTGTATGTTTCCCACCCCCTGCCCCTGAAGCCAAATGGCTTCCCATTTGGGATGTACTTTTCTGGACTTCCCTCTACTCTCTGTCCCGGCCCCAATTTCCTTTCATTCTCTCCATGTGGGCATGGTTGGCAGCTAGACCAAAGTGGTTTGTAGGGTGGTGGAGGCACCAAGCTGGCTTCAGCTACCTTCTACGGAGCCAGCATTCAGGAAGCAAAGCAGTGGACCTTCCTATCAGCGCCAACGTGACACGCTAGAGCCAGAGCCCTTCCAGGGCCAGACTGAGGGTGGAGCAAGGAACGTGCGGAGAGGGGAAGTTCTCGGCTGAGGACCACAGGCCTGACAGTTCCTGTCGGGGCCGTCTCTGGGCAATACTGTGAGGAAGTGAGAGCAAAGTTAGTTGACATTGAAGAACTATTCGTTTTTTTTAAATAAGGTTTTATTGTTGTAAGTAACCTCTGCACCCAACATGGGGCTCCAACTCATAACCCCGAGATCAAGAGTCACATGCTTTACCAACTGAGCTGGCCAGGCGCCCGAGAACCATTCATTTTTTTCAAGAAGAGTTGACTGGGAGTGCAAACTGGTGTGGCCACTCTGGAAAACAGTATGGAGCTTCCTCAAAAAATTAGAAACAGAACTACCGTACAACCCAGCAATTGCACTACTAGGTATGTATCCAAAGGATGCAGGTGTGCTGTTTCGTAGGGTCACATGCACCCCAGTGTTTATAGCGACACTATCGACAATAACCAAAGTATGGAAAGAGCCCAAATGTTCACCGACAGATGAATGGATGAAGAAGATGTGGTGTATACATGCAGTGGAGTATTGCTCAGCAATCCGAAAGAATGAAATCTTGCCATTTGCAACTACGTGGATGGGTCGAGAGGGTATTACGCTAAGCGAAATTAGTCAGAGAAAGACAAATGCCATCTGACTTCAACTCGTAGGAGGACTTTAAGATACAAAACAGATGAACATAAGGGAAGGGAAGCGAAAATATAAAAACAGGGAGGGGACAAAACATAAGAGACTCTTAAATATGGAGAACAAACAGAGGGTCGCTGGAGGGGTTGTGGGAGGGGGGCTGGGCTAAATGGATGAGGGGCATTAAGGCATCTACTCTTGAAATCACTGCTGCGCTATACGCTAACTTGGATGTAAATTTTTAAAAAAATGAAAAAAAAAAAAAAAGAAAAAAGGAGTTGACTGCCTTCTACAAGCCAGGCACTGACCAGGTGAATGAGAAGGGCAAAGTCCCTACCCAGCTGCACGGACCTTATAGCCTAGTAAGATCCAGAAAAGGTTTTTATTTGTGGGCTTTTTCACAAAACACATACATGATTATTAGTCATGTGCCCGTCCTCTACGGAGTTTCCATTAGTGTTGGAGTACCTCTCGGACCTTTGAAACTTGTGTTTCTGGTGCCGAAGTACTTCTGAACCTTGGGCTTAACCAGTGGAGTGTGGGTACATGTATAACAACGTGCTCTCTGGGAGGAAGGGTGTGCGTGTATATTTGTACGTAAGTTATTTGTAAATTTTACTGATATAAAGGATGCATGGCATACAACTTACATGTAATATAAAAGCACACAATATTATTAATACATTATTAAGAAATTAATTTTAGGGACGCCTGGGTGGCTCAGTCGGTTGAGTGTCTGACTCTTGATTTTGACTCAGGTCATGATCCCAGGGTTGTGGGGTCGAGCCCCGTGTGGGGTACCGCACTGAGCATGGAGCCTGCTTGAGGTTCTCTCTCTCTCTATCCCTCTGCCCATCTCCTCCACATGCACCCACACTCTCTCACTAAAATACATAAAATAGGGGCACCTGGGTGGCTCCATAAGTTAAGCGTCCAACTCTTGATCTTGACTCAGGTCATGATCTCACGATTCAGGAGTTCGAGTCCCACATCCGACTCTGCTGATAGTGCAGAGCCTTGTTAGGGATTCTCTCTCTCTCTCTCTCTGCCCCTCCCCAGCTAGCACTCTCTCTCTCTCTCTCTTTCTCTCTCTCTCAATATAAATAAACTTTTAAAAAGTAAAATAATCTTATAAATTTATTGTCAACAAATTTTATTAGTAACATTTTCTTGATATTAATTAATATAATTTTAATATTGTCAATTAGTAGCTAGCTGAGTTTCACAGAATGCTTCTGTTGATTTTTGCCAGACTCTTGTGTCTGTAAACTTGGGATTATTATTGA
>NW_027528243.1:452177-452513 GCF_008692635.1 Crocuta crocuta
CTTGGGGCCCGATGTGAGATCAAGACCTGAGCTGAGATCAAGAGCCAGATGCTTCCTTCACTGGCTGAGCCTCTCAGGCACCCTGGTGGTTCTCACATGAACGTTGGCTGATCTTTTCATTTTTTAAAAATGTGTCTTTATTTTTGAGAGAGACAGAGTGTGAGTGGGGGAGGGGCAGAGAGAGAGGGAGACAGAATCCAAAGCAGGCTCCAGGCTTCGAGCTGTTAGCACAGGGCTCGAACTCACGAACCATGAGATCCTGACCTGAGCCCAAGTCGGACGCTTAACCGACTGAGCCCCCCAGGCGCCCCGATCTTTTTATTTTTGTGTGAGACA
>NW_027528243.1:452633-452827 GCF_008692635.1 Crocuta crocuta
CTTTTCATTTATGTGTGAGACAACAAAGACCTATGTCACAGCTTCATTAATTCATCCACGAGGAGAACGTCTTTCATGGATATGATAATGGTTTTCAGACACCAAAAGATTATTTCCTCATTATTTGGTACCATTCACCATGTGACAGTTGCAGGCATGACTCACAGTTGAATTTGATCTGCATGATTAACATT
>NW_027528243.1:452982-453553 GCF_008692635.1 Crocuta crocuta
TGCATGATTAACATTCCACCCCCCTCATTTTCTTGGGTCTAGAAAACAACAAAAATTGAACCAAAGCCTGATTAAGAGCGTTTGCCAGTCTCTGCGTTGTACGCCCCCAGCGCAGGGCGGGTTGCCATCCCCAGCTTTACTGTGCTTTTGGGAAGAGACATGCAGTTGCCCTCTGCCATACAGTATTTCAGCCCCACGGATGCGGCAGATAATAATCTCACATGCACAGATCACAGGAAAACAGAGTAAAGTGGTTAGGAAATGATGAGTTTGCAGGTCTTCACCACCTAGTTTTTAGTAGAATTTATTTTCTTAACAACCAGCTCTCGTTTGTGGCAAGCTAGCGCTTGGCTCTCGTGCCTGCCAGAAGGAACTGGGCTCCAGCACGCCCTTGGGCCTGGCTAGATTTCCAGGGCCGGACTGACCCTCACCCTGTCTCCCTCTCCCCTCTGCCATCCATTCAAGGACCTCCCAGCCCACCGCCACAACTGGGGAGCTCCTGGATTCCAGAGCTAACCCTAGCTGCCACCTTGAATGAAGGTGCTGGACAGAGTGACAACAGTGGTCTTTC
>NW_027528243.1:453634-454255 GCF_008692635.1 Crocuta crocuta
AAAAAAAAAAAAAAAAAAAGCAGAGGTGGAAGAGAGCCAGGGACGCTCACAGTGATTCTGGAAGGCACATCTGGCAAGCACTCAAGGCTAAGAGGGAAAGGGAGGATGAAGAGGTGAGGGCAGCGGGGCTCGGGCTCAGCCCTCTGTCCATTTGGCTCTACTCCTAGGCTATAATTTACTGTTGAAGACTTTCCAGAAAGGCTGGTGATGGTGGAGACTGGGGGTCGGGGAGAGGGGCCCAGACCCTTCTCTGCCACCTCTAGGATGTTAGCCAGAGCTCCGGAAGCTACTCCTGCAGGTGGCCTGGAGTTTGTTCTTGGAGTCTACATTTGGGGCCCATTTCTCCTGCAGGAGAGGTTAGCAGTGACTCTGGGCCTGTCGTGGGATCTGACTCCCTCTCAGGAAAGCCCGCTCAGCAGTCCGGGCCATCCTCTGTGCGCGGGCCACAAAGGAACCCTGTTTCTTTCCGGGTGTCTCTGCCTTCCAGGTCACCCACCCCCAGGCCGCTTATCAGGCCCCACTGCTCCCAGGTGGCTGGGCCACGCTGGCACGTCCTGCATGAATGAGTAGCCTGTGTTTGCACCTAGGCTGGGAGCTGCCCCAGGGCACGGGCCCCAGCCC
>NW_027528243.1:454308-454840 GCF_008692635.1 Crocuta crocuta
CCAGCCCGGCCCCGCCCATCCCTCAGCACAAAGTGACTGAATGAATCCGGGAGTACGAGCCTGGAGGCCACTCAAGATTTCCTCCCAGGGAAACAGAAGCACAGTGCGGCGCCTCGTGTGGAAGCGCTCATTTCTCTTGTACAAGGAGTGTCCTTTATTATTGCTAACACTTGGTGGGCGGGGAGGGCACACTCCCATGTCCTTCCCCTACCCCGCCCCCAACACACACACAGGTTTTTCCGGGCTAGATGTTCTGTAACCAGGATGTTCCGAGTCAGTTGTTTCCCTTCCAACCCAAGAGAAGTCACCTTTACTCCTACCTCCCTGTGCGTGCTCCACCCTGCGCCCACGGAGGCCGCTGGCCAAAGTGCTGACTGGGAGCGATTGCTCTTGGCAAGGGCCTGAGAACATCCTGTGCGTCGGAGAGGCCGGGGCTGCCCTCCCTGGACGACACGGGATGGGACGTGACCAGGGGCAGGACGCCGACACTGAGGGCTCACAACACTCGCAGTGGGGAGGGAGCCAAGTGGAC
>NW_027528243.1:454965-458329 GCF_008692635.1 Crocuta crocuta
GACAACCCCATTCCCGGGGGTTCGAAAAAGAAGGAAGGCCTCCTGGGAAGTCCACAGGGAGGCAGGGCACTGGGGTGTGGGTAGTAAGATGTCTCCGGGTCCACTGTTACTGTTGTCCTTACAATAATGCAGAGTGACAAGGAGGCATCGTAAAACCCTTGTGCAGGGAATGACCACGTCTGTCATCTCCAAGGAGCACATCCACACCTTCTGTCAACATGCCCTGGGCTGAATGACCCTACGAGTGTACCAGGTGGGAAGTTCTGGTGTGTGTGTGTGTGTGTGTGTGTGTAAGAGTCTGACTCTTGATCTTGGCTCAGGTCATTATCTCGTGGTTTGAGAGTTCGAGCCCCACATGGGGCTCTGTGCTGACAGTGTGGCACCTGCTTGGGATTCTCTCTCCCCCCACCTCTCTGCCCCTCCCTTATACATGTATGTACACACACTCTCTCTCTCTCAAAATAAATAAGCAAACGTTAAAAAAAATTAAAACTTTGTTTTTAGACCAGACTTTGCTTGTGTGCAAAACTTTGTTTTTAGACCAGACTGCTTGTGTGCTCCAGGCCCCCTAGTCCAAATGTCACTCGGATGCCCCACAAGCAACTGAAATTTCGTGTGGCCTACGCTTATCGCCCTCCCCTTCCCCCTCGAGCCCCCAGTCCGTCCTGTCCCATGATCCCTTTCTCAAGAAATAGCAGTGCCCCCACCTACTTGGCCAATGGGGAAACCTGGACCCCACCGCCACCCCACATCTCCATACTTTCCTCAGTCACCAAGACAGACCTGTTCTATCCTGCACATTTTTGCGTCACCAAGCCAGCTGCGCTCCCCGTCAAGACGTTAGGTCAGGCCACCGTCTTCTTGAAGTGCAGCAGCAGCCTCCAGATTTGCTTTCTCGCCTTTGGTCGTCACTTCGTCCCTATTGCACTGTCCTCAGCCCTGTCCTTGAACCAGGCCTGAATGATGTGTCCAAGCAGGGAGAAGGCCCACCTGCCCCAGCACAGCGTTCTCTCTCCAAGTTGTAGGTACCCAAGGGTTCCCTTATTTCGGTCAGCTCTTGGGACACGTGCTGGCATATTAGCGAGCTCCCCCTTGAGCAGAACCCAGCTTCTCCGATTTATCCTCCTGGCATCGAATTTTCCCAAGCAAAAAGGAAGGAATGTGAAATGAGAAGTAAGTTTTGACGCCACTGAGGAAGTCGGGAGAAGGCACCGAGTGGGGTCTTGTGCCTAGAGGGGATTCTCAGGAATTGAGGAAAGTGGCTTCCAGAAAAGGTGCGCCCTGAGTCCTGAAGGGACCACCCGGAAGAACGAGTGCCCAGAGGAGGGCGTTAGCCTGGGGAAGGGAGGGTTTCAACTGGCCTGAGACTGGGTAGGAGCTTCGTTCCCAGGGTCTCTCGGGGTGGACCATCGAAGATGTCCCAGAGGGAGAGTGCTAAGATCTCCCAGGATGTGGTCTGGGCTTCCTTCCAGAAGGGAGGCAGAAACCGGAAACGGGGCAGAGGAAACTGGGAGTGACGCTGTAGAAGTGGCTCCCATTCTCCCCTCTGAGACCTCTGATCTGAGGAGATGACGGAGCCCCACATTTCTGCTCTGGGTGGGTGGGTCCTGATCCTCCTCAGAGTGTGAAGAAGGCTTTTCGCCTGTCCTGCTAATTCTTCACAAGGCACATGTCTCTCTTCCCAACCCCCATCCCGCCGGCCACCCGGGCCTCTCCCCGCTCAGCCTGCAGTGGGCCGGTCTCTCCTCCATCGTTGCTCTCCCTCTGAAGCCAGTCCCTCTCCCTGAACTCGTTGGGAATACCACTTTTTATCTCTCTCAGCCCTGCAGCCCTGTGATGCACTGTAGGTGACATCGCTTCCCAACCTGTAAACGACCAAAGCTACGAGTTACAAAATGAAACAGGAGTCAGCATCGTGGCGCGAGGGCTTTTTTCCCCCTGCATGTATGTGTTCTGCATATCTTGTGCTCGGGATTAAAGTCCCTTCTCCAATCGTAGTTTGCACGTCTCTTTGAGATCTGGCTGCTGCAAAATGGGCAGCTGCTGGTCAAAGGGGACAGACTTGCACGTTATGAGTATGTTCTAGACATCTGCCATACAGCACGGCGATTACAGTTAATCAGACAGTATTATGGACTTGACAGTTGCTAGGAGAGTCCGTCTTAAGTGGTCGCAGCACAAAAAAGAAAGGGTGAGGCTGTGCCGTGATGGAAGTGTTAGCTCACACTGTGGGGAGAATCATTTTGCAACATCTAAGTGTATCAAACCAGCACGTAGCGCATCTCCAAAGAACACAATGTCACCTGTGAATTATATCTCAGGAAAGCTGAGAAAACAAAGATCTGGCTGCTGTTTTCCCCTCTCGCTGCTCCCCCTCCCCACCATTCCTTTGCACCTGACACCCCGTCGTCATTTTGTAATTTTTATTTGGGAAGAATTTCCAATTTGGAAAACCTGGGAAAAATAAAAACAGCACAAAAAACACTTGTGTACCCTTTTACCCAGATTCGCCTCTTGTTAACATTTTATCCTATTTCCTTTATCATTTGGGTTCTCTCTCCTCACCCACACGTACCCACACACATTGTGTATATACATTATATATACACACATACACGTACACACATTATATGATCACATTCTGTATATCCATCTTGTACACTGTTTTCTGAGCCATGGGCGGGTAAGTTGTTGTATACGTCCTGATACTTCCCCCCTGCCCTTCAGTGAATTTCCGCAGGCTAGAGATGTCCTCTCCAAGGCCATAGCACGGCCATCGGTTTCATGCATCGAACAGTGTTACGATACTTTAGTCTGCGGTCCATATGGCAGTTTTGTCAGGTGACACACACGGATGTCCCTTAGAACATTTCTTCCTTTCCGTACAGGAGCTACTCTAGAGTCAGGCATTGCACCGAGTTGTTCTTTCTATTTAGTCGTCATTAATCTGGAACATTCCACAGCATCTTCCAGTCTTTTAGGACCTTGCTATTTTTGGAGAAATCACTTCCCCATCTTGCCTATATATATATGTGTGTAGGTATGCATGTGTATATATATATTTTTTGTGTGTTTTTGCTTTTTGCTTTCCTGCCAACATTTTATTTTACTTCCTGCCAAAAATTTTTCAAGTTTTAAAAAAATGTCTTAAGTTTGTTTACTTTTGAGAGGAGGGAGGGGGCAGAGAGAGAGGGAGAGATAGAATCCTAAGCAGGCTCCACACCATCAGCATGGAGCCTGATGTGGTGCTCAAACTCACAAACCGTGAGATCATGACCTGAACTGAAACCAAGAATTGGACGCTTAACTGGCTGAGCCCCCCAGGCGTCCTTCCTGCCAACATTTTAAAGCAAATGGTCCTCGT
>NW_027528243.1:458446-460774 GCF_008692635.1 Crocuta crocuta
GCTCTGTGTTTGCCACGTGCTTCCCCATGACTGGATTGGGGATTCCCTGTCTCTCCTGGCACACCAGATGGGTGATATGGTGTCCGATCTGGGGGCACTGAGTGTATATCTGTCTCTCATTGGTGATGGTAATTTTGATCACCAGTTCCGGGGGGTGGGGGTGGGGGTTCAAGTGCTCTACGGCTTTTTTTTTCTCCCCTGCATATAATAGTCTGTGGCGAGACACTTTAAGACCATCAGATATCCTGCTTCTCATCAAGATCCCCACTGCATTTAGCCTCCATTGCTAATCCGTGTCCAGTCCCATCTTTACAACGATGGTGGCCAAATGACAAGTTTTCAACTTCACCCATTGGCCCTTGCACTGTAGCTATGTTTTTATACCTAGTGTATTATATTTACATTACATTGTATTATATTACTGATTTTGCACCGTAGCTATTTGGAGCCACCCTTGCTTTGCCGCCTCTGCTGAGTCCCTCAGCTGACTCCCGCAGCCCTGGCTGCCACAAACGGATGGGGGCGCCATTCACAGTGCAGCTGAGCCAAGGGGCAGCTGTGGGTCTCGGTTTAGAGGAAACTTCCTCCTGGGGGCTTTCCCAGATTCCCCAAGTGCTGGTTAGGCAGTCATGCGCTTTGCCCCCCAAGCTCTGTCCGCAGACCCCCATCAGCATCCTCCTCACACTATGTTGTGATGGTCTTACTTTTCTCTACTCCCTCATTGGGATACAAGCTCTTTAAGGGCAGGGCTTTTCACCCTTGTGTTCTCGGCCGGGCCCCGCCCAGGTTATGCATTGAGCAAATGTCAGATCCGTGAACGAGTTTGGTCTCATGTTCTAGTTGGTTAGACAGTTAGATACATATAGACATAGACATATACAGATAGTTATATCTAGCTAGCTGGCTGGCTGGCTTCTCCGGTAGAGGACAAAGTCCTTAAGGACAAGAAGCACACTTCATTCATCTCCGGATCCTCTTCCCCTCCCCCTCAGCACTTGGCACAGGGCCTTGTTCGTAACAGGCACTCAGCAAAGTTTTGCTGAATGAGTCCGTATGTGTACATCGGTTGATAAGGAGACGCTTCCGCCCCACCCTGCCCTGCCCTTCACAGAACTGCACTCAACTCTGTTTGGGTGACCTTGGGAAGCAGGTGGTGTGCCCTTTGAACCCTTGCTTTTCTGGCGCTGTGGCCCCAGCCCTGCCTGAGCCTAGACACAGGAAATGCAGGTGTATGCGGTC
This sequence comes from Crocuta crocuta, assembly GCF_008692635.1. Taxonomy (NCBI): domain Eukaryota; kingdom Metazoa; phylum Chordata; class Mammalia; order Carnivora; family Hyaenidae; genus Crocuta; species Crocuta crocuta. The sequence continues at coordinate 459,686 of NW_027528243.1, forward strand.
AAGGTCATTAGGCTTCCCTTTACTGAGGGATGCCAATATCTGAGTGAGTCTCTGAGGGTGACCGAGGGCTGGCCAGGACCCATCTTTGAGGTTCTGAAGCCCTTCCTAGAGGACGGTCCCTGGCGCTCGCCATGGAACTCTCCAAGAGCCTCTGGGCTGACCTGACTCTGGAAGTCCTTCTGGCGCCAGGTCACTTGGAAGGCACAGTGCTTGAGTTGGGATAAAAGAGAAACAGGAGAGGCTTGGAGAGAAGGTCTAGGAGGGGTCCCGGGCTGATAACCCGGCCCCTTGAAAGGCACGGGGCGCCTCTGTTGTCTGGTGTCTTGCTCTGCAGCCCCGCAGGGCAGCCTGTCACCATGGCAGCACGTACGGCTCTGGGGACGCTGAGCACTGCTGACAGCCAGAGCTACCCTTCCCAGAAGTCACAGGCCGGGGATGCTCTTGGGAGGCTCTTCTAAGCCTTTTAGAGATGGACGGGGTCCCCCGGGGCAGCTCCAGGGAAAAGGCGGTGTCGTAGGACTTTAACTAGCACAATCTTGCCTTTTTAAGTCTGTTTGTTTATTTCGAGACCAGGGAGAGCACAAGTAGGGGAGAGACAGAGAGCGGGAGCTTGAGAGAGAGAAAATCTCAAGCAGGCTCCGCACTGGCAGCACAGAGCCCGATGTGGGGCTCGAACTCATGAACTATGAGAGCATGACCTGAGCCAAAGTCGGACGCATAACTGACCGAGCCACCCAGGCGCCCCATCACAATCCTGCCTTTTCATCTTTTCATCTACACACAGGCTGTTCTTCAGGCTTCCCTCTGTCAGAGATGCACCATACACCGCGGCATTCAGCTTTTCCCTGTAGGAAGAAAATGCACGAAGGGGCCCCCCATCCGTACGTGGAAGCCTTAAAACTTACACCAGAGGGGTTGGGGTGGGGATGGATCTAACACAGGAATCCCTAACATGGAAATGTTAATTGGTATTTTAAAAGCACTTATAGAGCATTTACCATACCCCAGGCACCATCTTAAAGGCTTTGCAATCTGTGTACTCCTTAAATTCTCATAACAACCCTTTAAAGTAGGGCCAGTTTAGGAAAT
>NW_027528243.1:460779-464833 GCF_008692635.1 Crocuta crocuta
TGGGGCCAGTTTTCAAACCTGTTTTATAGTTGAAGAAACTGAGGCACAGAGAGGTTAAACGCTTTGCTTAAGGTCACACAGCTGATAAACGGCAGTCACTCTAGCCCAGGTAGCGCGAACCCCAGACTCTGTTCTCTTGGCCATTCAGTCCTGCCGCCCTCCTTGGGCGTATGTGATCCTCGCGAGAACAGAACAGGACAAGGAGTGGCCTGTCCACTTCCCCTTTTCCTTTCTTCTCTGGGCCCTTTTATACGGACCAGATGCAAGGGTCCAGCCTGTCCCCAAGTCACATCAGAGACAGAGAGAGGAAAGGGGCTGAGGCATTCCTCAACGATCGAGAAACTCCTGCGCTTTCGGGGCACATGGGAGGGAGGCTCAGCCCATTAAGCATCCGCCTTTGGCTCAGGTCACGATCTCACGGTTCGTGGGTTCAAGCCCACATCTGGTGAGCTCGAGNCCACGGGGGCGGGGCTGGAGCCACTCCAGGCTCTGCCCTCTCTCTCCCTCTCTGCACCTTGTGAGATTCTCTCTCTCTCTCTCTGCCCCTTGGTCACTTGCGCACGTGCTCTTGCTCTCAAAAACAAAACAAACAAGAAACTCCTGCGTTCTATACCCTGAGCCGAAATGCTGAGCCAAGGGTGCCTGGCGACACCCCAAAGATGAACCTGGCATCGAAATCTTTTTTACCCTAGTCTCAGGCAAGAACCACCACCGAAGAGCAGCCAGAACGAAGCTCGGGCTCGGCGCCGAACAGAGCCGGCAAGGGCCAGAGCACATGAGGGTGGACAACANGGGTGAGGGTCACAGGCTTCGGGGTGGACATTCAATCGCCAGGCTTTCTTTAAAGGGAGATGCATTTAAAAAAAGGGGGGGGTGAGGGGGTGCGTTTGGCACTCTGCTGAGCCCTGGGAAAACAAAGAGGAGTTAAAAAACGCCACCGTTTGTGCTACTATAACCTACGCTCACACATGCTTCGATGATCTCTGGAGGGGACAGCAGAATGTGGTCACAGATGATCTGTGAGTGGTTTGGCTCCAGCGGAGTGGGGAGGAGGGAGAGAGACGAAGCGGTCACTGCAAACCCTTTATACCCTGTGAATTTGCTGTCGGAGGCACCGGTTACCTATATGTTACCTCATCCACATATGTGGCTCAGGCTTTGGCTCAGGTCATGATCTCGCAGTTTGTGAGTTCGAGCCCTGTGTCGGGCTCTGTGCTGACAGCTCGGAGCCTGGAGCCTGCTTTGGATTCTGTGTCTCCCTCTCTCTCTCTGCCCCTCCTCTGCTCATGTGCTCTCTCAAAAATAAACGTTAAAAAAATTTTTTTAAAAATGCAATCTTAAAAAAAAAAAAAGAATCTTTGTTTTCTTCCGGATTTCGACCTCCTGTCCCCCAATCCCGGTCCTGCGTGGAGCAGATGCCAGGCTGATCTGTTTGCAGGGGTTCTGCCCACACCATCAGGCCTGCCGGCCACCAGACTCTGGTCCTTCCTGGCCCTTCTGGGGAGATGCAAACAGCACAGCGGCCAAGAGCTAGAACAGAAGCAGGAATCAGTGCTGAGGTCGCACACCCGTACTAACGGGGCAGGGGAAGGGACTGCCACCAGTGTCCTGCTGCACTTGTTCCCTTGCCGGAGCATCTAGGAGTCACCACATTTCTATGGTCGTTGCCCTCGGCCAGATAGCATCTGCCCCCTTGTGGACTGTGCTTTTCTGACATTTTGGGAGAAGACCAGAAATCCGTGCAGGCTCTAAGATTCCTGGAAAAATACCATTGCCTGAAAATCTTGCAGGGTCCGGGAATCGGCCACTGTGACTTTCACTGACCAGGAACGGCAGAACCCCTCGTGAGTCTTCTGGATTCTTCTGCGTGTTGACTCGGGGCTCCGGACGGCGCCCAGCTCCCTGCCCTTTGGCAGTAAAGCCCGCTCAGCAGGCCTCTGCATCTTTCTGGGCCCATCCCCGTGTCCCCTTTGAGCTTACAAGCATGTCCCTGCAGTCTCCTTTCAAGCCTAACATGTCCCCTTGATTCTCCTTGCCCCTCGTTGCTTTCTGTAATCCTGGAAATCTGCTCCAGCTGAAGGGGTGTGATCCCAGGCCTATGAAATGTCCTTGCGGGTTGAGGCAGGCACTGAATACACATTATGTCACTGAGTCTTCAGGACAACCTGGTGAAGTGGGTATTATCATCAGAAGGGACGGGCGCCTGGGCGGCTCACTCGGTTAAGCGTCCGACTTGGGCTCAGGTCATGATCTTGCGGTTCGTGAGTCGAACCCCACATCGGGCTGTCTGCTGTCAGTACAGAGCCCGCTTCGGATCTTCTGTTCCCTCCTCTCTCTGCCCCTCCCCTGCTCAGTCTCCCTCCCTCCCTCTCTCTCGCACACACAAAATAAATACATTTAAAATATAAATAAATAAATAAGTGGAAATGAGTTGCAGAGATGTTAGGCAACTTGTCAGAGGCCACCAAGGCAATGCCAGCAGAGCCAGGATTCAAACTCCGGGCTCCCTGACTCCACAGCTTATGCCCTTCGGCCAACTGCCACATTCCTCCAGTCACTCGCTTTTTCATCAAATATTTATAGAGCTTTCTCTACATGCTGGTTCCTGTGCTTGGTGCTGAGGCTACAGAAATGAACAAGCCACGCATGGCCCTGTCCCCCGCTTCTTGAGCTTCCAATCTGGCGGGGCGGGGAGGAGGTCCATGCGTCACGCCACCGTGTCCTTCCGGTCTCTGTCGGCTTGTCCTGACTCTCTCCAGTTAAGGGGAAGCTTTGATTTCAACTTGGCCAAAGTCAGTCGTTCATTTGTTTGTTCATTCCACAAACACTTTGCGAGAGCCCGCTATGTGCCAAGCCTACTGTGTGCTGGTCACTGGGATATGATCGTGAGCCAAAGCAGACGTCCCTGTCCTCTGGCACCCGCAGTTCCCAATTATTCATGCCTTCTGGCCTCTGCACTTTTAGGCATGCCATTCCCTCCGCCCAGATGCCCTTCCCTACGCCCCTTTACCGAAATCCAGTCCAATCCTCAAGGCTCGTCTGGAGTCTTGCCTCGGCGGGGAGCCTCTACCCGCCTGCGCACTGCGATTGCCCCTGGCTCTGAAGGCATCCAGCGTTTGCCAATCGGACACAAGTGTCTGGACACGTCAGGTGGCACACACCAGACATTCCTGCACCCTTAACTTTCACGTTTGTAAATGGCTCCTGTCCCCGAACTTGACTACTGTTCCCATCATCACCTGTTAAACATTTCCTTTCTCTTCCAGAAGCAGTTCCCAAGTGCCTGCTATGTACTTTAGCCAGGGAACAGCTCTTCGAATTAACAGAACGTTCGTAAATACTTTAGCATTTGACGGTGACAAAATGCTACCATTTATTTAGCTTTTCAGCTATAAAATGTAATTGAGGGGCGCCTGGCCGGCTCGGTTGGGAGAGCGTGTGACCCTTGATCTCAGGGCTGTAGGTTCGAGCCCCACGTTGGGGGTAGACGTTATTTACAAAAATAATAAAATCTCAAATAACAATAGTAATATGTAATTTAAATTTCGGAGTAGACAAATACATCCTTCTCGAGAAAATGCAAGCATAGATCTGGCTACTGTATTCTTTGACCACCCCATCCCACTCCAGACCCCCTCAGAGATGTGGGTGAGGAAACGGAAGCTAGGAGCAGTCACATGGTGTGGCTAAGGTCACACAGCCAGGTGGGGGGCGGAATTTTCCGAGTCTAAATCTCTCGTTTCTAATTTTTTTTTCCGCGCTGCCTCCTATGAGGCCGAGGAGTTTGTTTCTACCTGTGCCCTGAGTGCCCCGCGCAGGGCTCTACGCTGACGTGGGGGCCTAGCGAATGTTTCCCCATCAGTGGGCTCTTCTGGAGACCGGGTACCTCTGCACCAACGCACCGCCTCTCAGTCCTACCCGGTTGGTAAAGGCTCAAAGAGACAACCGAGGCCACACATGCATCTTGCTATGCGCCTCTTCTGCCACCCCTGGGCTCTGTGACACCAGGGACCCGGTGGGGGGGGGGGTGGTTTCCTTTGGGAGTGATTACAGG
>NW_027528243.1:464862-465274 GCF_008692635.1 Crocuta crocuta
AGCCGACATGCCGAGAGCACCTCCTACAAAGTTTCCCTCGAGAAAGCCAGCCACTAAACGGACACGGGCCGGCCTGCCTCTGCGCGAGCCCCGCGGCCCTTCCCGGCTTAAGCACACGCTCCGTGCCCAGCTCTAGCCCGGAAGACCCTCATTCCGCACCACGATGCTGTTCTTGACCCCATTTCACAGCCGAGCAAGCTGAGGCGCCGACCGCTGACTACCTTGCCCACGGTCTCACAGCTGGAAAGAGGCAGAGTCATTCTCGTCACGAGGCTCTCCCCCAGGTGCCTCTCCTCACGCCGCTGCTGCTGGAGCTGGATCAGCCCCCAGGCAGGCAGGCAGGCCCGTGGTGCCCGGACTGAATCTGAACCAGCCCTCTTCCTCAGCTCTCTAAGCCGGGGGCGGGGTGCGC
>NW_027528243.1:465634-467132 GCF_008692635.1 Crocuta crocuta
TGGCTGGCCAGGTGCCTCAGTTTTTCTCATCTGAGAAATGGTCCTCATAGCCCTAGCCTCGTAAAGCTGCTGAAAGGATTCAATGAGGGAATCGACACACAATTAGAAGAGCGCCTAGCCCGTAATCAAAAGCTCAAGAAACGAGGATGGGTGAGCAGTAAGAGACCAAGACCCTGGTACCCCTAGGGGCTTCCCATCCACCTGAGAGCGAGAGAGCGAGAGAGGAGACAGAGAGACAGAGATGGAGGGAGAAAGGAAGAGGGAGAGGGGGAGGGATGGAAAAAGCAAACTCACTTGCTTCCAGAGCACATCAACGAGGGTCACATCGACCCTGAGGCTGTCACCGCTTTCAATGATCACGCTGTCTTCAGAGCTGGAACATCAGGCCTGGGCACAGATGTAGGTCTGGTCTAATCAGTCCTAATACGTCATGTGGGCGTGCAGCCGGTACAGCTCTGATGGCAGCATCCTCAGGTGCCCCAATAACATGCCTGTTCCTCTCCCCTGGAGTGGCCTGAGTCATCTTGTGTGACAGTCAGTGTTCAGCATTGTCCCCATCACAATTGGATAGCCATCAGCTCTTTAGCATATGGAGGGCTCTGTGTTAGGGACTTAACGATCAGACGGGCAGCATATATTCACAAGATGGTAGGAGCGCCCTGGATGTGGATTCGGGCGTGTTTTTACACAGATTCGGGGAGGGAGGTGTCCCCAGCCCCTGGCCCTCTGGTTGTCTAGCATGGACAAGCTGACAGCCATACAGGATTTCCAGAGCCTCCCTGTAAGCCCCTGGAGCAGGGCGAACAACAGATGCGAGTCAGGAAGGCCCCATGCAAAGTGTTACTGCCGAATGGTTCCCAGGGAGTAAGAGGCTGGACCTAGCCAAAATTCGCTCATGCCGATCGCTAGCCAAAGGACTGAATGCCACAGGTCATTCATTCATTCACTCTCTCATTCATTTCTCTCTGTGCTCGGCGTTAGGAATGTAAAGAGGAGTGAGACATAGCCCCTAATGGAAATAGACAAGTAAACATGTAGCTACCATACCATGAAATAAACACGATAAGCCAATCACTTAACACCGATTTCTTTTTTTTTTAAATGTTTATTTATTTCTAGGAGACAGAGAAAGAGACAGCGTGAGCAGGGGAGGGTCAGAGAGAGAGTGAGTCACAGACTGAAACAGGCTCCAGGCTCTGAGCTGGCAGTCAGCACAGAGCCCGACGCGGGGCTCGAACCCATGAACTGTGAGATCATGACCTAAGTGAAAGTCGGACGCTTAACCAACTAAGCCACCCAGGCACCCCACTTAACACCGATTTCTTGAATACCTACTGTGTGCCACACACGTTCCAGGCACAGGGCATAGATACAACCATGAATTAAGCACAGAAAAGCACTGCGCTCATGGAGCTGATGGAAAGAGACTACCTCAGCGGTTCAAAGAGGGCGGAGAGTCTGGGTGGTAGACGGCGGATCTCAGCTGCGTCTTGAAGGA
>NW_027528243.1:467379-469312 GCF_008692635.1 Crocuta crocuta
GCCTGGCAGGGTCTCAGCATTTTCCTGAGCCCCAACACTGGTGAGAGGTGAGGGGGCACTGAACACCATCTGGCCAGGTGGTTGTCTCAGGTGGCTTGGGCTAAACTTACCCAAAGGGCCCAATGATGCCCGCCTCCAGGCAGGCAGATTTATAGGGCTCAGCAGTCTTTACTGAGAGCCTTCATTTAGATGTTAAGCNAAGTCGGGATGCAGAGGCTGCTTGGGATTTTCTCGCTCCCTCTCTCTTTGCCCCTCCCCAACTTGTATGCACACACACGCTCTCTCTCTCAAAATTAAAAAAAAAAAAAAACTTTGAAAAACCAACTGTTGAGAAGGCAGAGCTGTCCTGGAAAGGTAACAAAACTTGAATCAAATAAAATTTAACTCTAGAGTTTTAGGTTCCAGTGATTAAAGAAATTTTTTAAAAAAATTTTTTGAGAGAGAGAGTGAGCAGGGGAGAGGGGCAGGGGGCAGAAGGAATCCAAAGCAGGCTCCACGCTCGGCAAAGAGCCCTATGCAGAGCTCGATCCCACGACCCTGGGATCATGACCTGAGCCGATACCAAGAGTCAGACGCTCAACCGAGCGAGCCACGTGGAAGCCTCAGTTCCAGTGATTTTTTTTACAACAATAATTCTTAAATTTTAGTCTAAAAGGAAAATAACCCACCCTCTAAAAATGGATTCTGGGGGTGCCTGGGTGGCTCAGTCGGTTAAACATCTGACTTCGGCTCAGGTCATGATCTCACGGCTCGTGGGTTCGAGCCCCACGTTGGGCTCTGTGCTGGCAGCTAGCTCAGAGCCTGGAGCCTGTTTCAGCTTCTGTGTCTCCCTCTCTCTCTGCCCCTCCCCTGCTCACGCTGTCTCTCTCTCTCTCTCTCTTTCTCAGAAATAAATAAAACATAAACAAATTTTTTAAAAAACTGATAAAAAATAAAAATGGATTCTGTAAACGGTGCTTTGGTTATTACAAATTCTCTTTAATACTTGTCAAGTGGATTTTGTCTTTTGTTATTGAAAGTAGCCAGCTTTCCTATTTTAATACATTTCGCCACTGACAATAAAAAGTTGGACAGGAGCATCTTGAAGTTCTCTTTGAAACTCCTGTCGGGTCACATGGCTCACGGGACATCACCTCATCTCTCCAAGCCTCAGTTTTGCCAGCTGTGAGATGGAATTAATTGTAATTCCCATCTCTCAGGGCTGTCGACAGATCAGGAGAGTGCTCACCTGTGTCCTGTGACGTGCCTAGCACAACATCTGGCATAGCAGAGGTCAAGATCGTATGATCTCCATTCTGTACTTTTTAAAAAATCACTGGTATTTGTTTGTTTCAGCTGTTTTCTCAAAAGAAGCAGGCTTAGCTTAATCCAATCTGCCTGGCTCTAGAATTTCTGAAAAGGGCCGCAGCCCCTAGTAGAAGAATTAAGACATGATATTATAACTTAAACAATAAAAGTTGCTCTCCAGTTTTCCTGGTGGACAGACCAAGGCACTAGCCCGTGATGAAGTGTGATGGCACCCAAGACACCCGGAGAAGCAGGGAGCCGAACGAGAACGACGATGTCCGTTGGCCAGGTGTCCAGTTTTCTCTCCTAATTGGCAAACGGCATGCTTTTACCCCAGAGCCCCGAGCACCTTTACCCCCCGACCTTCACTTCTAGGGTAAATCCACTACAAGGCGCAATTTTTATAATAAACGCACTCCTGAGCCCCGAGCTTAATTGCAAAAGCGAAGAGAGATTTGCTTTCCAAGGTCTCAGTGTGTCACGTCTTTCCAGCAGCTTTTTTCCCTAGGGAGTGAAGTCAGAGGGTCGGGAAATCAGGCTGGGACCCCACGGATTCACTGAAATGCTACAAGAGCAAAGGCAGCCTTGGTGACCACACGGTGCCCAATGGGCCAGCGGTACAGTGGGGTCTGGGTGTGAAGCAGAA
>NW_027528243.1:469324-470720 GCF_008692635.1 Crocuta crocuta
GATTCAGTCCAGTTGAAGAGTGTCCTTTCCTTTATAATCGTGTGTGTGTGTGTGTGTGTGTGTGTGTGTGTGATTCACTTTCTATAGAACCTGTGGCATTTTCTTGAGACCCTTTTAGAGAATCTGGAGGGCAGGGATAAATCCCATGAATAAAAGGAAAATAATTGAAAGCGCTGTTCTACAAACAGGGCTGATGGGGGTGGGGGGGGTGATGGGCATGGCGGAGGGCACTTGTGGAGATGAGCACTGGGTGTTATATGCAAACCAACTTGACAATAAACTATTAAAAAAAAAAGAAAGTGTTGTTCTAAGCACGTCACACATATTAACCCTTTCCCTCTATTCCTATAAGGTAGGTACTATGGTTATTCCCATATGCCAGATGGGGAAACTGAGGGGCAAAACGGTTAAGTTGGAAAGTTGTCAAGTGAGAAAGTTTGGTGTTTGACATTGAGCTCNNNTGCTCTGCTGTACAGGACTGACCCCCCAATTCCTTCCTCTACTCCAACTCCACCAGCTTACATAACTTTGGAGCCCTCTTTTGAAAACACGCAAGCAAATCTTCCTTGTGAAACATTTTACAAAACCAGGTGACCACAGGACTACATTGCTATCTATGGTGCCTTCCAGGGATGGGAAGGGGTCCCGGGCAAGGGCCAGCTCTTAGCCTCACGGTGTGTCTGCCTTTACCCCTGAGATGTCTCTGCTCCTGGCTGCACAGTGCGCTGGAATCTCATTCTGACAGAAAGAGTTTTCCTCTGCCGTCCCCAGCACGAGGCCCCGGGAAGTCCATCTGTCAACAAGCAAAGCCGACTTTGATACGGTTATGTTTTCACGGCCACAACCGTCTCCAGTTCGGGAGTGAAAAACATCAGAGTCCGTGAAATGTACCCTGGGGTCAAATTTGGCGTGTTCTCTTAGATATCGACCGTGCTACATTTCCTGACCGCATTGCAAAAGTTGCCCAAGGAAATGAAATCCCAGAACGAATGTTCGCCATCAGAAAAAGACCTCTCTTCCACTGTCCCCTTCTTTGATGGTCGTGGAAAAGGCATGGATTAATAGACTCTTTTAATTTATCTCAGTTTTGTCTCTGAAGAGGGTCCAGTGAAAACAACCACTCAATCTGTCACTTGAACATTGTTTATATTTGTTGCCAGGATACCGAAGGCTCTTTTAAGCCTTTGGCTAAGAAGAGCACCATGCATCTGAACTTGTTCACCTGCACATAAAGCAAATAATGGCTGAAATGATGGGAAAGCTCCTCCAAACATTTTAAGTGGCACACAAGGCATTTGTGTGTGCGTGCGTGTGTGTGTGTCCAGAAATCGCAGCGTCTGATATCTGTTGTTCAAATAAATTTCCACCTGCCTACCGAAGTGCGCATTATACAATA
>NW_027528243.1:470842-478920 GCF_008692635.1 Crocuta crocuta
CTGCCCACCTGCCCACACAGTCTGCAAATGAGTCGGCTCTGAGTCAGAGACGATTCACTTACAACCGTGTTAGACACTGAAAAATGTCCTCTGGAAGAATTCAATCCCCGATCCCCAGTCTTTTCACTGATTCTGCTTTATGTAAAAATGACGGANTAAAGGGTCACACTCAGCAATCCCCACGCTCCGGGTCCAGGTTCGTGCCTCCGTCGGTGTGTGTGAGATCTGGCACACCCCACCGTCTGACAAGAATCATGCCATTTTGAATCCAAGCGGTCAGAACATGATTCCGATGAAAACAAACCAGCTGCTATGACAATGTGCATTAATTCCGGAGGGGATAGATTCACAAGAAACCGGTCCATAACGGTTACTTTTGAGTAGGGCCAGTGGGGATGGGAGAGGCAGGACAGAGATGTTTACGCTTCGTCTTGTATCTTTACTTTCCTATTCGATTTCGATGACCATGCACAGACACTAACTGGGGTAAAAATCTAAACAACGAATTAGAAAGACCGTGACTCGCAAACTTCACAGGAGACATGAAACTGAAGCCAGTANTTAGAAAATTTCTACCAAAGTACATAATGGCAGAGGAGGGCTGAATACGCTCTGAGCCCAGGGGTCTGGGTCCAGGGGGTGAGAAAGGGTCCTCTGTCTTACAAGAACTCTCTTTGCAGCTTATGTTTTTCAAACGCATTCCAATCGTGCAACAGACTCGCTGGCATATCTGCATCTCTTTCAATACGAAAATAATGGCTTAAATGACTTACCGTCCACGAAAACTGCCCCTGCGGGGAGACACCCCTGGTTTCTTCCTCCAGCAGTCCGGAGCACCCGCGCACACTGCCTCCAGTGACGGAGTGAAGAGTCCCCCGGATCGGGAAGTGTCGCTGCGCGCGAGCTGACCTGTATTCTGGCTCTCTCACCTGGAATCGGGCTCCACGGATCCTGTTATGCATTGAATAGCAACAAAACAACGGCATAAATTAGGGTGTTGCTAAGATTGTGTACCATCAATGTTCGCATGAGCATAATGGACATAATGAATTCTATAGCACTACCCTGCACAGCTTGGAGAGATTAAAACCACTTTGTCTTTAAATTAAATTTCAAAAATCATTGAGCAACAAGAATGGAAAGAACGACCACCACAACAAAAGCCCCCTCGTCTATGTCAGCCGCCCAATTGTAGGATGTACCGCTTCTTGCTTTCCGATCATTAATGCCTGGTCCCGGGTTTATTTTAATAGCTGCCACACCAGCGAGCCCACATCTATGTAACAGCCATCAAGGGGGGTTGGGTTTCCTTGTATTGTGGTTTGCGGCCGTAAATGGAGAGCCCCTTACCCCTTCCAGGATCAAAACCTATAACTGAAAAGGACCTCAGCCGAAGTTTATTTTATATAAATTCTACACAATATAATATCTCTAGGCTGTTGNCGTGCGAGACTGTGAGCAGGGGAGGGGCAGAGAGAGGGAGACACAGAATCCGAAGTAGGCTCCAGGCTCTGAGCTGTCAGCACAGAGTCAGACGCGGGGTTTGAACTCACAAACTGCGAGATCATGACCTGAGTGGAAGTCGGATGCTTAACTGAATTCATTCTTTTTTAAAATTGAAGTATAGGGGCGCCTGGGTGGCTCAGTCGGTTAAGCGTCTGACTTTGGCACAGGTCATGATCTCGAGGTTCGTGAGCTCGAGCCCCGCATCGGGCTTTCTGGTGTCAGGGCAGAGCCCACTTGGAGTCCTCTGTGCCCCCTGCTACTGTGCTGTCTCTGCCTCTCCCCACCAAGTAAACATTTTAAAAAGTAAAATAAAACTGAAGTATAACTGGCATATAACATGATGTTAATTTCAAGGGAACACCAAAGTGATTCCACAATTCTATATATTATGCAGTGTGCACCATGGTGAGTGTAGCCTCCTAAATGTCACCACACAACGTTATTATGGTATTATTGACTATCCTCCTTATGCTGTACATCTCATCCCTGTGACTTATTTATTTGATAACCTGGAAGCTAGTATCTCTTAATCCTTTTTGCCTGTTTTGCCCATCCCCTCTGCCACACTCCCCTCTGCTGACCACCAGTTTGTTCTCTATGTTTCAGACTGTTTCCGTTTGCATGGTTGTGTTCGTGGGCTCATTTGTTTTTTTACTTTTTGTTTTTTTAATTTTTAATGTTTATTTATTTTTGAGAGAGACAGAGAGAGAGACACACAGAGAGAGAGTGAGCAGGGGAGCAGGGAAGGAGCAGAGAGAGAAGGAGACACAGAATCCGAAGCAGGCTCCCGACTCTGAACTGTCAGCACAAAGCCCGACGCGGGGCTCGAACTCACAAGCCATGAGATGATGACCTGAGCCGAAGTTGGACGCTTAACCGACTGAGCCACCCAGGCGCCCCATGTTTTAGTTTTGCTTTTTAGATTCGACATATAAATGAAATCATATGGTATTTGGCTTTCTCTGATTTATTTCATTGGCATAACACCCTTTGGGTCCATCCATGTTGTTGCAAACAGCATGATCTCATTCTTTTTTTTATGGATGAGTAACATTCCCTGATGTGTATATACTACATCTTCTTTATCCACTCATCTATCGGTAGGCACTTAGGCTGCTTCCATATCCTGGCTACTGTAAATAATGCTGCAATAAACATAGCATGAATATATCTTTTTGAATTGGGGTTTTGATTTTCTTTGGGTAAATTCCCAGCAGTGGATTTACTGGATCATATGGGATTTCCCTTTTTAATTTTTTGAGAAACTTCCATACTGTTTTCCATAATGGCTGTACCAATTTACATTCCCACCAACAGTACATGAGGATTCCCTTTTCTCCATGTCCTCACTGACGCTTGGTATCTCTTGACTTTTTGAGAATAGCCATTCTAGCAGGTGTGAGGTAGTGTCTCAGTGTGGTTTTAATTTGCATTTCCCTGATGACGAGTGATGTTGAGCATCTTTTCATGTGTCTGTTGGTTGAATTCATTCTTTAAAAAATTTGTTTAATATTTACTTATTTATTTTTGAGAGAGAGAGAGGGATGGCGTGAGTGGGGGAGGTGCAGACAGAGAGGGAGAGAGAGAATCCCAAGCAGGCTCCTCACTGTCAGCACAGAGCTTGCTGCGGGGCTTGAACTCACAAAATTGTGAGATCGTNGAATACATTCTTAAGTTGTGCTCTGCTTGGGCAAGTGTTCGTTCAACAAAATGGAGCCTAATTATGAAAACTTCACACTGGAGTGCTTACTAGATGCCGGGCGTTATACTTGTTATATATGCTCTATGTTACTTGATCCTCACTCATAACACCCCTAAGAAATATGGGTAGCACTATTATATCCCCATTTTATGGATGAGGAAACTGAGACTCAGGAGATTAAGTGACTTGCCTGAGGTCATACATCTAAGAGAGCAGCAGAGCCAGGATTCAAATCTAAGTACTTTTTAAAAAGATTTAGCTTATTTAGTTATTTTAACAAGCTCTACGCCCAAAGTGGGGCTTGAACTTGCGATCCAGAGATCAAGTTACATGCCCTGCCAACTGAGCCAGCCAGGAGCCCCTCAAGTCCAAGTACTTCCAATTCTGGAGCCCCTGAAACGTTCACCACCTCCTAATAATTATCGTAGTTACCATTTATGCAGTGGTTATTATGTGTGTTCTATGGTGGATGCTTCGCATAAATTCTTTAAGCCTTGCAACGGCCTTCTGAGGCAGTCGTTATTATCCCTATTTTATAAAGGAACAAAACCAAACTTTAGAGAAATCAAGTTAACTTCCCTGACAGCAAATGAGAAAGGCAGAATCCAGGCTTCTCTGACACTACAGCAGAGTTTTGGTTTTTTGGAAAACTTTGAGATAACTTTAACATATAAAAATGGTACATATTTAGGGGCACCTAAAGCACCTAAAGCACCCTGACTTGGGCTCTGTGCTGACAGTGTGGAGCCTGTTGGGGACTCTCTCTCTGCCCCTCCCCTACTTGTGCTCTCTCTCAAAATAAACTTTAAAAAATGGTATATATTCAAGGTTAGGACTTGATGGTTTTTTAAAAAAATTTTTAAACATTTTTATTTATTATTGAGAGACAGAGAGAGACAGAGGATGAGCATGGGAGGGGCGGCAAGAGGGGGAGACACAGGATCTGAAGGAGGCTCCAGGCTCTGAGCTGTCAGCACACAGCCCGACACAGGGCTTGAACCCACGAACTGTGAGATCATGACCTGAGCCGAAGTCGGACACTTAACCGACTGAGTCGCCCAGGTGCCCCAAAGCCACTGGATTTCTGAGGCCTTGCCAAGAGCCGCACAAACTGTAAACATATTCTAATGTGGATCCCAAATCAGGGATTATTCAAAAGAAACGTACATGTCCTCCGTTGACTGGGCTTATTATTAGCGTGTTTTACAAAGTGCGACAGATGCTACATTTCCTTTTTTTTTTTTTAAATTTTACTTATTTTTGAGAGACAGAGTAAGACAGAGCGTGAGTTGGGGAGGGGCAGAGAGAGAGGAGACACAGACTCAGACAGGCTCCAGGCTCTGAGCTGTCAGTATAGAGCCTGATGCAGGGTTCAAACCCACTGTGAGATCATGACCTTAGCCGAAGTCGGATGCTCAACCGACTGAGCCACCCAGGTGCCCCTCCCTCCAGAATCTTGAAGGGCCCAGCAATCCCCGCACAGTGTAAACTGCGCAGGCTCTAATCCTCTGCTTTGAATGGGATTAAAATGAGATGGCTTGGGCCAGATGGATGTGGGAAGGCGACTGGATGAAAGTCTAGAAATATTACCTTCTAGTTTAGGATCTTTTTGTTTCAAGGAGATTGAATTCATGTAACAAGAAACAACCATTAAAAAGTTTTTTTTTTTTAATTTCAATGTTTCATTTATTTCTGAGAGAGAGATAGCATGAGCAGGGGAGGATCAGAGAGAGAGGGAGACACAGAATCTGAAACAGGCTCCAGGCTCTGAGCTGGCTGTCAGCACAGAGCCTGATGCGGGGCTTGAGCCCATGAACCGTGAGATCATGACCTGAGCTGAAGTCAGACGCCCAACTGACTGAGCCACCCAGGCACCCCTAGAAAGGTTTTTAAGTTTGTTTCCAGAGAGAGAGAGAGAAAGAGAGAGAGCGAGCAAGCAGGGGAGGGTCAGAGAGGAGAGGCAGAATCCCAAACAAGCTCTGCACCATCAGCGCAGAGGCTGATGTGGGGGCTTGAACTCTCGAACTGTGAGATCGCCACCAGAGCCTGGATCAAGAGTAGGGTGCTTAATTGACTGCCCATCCAGGTGCCCCTAAGAACCGTTTTAAAGGGAATGATTCAGGGGTCCCTGGATTGCTCCTTTGGTTTAGTATCAGGCTTGATTTAGTCTCAGGGCATGATCCCACGGGTTTGGGAGATGGGGCCCCACATGGGGCCTGCTTGGGNAAAAGATTTTAAAAAATCAAGTTTATAGTCCTTGATGAAGAACCACAGGACTAGGAAAGATGGGTACCTAGTACTTTTTGGACAAAGCACATTCAGTTCCGACCACCCATGGGCAAGGGACCAGTGGCTTTTTGATACACTGTGCCTGGATTTCATTTTGCTACCGAGTTGGGGAAAACTCGACGCGTCACACCACCTAGCTACTCTTTGAGAAGTGAACGGCTGGAGACTGGTTGGAAGAGAAAGCCCCTCATCTCAGGAGATACCGTAGCCTTCATTCAACATGGAAACTGTGCTCAGTTGTAGCATGTCCCAAAGTAGGAGATGTCACAAGCAAAGAATAGATTTCAGATCGTTTTTATTTTTTCAAATGTTATCAGGAGTGACTGAAATAAAAAATATAATTGAGTCCCGTCATCGTGGAAATGGCTTTCAGAGAAAACTGGTCAGATGAATATTATTGCTTCCCATTTTCAACCAGTCAATAGTGGCCATTGATCAATAGCCGACAGTCTGTCAAGAATGCTCAAGATACGTTATATGATACAACATGCCTGTTCACGGGGGAACGAACTAGGAAGTAACTCATGTGAACTTCTTGATTTCATCATACAAGACAAGCACAAAAGCACCCCCCATGCCTCTGAGAACGTTGGACCACGCCCCCTTGAAAAAAGCTTTGGCTCCTTCATCTCGGGCAATCTTCCTCCAGCAGTCAAGCGTACCCGTGTACATGATGTCAGCTGCAAAGAATAAAGACAGGGAGTTGGTGATCAAAGTCCACCCTGAGACTTACAAGACTAAACCAGGGGCTCCTGGGGTGGCTCGGTCGCTTGAGGCTTGTACTCAGGTCATGATCTCCTGGGGTGTGAGTTGGGAGCCCCACCTTGGGCTCCAAGCTGCTCCAGACTCGCTGTCCCTCCCCCACTCGCAGGCCCCATTTGAAGAGAATACTCAAGATTTACACACTTGGATGGGCGATACTGAAATATTCATGCTGTGACTAAAACGACAGGTCTTAATCTCTAATACCGTATAAGCACCTTCATTCATAGGCATCCAAAGGGCCCGCTCAAAGGCAGACTCAATCAGCCCCATCCCTCGACCAGAACGGGCTGCATTTCTTCCTTTAGAGAGAATGTTAAGCAGGTTCCACGTTTAGCATGGAGCTGGCCTTGGGGCTCCATCCCACACGACCCTGGGACCGTGACCCGAGCCGGAACCCAAAGTCAGATGCTCAACTGACTGAGCCCCCCGGGCGCCCCTAGCCTGTATTTTTAAAGTCAGGCGTCACTGGCTTGTGGCCACGGGTTGTCCTGTGCCCGTGTCTTTCACTTTCACTCAAGTGCAACTTACTTCCTTTGCGCCCCGACTGCATCATCATTCGGCGACGAACAGTGTCAAAGGGATAGGAGGTCAACCCAGCGACCGCTGTGACGGACTGGGCGATCATCCAGCTGATGAAGATGTGAGTGTTCTTGGGATCCGGAAGCATTCCTGAGAACAGGAGGGAGACATGTTGACCAGAAAGCAGAGTTTTAGGGGCTTGTTGTTTTCTTCCCCCGCCCCTCCCCGCCCCCAACCTTGCATCTGAACACAGTGTGTTCTGGATGCCCACGGCTTCCTCTGGCAATCACAGAAGGTCCCGGGCTCTGGAACACTAGGATGGGCACTCCTGATCTTAGATTAAGAGAACACAGCCTCAGAGTACACGGTGAACTTACCCTTGGCAGTATCATAGATACCGAAGTAGGCAGCTCTGTAGATGATAATGCCCTGCACAGACACGTTAAAGCCTTGGTACAGGCCCCTAATCCCATCGGATTTGTAGATCTTAACCAGGCAGTCACCAAGGCCTCGGAATTCCCTTTCAGCCCCGGCTTTGCCCACATCGGCCGCCAGACGGGTCCGGGCAAAATCCAGAGGATACACAAAACACAAGGATGTGGCCCCTGCGGCGCCACCCGACGCCAGGTTTCCCGCGAAGTAGCGCCAAAACTGGGTCCTCTTGTCCACGCCGCCCAGGAAGATCTGCTTATATTTATCTTTGAAGGCAAAGTTGAGAGCCTGGGTGGGGAAGTATCTGATGACATTGGCCAGGTTACCGCGCCAGAAGGACAGGACGCCCTGCTCCTTGGGGATCCGAACCACGCAGTCGATGATGCCCTTGTACTGCTTATCGGCGGTGATCTGCTTGCTGGCGTGCTGCACCTGAGGGACGAGGAGGAGGCCCACGGGGAGAGTTACAACCACTGAGGCGGGAAAAAGGAAGCGAACACATCTTCCTGACCACCGAGGGGGCTTTAAGGGTAGCTACTTCCTGAATCTAGTCTTCTGGGTCACACAGGCTGGACCCTTCTAACCCTCGGAAGCTGTCATCGGCAGAAGGGAGCTCGGCGCCCTTAGAAGGCACCAAGCCTCCACCCATTTGGGTGGGGAGGGGACGCCCTCGGGTGGACCCGTGACCTTTAGACCCGGGAGAAAGGTCACTACCTCAGATCCAGGTTCAGAGGCATTAGGGCCGGTCCTACGTAGGGCGCGGTCACCTTGGTGGCCGTGGCCTCCACCTCAGGTCTCCGGGGCTGCTTCCCTCCCGCTCCGCCCCCAGTCCTCTCCTAGAGGTGACCCGCGGGCCACCACCCCT
>NW_027528243.1:479054-479222 GCF_008692635.1 Crocuta crocuta
CCGCGGGCTGCGCGGCCCCTCGACCTGCCGCGTGGCCTCTGCAAGGCTGTTATCTCCTTGCCGCGCGACCTTGAGGCCCTCGCCATGGCCAGGCGTTCCTCCGTCCAGCACCGGCTTCCAGGCTTCGCCCTTGACCTCCAGGCCCCGGGGAGACCGCCGCTCCCGGAA
>NW_027528243.1:479352-484881 GCF_008692635.1 Crocuta crocuta
TGACAGCCTGTCTTTATATTTAAAGTTGGACACTTCGTTCGTCGTAGGTTTTTGCGTGACTTTTGACTTTTTAAAAATCGTGCATTAAAAAACCATTTGTCTTGATTGCCGAGTTGCTCGGCTCCCCTTACGTTTTGTGCTACGGCAGGTGACNTTTCACCCTAGACCTGGCACACTGCTCTGGAGCTTTCCCGGGGAAGCCAGAGGAAAGTGGGGGAAGAGCAGAGTTGGGACACTGTCAGGCGTGCCCCGGACTCCGGTTTGCAAAACCGATTTAACAAAGATCTTGCTGGGAATTGGCAGAGGAGACTCCAAAGGACTCACTCGGCTGGGGCGGGGAAATTATTTTAGCCAGGGGCCAAATAAAGAAGGAAGGTTAAGAGGCTGTGTGAACTAGGTTGGCATTTGGCTCCTTGGAAGCAAAGTAAAGCACTCTTGGATTGAGTAGATTGCTGAACTCCAGAAGCTTTCAGAAGAATCAATGGAGTTAGATTGACAGCCATTATGTCAAAGGACAAGTGCTTACTGAGTCCCTTAATCCCTACGCTGGGTAAGCATTTGCCAGACAAGTCCTTAAAAACCTACTTGCTAGCTTGAGTGCACTCTCAGGTTCCAAACCGAAGAGGAGAGTATAACAACATATCATAAGTCTAAGTAATCACAAGAATGTTTATAAAAATGGTCATTGTTGTAAATTGTAATGGCTGCTGATCCCAAGCACCCAGCACACTGAAGAAACTGGGTGGGGGGTGTCCCTCANAGGCCCCGCCCCGTCAGTGCAGAGCCAGACTTTGGGCTTGATCCCACAAAGCGGGGAGATCAGGACCTGAGCTGAAATCAAGAATCCGACGCTTAACCGCCTGAGCCACCCCAACGCTCCCAAAGGAGAGCAGTTTTGAATCCAGCTTTGTTGATCCTGGGTGAAATCTTTGACCTGTGTTCATGAGAAAGCCGCTCTGGTTCTCATTAGTTGGTTGTAACAGTGATGCAGCTGGACGCAGAAATGACCTTGTAGAATTTCGGGCATGAAGTACATTCTCTGAAAGTGATAGCCACTCTTCTTACCTTTTCCCGGGGAGAGAATTAACTGCTAAAACAAAAATCTACCGGAGCATTTTATTTAGAGGGAGGTGGGTTTTAGAACGCATTTCAATATAACATTGAGGGGGTGCCAGCATGGCTCAGTCGGTTGAGCATCTGACTCTTGATTTCAGCTCAGGTCATGATCCTACAGTTCGTGAGTTTGAGTCCTGCATCGGGCTCTGCAATGACAGTGCAGAGCCTGCTTAGGATTCTCTCTCTGCTCTCTCTCTGCCCCTCCCCTGAGTGCTCACTCTTTCACTCTCTCTCAAAATAAACTTTAAGACTAAATACATTATATTAAAAAAAACCGAAAAGACAAAACACCAGGGGCGCCTGGGTGGCTTAGTTGGTTGAGCATCCTACTTCAGCTCAGGTCATGATCACAGGATTCGTGAGTTTGAGCCCTGCTTTGGGTGAGCTCGAGCCCCGCTCTGGGCTCTGCATTCCCCGTCCCTCTCTGCAGTTCATGGGATTCTCTCTTTCCCAGTCTCTGCGTCTCACTCACTTGCACTCTCTCTCTCAAAAATAAATCATAAATAAATAAAAATAAAACAAAACCCCCTAATTCCTCCGGTGAAGAATTAGTGGGGGCTCTGTGTTAGTAACTACCGTGTGTTCTAGAAGCTCTTTACAGTACACGTATAATTAAGAAAAAGGAACTAATGCTAAGGCAGCACCTAGTAACTCTCAAGAAAAAAACTAGGAAGAAGGTCAGAAATGATACTTAAGGCCTCAGTTACCTATGTACCAACACACCCAGAATATAGGTCATAAAGTGAATGTAAAATGTTAATATAAACAAGAAAACGCAGTTTTATAGGTCTTGTTCAAAGTTGGTAGTGTAGGACTTCTGACTGGCATCTGGAAAAGGAAGGGGAAACCTGAGTGGGGGAGATACTATGTAGAAGGACAGCAGAGTAGTAACGATGTAGCAACAACATAGCAGTCATTTGTTGGCTGGAGGGTGAAAATGCAACGACAGCGAGAAATGAAAGTGATTGTAGTTGTGGAAGTATACAAGGAACTGCCTGGTTAGAGAACAGCTGTGAATAATACTTCATAAAACCGTCACATCGGCAAGAGATGATGATCGGAGGCATAGACCGTCTGAATACCTACTGGAAGGCTCATGATTCTGATAGCAACACATTGCATACATACTTGACTCTCTGGTTGCTAATTACAGTTCTCAGAAGCCTCAAGAATCGGTGAGGTAGATTGCTAAACTGGGCTTCATCCTGACAATAAATAAGGAAGATCTGGTTAGCAAAGTGAAAGTGACAAGAATATTGGGGAAACTGACCATGCCAATGCCATCTGGGTCTGTTGAGCAAAAGAATGCTGGGCATGGTCACATACGTTAACTAATGTGTGCATATGTAGTGGGTATGTAGAGGGTAGGCTTCAAAAGGTTCGGAGAAGAGATAAATAGATCTCCTGGAGAGATACCAAAAGACAAAGATAGCTCAAGAGGACAAAAGATTCCAAAGATAAAGTTCAGACCTCTACAATTTAGAAAAATTCCACTGAGAAACTCCAAAGGGAGAGATACTTATAAATGTAAAATGTCCTTACAGATTATTCTCTGATGAGCTCAGATTTTAAAAGTACATTTACAGATGACAGGAGGGCTGGACTTCCGAGGACAAAGACCAAGGAGTGTCACAGACCTCTAGGAACTGAGTCAGAAGGGCTGAAGTCCAGAATAAACGCAGCTTATGAAATGGGATGGACCACAGTGTTGGGTTCTAATGTTCTAGTTATTGCAGGACATTTAAGGATGAGGAGTTAGAGTGGGCGCCTGGGTGGCTCAGTCGGTTAAGCGTCCGACTCTTGGTTTCGGATCAGGTTATGATCTTAGCGAGACCCATATCGGGCTCTTGCACTGACAGCACGGAGTCTGCTTGGGATTCTCTGTCTCCCTCTCTTTCTGCTCTCCACTCTCAAAAATAAATAAACATTAAAAGAAAAAGGGATGAGGAGTTAGAGTTTCACGGTAGCATGTATGATAAAGAACTCGGGAGGGGGGTCCTCGTTGATTGTGAGTTGGCAATGCCAAAAAGCGCTAATGAGTCTTGAGTTGGGCCAAGAGGGTGGTGAACAGATCAAGGCCTCTGCTGGCCCATAGAGCTTTATGCTCACTTCTGGATGCCATGTATAAGAGGAAATTGAGAAACTGGAACATAGTCAAAGAAGCCATCAGAAAAGTAAAGTTCCTGTAAATCATGTCGTTTGAGAAATGGCTGAATGAATGAGAGATACCGGGGAAGAGCTTTGGGTGAAGGAGGGACATCTTGACTGTGTTCATGGGGGCGCCCGGCTGGCTCAGTCCGAGGAGCCTGCAACTCTTGATCTTGGGGTCGTGCGTTCAAGCCTCACATAGAGTGTAGAGATTACTTAAATAAGTACATAAACTTTTAAGAAAAAGAACTGTGTTCACAGTTGAAGGGCTGTCACGTAGAAGACGGGTAGACATTCTATACGGAATAAGCACCAGCTGGTATCATGAAGGTAGACTTTCACTGAACAAGAAATAGCTTTCTAAAATATGAGCTACTTAAACGTGAAATGGGTTGCTTTATGATGCGGGGAACCTCTCATCACTGGAGAGGTTAAGAGTTGAGGTCACTCAACTTATATTTGAGTCACTTATATATAATGGCCACTTATTAGGAACATAGTAGAGGAGATGGTTGTGTTGATTGGGAAGAGTTCCCCACTCTTCCAATTCTCAGAGTCTACGTATCTTATTCTTATGTATCTATCTGTGTATTTTATGCATTCTTTGTCTCTTTAAAGGTGAATGGGTTTGAGCATCTGAATTTGAGAATCTGGGACAAAATAGGAAGAGAGAGGTAATTTAGCCCAGTGGTCAAGAGGGTGGGCTCTGGAGACACACCAGAGTTCAAATACATGCTGCCAGGCCTTGGGCAAGTGGCTTAACCTCTCCAAACTTTAATTTCCTCTGGTGTAAAATGGTAGGGATAATAGTACCTGTATATCGAAGTTCCAAAGGGACAATTAAATAAGATAATGTGTGCATAAACAGTCTGGTACATAGTGAGCATTCAACATCTGTTAGATTTTATTAATACTGAAAAGAACACTGGGGTGCCTGGCTGGCTTAGTCAGTAGAGCATGTGACTCTTGGTGTCAGGTTTGGGAGTTCAAGCCCCACGTTGGGCATAGAGCTTACATTAAAAAAAAAAAAAGCTTACATTTAAAAATAAAAAATCAGGGCGCCTGGGTGGCTCAGTCAGTTGAGCGTCTGACTCCGGCTCAGGTCATGATCTTGCGGTTCGTGGGTTTGGGCCCCGCATTGGCAGCTAGCCCTGAGCTTGGAGCCTGTTTCAGATTCTGTGTCTCCCTCTCTCTTGGACCCTCCCGTGCTCACGCTGTCTCTCTTTCTCTCTGTCTCTCTTTCTCTCTCTCTCAGAAATAAATAAAACATTAAAAAAATTAAAAACTAAAAAATATCTGAGGACACATACTAACTTAAGTTGACCAACTCTTGAGTTTCAGTGGACACATCACTGCACCCTTACTTAAGCAAGGTGGTAAGCCAGTTCTCAGTGCCCAGTAAGGAGCCCACCTATAATCTGGCAACAGTATCAGCAACCACTTAAGCTGGATTCGAGTGTCTAAGAGGTACCCAGGAAAAGCACTCTCCATGTGTCCACCCGGTGTGCATTTGCCGCACGGGGGACTGTAACATCACACCAGGGTTTGCCCTGCAGCGACTGAGGAGAAAACAGTGCTCATCTTTGGCAGCATAATCTTCTTGGCTCTAGTCTCCCATCACTACTACTTCAGCTTCTGGAACAGTCTTGCTCACATCCAGTTTGCACCATGGTCCCTTCTGCTGCTCAAGAAACCTAGATGCCATCTTTGATTCTATCAAAGTTAGACATAGTAGAGGAGATGTACATGTTTTATTTTATTTTATTTATTTATTTTTTAATGTTTCTTTATATTTGAGAGAGAGAGAGAGAGAGAGAGAGAGAGAGAATGAGACAGGGAGAGACAGAGAGAGAGGGAGACACAGAACCCGAAGCAGGTTCCAGGCTCCTAGCTGTCAGCACAGAGCCTGACACGGGGCTCAAACCCATGCGTGGAAGAATTCACAGAGGATAGTAACGTGATGTAAATAACCTGAGGTAGGATTTTAGATCGAGTAAAAAAAGAAATTTTTCTTCACAGATTTTACAAGGTTAAAAAAAATTGTTCACCTCCAGGAAAATAAAGAATAATAAATAGGACCACTCACTGTGGGTAAAGATTTGCCACCCTCCAAGCTGTGACAAACAGACTGGGCTACAGAGGAGGTCTCCTGTGCATATTACCTGCTATCCCTCTTCCATCCGTGCTACAACTCACATTAGTAACAAATGACCAAACGTTTTTCTTTGGAAAATAAATTTAACAGGGCAAAATGCTTCTCACATA
>NW_027528243.1:484918-487410 GCF_008692635.1 Crocuta crocuta
AAAAGCTGGTGTGTGTGTGTGTGTGTGTGTGTGTGTGTGTGTGTGTGTGTGTTTTTGTTTAGTTATATGTATATTTTTTATATGTGTGTCAAATGTTCTATTTGATCCTTTCTAGGCAACTGGGACATCTGGTGAGAATAACGTAGGTTGACTAAATAATTTATTTTCAGGGTAGGCTTGCAAATTAAAGCCAGTTAAAAAGGCGGAGAATTCAGGCCACTTCAACTGCACATGACTTCAACTGGAAGACGGTCTTTTGGGACATAATTAAGTGGTCATGGTAAAAACTGCCTTCTTGAAATGAGATTCCTGAAATTCCTAAGCTTAAANTTATTTATTTTTGAGAGAGAGAGAGAGACAGAGACAGAGAGAGACAGAGCGTGAGCAGGGGAGAGGCAGAGAGAGAAGGAGACATAGAATCCGAAGCAGGCTCTAGGCTCCCAGCTGTCAGCACAGTGCCGGACGTGGGGCTCGAACTCGTGAACCGTGAGGTCATGACTTGAGCCAAAGTCGGATGCTCAACCGACTGAACCACCCAGGCGCCCCAAGATACTTCAAACTGAAATGAAGAAGGATGGTTCTACTATGACAGTGGTAATTTTTAAATGTTAAATGTTTTAATTTAGTTTCTGCTAAGGCATAATTTACACCAAAGTGTGTACACTCAGGAGTCAGCAAGGATTAGGAGTTTCAGAACAACTGTGTGGGGAAGTCTCGGGTCAAATGGAGCAAAGCTAGGTCAGTGCAAGCTGTGACCCAGCAGCTGAGCTCGTGATGTGGTATCTCTCTGCTCAGCCACTTCAACTACATGTTGCTTTGAGGTCATGGTGATGCCATTTCTTTGGTGTCATGTAAGTTGCACATGTACATTGCACATTTCATTACAGCGGCGCTTTGTTACAAAATCGGGTGGAATGCCACCAGGCAACAGTCATGTTGGGAAACCTCCTATGGCACAGGTGTTCACCAGGACATCAGTTCAAAGCTCAGAGGTGGTATACGGCCCAACCTTCTCGTTTCTGAGAGCAGCAGACAGGAGGATTCTCTTGTCACTCCACACACACACAATTACGAGGCCATCTTTTCTATGATTGTAACACGCCTTCAGTCAGTGCACTTCTTGTTCCATTCAGTTTTAAAGAGTTGGTTTCTTAGACTTTAGCTGTCTGGTTTTGAAGAACTTTTTAAATTCCCGTAATTCCTGGGGCTTCAAACTCTGATCCACCCCTGGGGTCAATTGATAGCTCAGAGGAGACACAATGTAACCATTTTGGTAAAGACAGATTCTCTTGCAGAACTCAAAGGTGCCAAACATAACTCCAAAATACGGAACTATCTGTTTAGAAAGAAATGAAAACCCTGTTAAAATCTCAAACATAAAATAGTCAAGGCATCTTTGGTCAGCCTGCATCAGGGTCAACTGACGCGAAGGCTGTGGTTGATACAGCATAATTCTTTTTGGAATCAGGGAAGATGGCAACGCGAAAGCTGGCACAGTGTGGGTGAGGGCAGAGCGATGGCATGGGTCTGGATTAATCTGACACTGTCTGTCGACATATGCTGGTCTTGACTGGAATCCTTTAAGTGTCAACTCGTGCAGTTGACTGGCTAGTCCAGAGTTCTTAGCGTTTTTCGGTGGTGGTGGGGGGAGGGTCATGAAATACTTTGGGACTATGATGAAAGCTTGGGATCGTCTCCCCAGAGAGATGCACACAGGCACGTACATATGCAGTTTTGCAAACGATGTTAGGCTAGGGGATTAGGTTCCCCTTAGGAGTCTGTGAACCCCCATGTGAGGAACCTCTACACGAAATGCTCAGTTGCTCTTGGATGGGGCGTCAGACACTCCAACACCACACAGGGTCCCCTCTCTCAGGGCTGACTGCCAGCCTCTACACCTGGGACTTATGCTACCATCAGTATAAGACAGGCTGTCTCCATGCAACCTGTCGGGGAACGGCAAGGGAATGGGCTAGAATTGGAAGAGGTGGGGAGGAAGAGACTGATCACCCTTCTCACCTTGAGCAAGTTGGCTGTCAGTCCACTCCAGAGCGCCAGTACCCCTTGGGCCTTGACTATCTGCCGGAAGCAGTCCACTGCTCCTGAGAAATGGACGTCCACCCCTCCACAGTGCGGAAGGTATGGGCTCTGAGCCTGGCAGAAATTTACAAGATGGGATGGAGTGATTGAGTCACCAGGAAATAAATGTTCTAGATGGAGAAGCCAGGGTCTTGAGTCTGGGCCCTGGTTGCTGTGCTACTGGCCACGATGTTGGCCAAGAATGGCTGTCACAGGGCTCTTGTTGGATGGGCTGAGAATGAATATCAACATGCAGTAAAGTCACCTTGCTCACATATTTGTGGCTTATTTTGCTTGGAAGGAAGCACCCATTCAGGACAAAGGAAACTTCATACTTGATGTTACTTCCCCACCTATGCCCTCTGGACATGATTAACATTCTCCCAGGCCCTTAACCTTTAAGTGGCCCCCCT
>NW_027528243.1:487457-490906 GCF_008692635.1 Crocuta crocuta
CTCTCAAGTGTGGGCCGCTCATTTTTCCACATCACAGAAGTCCCGGGCCAGGGAGCAGATCCCTCTTGCCGTCCCCAACCCTGTCTCCCTTGCTCTGAGGCTGGAAGTTTTCCGCAGGGGCTCATGTCACTGAACCGCGCTCCTTGCTGCCGCTCACATCTCTTGACCTCCTGAAGGTCTTCCACGTTCACTGAAGACCATGCCCCCCAGGGGCTCTCCCTCTTCCAGATTCACCACCATCTTAGGGAACTCTGGCATCTATAAGAAAACCCATCCCACACCCAGTTTCTGGACCTCGACTTCAGTGACCCTTACTTTTCCAGCACTTTCAGCCATGTTCACAGACTTCATCACTACTCTGAGAAAGGTCCTGGCCAATCACCAAAATACTCCCTCTGTGAAAGTCACATTTTTGTCCTTTAGTAAAACAGTTTTAGGATCAGATGAAATACTATCTGCATACACACCTGACAGTCCTGGGCTGCTGTGAGGGGGACAGCCCCTTGCAGCTGGCTTTCAGAAATGGTGTCAAGGTCACATTGAGCTTTTCTCATACTGTGGTTTGTTTCTGAAATGTCTGGTGGAGGCTAGCATGGCATTCTAGTGAAGTGGAATCCAGATCTCCCACGCCGGGAGGGGTGCCCTGCTGGCTCAGTCAGAAGAGCATGAGACTCTTGAGCTCAGGGTCGTGAGTTCGAGCCCCACGTTGGGTGTAGGGATTACTTAAAAATAAATAAAGAAGCAACAAAAACGATCTTCCACGCGGGCGAGGGAGGCAGTAGAGTCTCACAGTCAGAAGACCAGAGTATCTGGAGCCGGACGAGTCAGGGTCTATCCTGGTGGCCTCACCTGCGGGCCCTGTGACCCTGGGCACTCACCTAGCTCTCCTGAGCCTGTTTCCTTGTACTCTGAATAAGGAACTCATGTGGGACTTCTGTGAGAATTGAATGAGGTGTGCATGAAAGGCACATGGTAAGGATCAAGAAATACGGGCTAGCGTTGCTCTTACTATTACATAGAAAGTATGCTTTGGGGCGCCTGGGGGACTCAGTCGGTTAAGCGTCCAACTTCGGCTCAGGTCATGATCTCGCAGTTCATGGGTTTGAGCCCCGCGTCGGGCTCTGCGCTGACAGTGCAGAGCCTGCTTTGGGTTCTCTCTCTCCCTCTCTCTCTGCCCCTTCCCTGTTCATGTGCTCTCTCTCTCCCTGTCAAAAATAAATAAATAAACATTAAAAAAAGAAAAAAATGTTCTCAAGAAAAAACAACTCCTTCCTCCGTAGAGCTTTGTGTGACCACCATCGTCAGGACACAGAACTGTCCCCTCGGCCCCCGCGATTCTCTTGTGCCTCCCAGCCCTGGACAGCCAAGGATCTTTTCTCGGTCCCTCTAGTTTTGCCCTTTGAGCATGTCATATAAATGGACGCATACAGCCTGTAGCCTTGCGAGACGGGCTTCTCTCACTCAGCACGATGCTTCTGAGATCCATCCCTATTGTCGTGTTCATCAGGAGTTTTTTCTCTTTATTGCTGAGTCGTGTTCCATTGTGCGGCCCCACTCATCTGTTACTGGACATCCCTTTCCCTTTTCATTTGTACTTTTTTTAAAAAGGTTATTTATTTTGTATAAGAGAAAGCGAGAGCCAGAGCGAGAGGCAGACAGAGGGAGGGAGATGTCCCAGCAGGCTCTGCACCAGCAGTGCGAAGCCTGATGTGGGGCTCGAACCCATGACCGTGATATCATGAATCGTGATATGACCTGAGCCAAAAATCTAGAGTGGGACGCTTAACCAACTGAGCTGCCCAGGAGCCCCTTATTTCCTGTCTTATTTGTCTGTTCCTCTCAGGTAGAATTTTAGCTCTGTGGGAAAGGGGATTTTTGTCTGATTCACTATTGTATCTTCTGTATCCTCGACACATAGCAAATGTCCAAGAAATATTTGAATAAATGACATATATTCACTTAGGGCCCCCTAACTGTCAAATTCAGTAGGGTTTCTTTTTTTAAAAAATAACTTTTAAAGTTTATTTATTTTGAGAGAGAGAGACAGAGAGGTGGGGGGGGCACAGAGCGGGGGAAGGGCAGAGAGAATCCTCAGCAGGCTCCTCGGAGCGTGGCCCTCATGAACCATGAAGTCATGACCTGAGCTGAAGCCAAGTGTCAAACACTTAACTGACTAAGCCACCCAGGTGGCTTCGATATTTTCTTATCGGATTTTGGAGCAGTATTTGGCATTAGTAACCAGTAACTTTTTGCCCTCCTCAATGTATACAACTTCTCTAGGAAATTCTATCATAGCCATGGCTTTAAACACCGTCTACAGGCAGATGACTTCCAAATCTTTCTCTTTGGCCTGGACCTCCTACCCTGAGCTACCAAACCAAGCGCTCAGCTGCCTCCTGAACACGTCCACCTGGGTAGCACACAGGTTCTCAAAACTTGACATGCCTAGAACCCATTATTGCCTTTCCCCTTGATCACATCAAATGTATTCTTTCTTTTTTAAGTTTATTTATTTATTTTGAAGGAGAGAGAGAGAGAGAGAAAGTGGGGAGGGTCTGAGAGAGAGGGTGAGAGAAAATTCTAAGCAGGCTCTGCACACTGTCAGGGCAGAGCCCAACGCAGGGCTTGGTTTTCACAAACCGTGAGATCATGACCTGAGCCAAAGTCAAGAGTTGGATGCTTAACTGACTGAGCCACCTGGGTGCCCCATGAAATTAATTCTTTCTTCTGTATTTTTCTTTTTAAAAAATTTTTTTTAATGTTTTACTTATTTCTAGGAGAGAGAGAGAGACAGCATGAGCAGGGGAGGGTCAGAGAGAGAGGGAGTCACAGAACAGGCTCCAGGCTCTGAGCTGCCAGTCAGAGGCACCTGGCCTCCTCTGTATTTCTTATCTCAGTAAATAGTACCACCATTCAACGTGCTGCCCTAAGTCAGGAGCCTGGGATTCCCGGGAAATCCAAGCTCCTTAGAATGACTTACAAGGTCCTTAATTAACAGTTTTCTGGGGCGCCTGGGTGGCTCAGTTGGTTAAACATCCGACTTCGGCTCAGGTTCTTGGGTTCGAGCCCCAGTCAGGCTCTGTGCTGACAGCTCAGAGCCTGGAGCCTGCTTCGCATTCTGTGTCTCCCTCTCTCTCTGTCCCTCCCCAGCTCATGCTCTGTCTCTCTCTCTCTCTCTCAAAAAATAATAAACATTTAAAAAAATAATACTTTCCCTAGCATTAAAATCATCTTTCACGCCCCATACTCCTTAGCAATATTTCTGTACTGCCATTAGCTCTCCTTATCCCCTCTGAAGACTTTTCATTTATTCAGATGTTTATTTGCTACCTACTATGTGCCAGGCACTGAAGGTCCAGCAGTGAACAAACAGACAAGAGTCCCTGTTCCCACAGAGCTGAAATTCTAGTGGGGGAAGAGGGAAAAACAAAAAAAAAAAAAAAATAAAA
>NW_027528243.1:492010-495094 GCF_008692635.1 Crocuta crocuta
CACTGAACGCTCTGAAGAAAATAAAGGCAGGGAAAAGATACAGGGAGAGCCTAGAGGGTGTTGAAGTCTTACTTGGGCGGTCAGGGGAGACTCAGCAAGAAGACCTTTGAGGAAAGATTGGAAGGAAGTGAGTTGTACAGCTATCTGCAAAGGCCCTGGGGCATGAGCATGCCTAGGGTGTTAGAGAGACAAAAAAGGAAGCCAATGTGGTGAGAATGGAATGAACAAAGGAGCGAGTAACAGGACAGGACATCAGAGAAGTAACTGGTGAGTGGACCACGTGAGGCCAGTAGGCCACTGTAAGCATTTTGGCTTTTACTGAGGGAGAATGAGAGTCGCTGGGGAGTTCTCAATAGAAGAGTGACATAAGATGTTTACTTACTTTGGGGGGGGAGGGGCAGAGAGAGGGGGAGAGAATCCCAAGTAGGCTCACCGTCAATGCAGAGCCCGATGCGGGGCCTGATCCCATGAACCGTGAGAGCATGACCTGAGCCGAAACCAAGAGTTGGACGCTTAACCGACTGAGCCCCCCAGGCGCCCCTAGCCTAGTTTATATTTTAACAGGATCACTTTGGCTGCTGTGTTGAGAAGAGGCAAGGGGTGGGGGGGAAAGGGTGGAAGGGTGGAGGACAACCAGTTAGGAGATTACGAGGGGGAATTTAGGTTAGAAATGACGGCAGTTTGGGCTGGGACTCCCTTCTTGGAAAGAAGCTGCCTAATCACAGGACTTGAAGTTCTTCCTGCTACTGTAAGACTGACATAAGCAAAGAGAGATTGTGTTCGTGCAGGAAATTAACCTCCTTATTCTGTTATGAAATCATATGATTGATTTCTCTTCTGCTGGTTTCCAGTAAACGTGCAACAAAGCCCCGAGCATGAGTCAAGGTAATCATTTTGTAACCTGGTGCCCCCCACCGCGACTAAAACAAAAAGACACTACGAAAGTTACATGAGTTACAGAACAGGGCAACTAGACTCGACTTCCGATGAATCAAGGGCCACCTATGGTCAACCTTAGGACCTTAACCCTCTTGCAAATGTCTTTCCTTCAGTCCACCTTCACTGCCAAGCCACCATCATCGCTGACATGGATCATCATGTCTCCTTGGGACAGAGAAAGTGTGGGACTCCTTGCCTGGCCCTTCTATAGTCCATTCTCGGGGCGCCTGGGTGGCTCAGTCAGTTAAGCGTCCGACTTCGGCTCAGGTCATGATCTCACAGTTCGTGGGTTCCAGCCCCGCGTCGGGCTCTGTGCTGACTGCCAGCTCAGAGCCTGGAGCCTATTTCAGATTCTGTGTCTCCCTCTCTCTCTGACCCTCCCCTGCTCACGCTGTCTCTCTTTCTCTCCCTCTCAGAAATAAAACATTAAAAAAAATTTAAAAAATATAGTCCATTCTCTACAGAGTCATTCTGGCATTTTAAAAGTCAGATCTTTTTACTCATCTGCTTAAAATATTTTAATGGCTTTATACTTTTCATTTTTTGAATGCTTATTTATTTATTTTGAGAGAGAGAGAAAGAGAGAGAGTAGGAGAGAGGCAGAGAGAGAGGGAGACAGAGAATCCCTGTGCTGTCAGCCCAGACCCAGAAGGGGGGCTCGATCCCACCAACCGTGCGATCATGTCCTGAGCCAAAATCAAGAGTCGGAAGAGTAACCAACTGAGTCACCCAGGCGCCCCTTTAATGGCTTTATTAGAATAAAAATCGACATTTTTGACTTGTAGTGCAAGCTGTGGTGCTAACATAGTGGTAAATATTTAACGACAGATTCTCTGAGCGGGGAAAACGCCCTGAGCTGGAGCAGTCGTCGGTTTCAGTGCTGTGAATATTCCCACCACAGTCGATCTCAAGCTGGCAACCGTGAGGTCCGCCAGCTCCTGGACTTCACCAACTCCCAACTTTCTAAGTAAAGTTTTCCCAAGAAAAATTTAACAGAATTCAGAGCCCTCTCCNTTATTGTTATCGTTATTTTTCTACTTTAAGTTTTGAGTTTTATTCCCGTTAGTTAACAGTGTT
Source organism: Crocuta crocuta (assembly GCF_008692635.1). Lineage (NCBI taxonomy): Eukaryota > Metazoa > Chordata > Mammalia > Carnivora > Hyaenidae > Crocuta > Crocuta crocuta. The sequence continues at coordinate 494,027 of NW_027528243.1, forward strand.
CATATTAGTTTCCCGTGTACAGTTTAGTGATTCAACAATTCCATACATTCCCCCGGTGCTCATCACAGCAAGTGTGCTTTTCCAACCCCATCACCTATTCACCCATCCCCCCCGCCCTGCCCACCTCCCCTCTGGTAACCATCAGATTGTTCTCAATCATGAAGAATCTGTTTCTTGCTTTGATTCTCTTTTTCTCCTCTATCCGTTTTCTTTCTTAGATTCCACATATGAGCGAAATCCTATGGTATTTGTCTTTCTCGGACTTGTTTCACTTAACATTATACTCTCTAGCTCCATCCATGTTGTTGCAAATGGCAACAATTTNTCAACAATTCCATACATTCCCCCGGTGCTCATCACAGCAAGTGTGCTTTTCCAACCCCATCACCTATTCACCCATCCCCCCCGCCCTGCCCACCTCCCCTCTGGTAACCATCAGATTGTTCTCAATCATGAAGAATCTGTTTCTTGCTTTGATTCTCTTTTTCTCCTCTATCCGTTTTCTTTCTTAGATTCCACATATGAGCGAAATCCTATGGTATTTGTCTTTCTCGGACTTGTTTCACTTAACATTATACTCTCTAGCTCCATCCATGTTGTTGCAAATGGCAACAATTTCATTCTTTGTTAGGGCTGAATAATATTCCATTGTATATATACACCACATCTTCTTTATCCATTCATCTTGGATATCCATTCTTTATCCAAGTAGCCAGTCGATGGACACTTGGGCTGCTTCCATATCTTGGCTATTGTAAATAATGCTGCTCTAAACATAGGGATGCGTGTATCCCTTTGAACTAGTGTTTTCATATTCTTTGTGTAAATTTCCAGCAGTGCCATTGCTGGATTGTAAGGTAGTTCTATCTTTAAGTTTTTGACCAACCTCTATACTGTTTTCCACAGGCCTGCACCATTTTGCCTTCCCACCAACAGTGCAGGAGGGTTCCCCTTTCTCCACATCCTCGCCAACATCTGTTGTTTTTTGTGTTGTTGATTTTGGCTGTTCTGACAAGTGTGGGTTGATATCTCATTGTATTTTTTTGAAAGGCTTTATTGTTTTTTATT
>NW_027528243.1:502989-503669 GCF_008692635.1 Crocuta crocuta
CCTGGAGCCTATTTCAGATTCTGTGTCTCCCTCTCTCTCTGACCCTCCCCTGCTCACGCTGTCTCTCTTTCTCTCCCTCTCAGAAATAAAACATTAAAAAAAATTTAAAAAATATAGTCCATTCTCTACAGAGTCATTCTGGCATTTTAAAAGTCAGATCTTTTTACTCATCTGCTTAAAATATTTTAATGGCTTTATACTTTTCATTTTTTGAATGCTTATTTATTTATTTTGAGAGAGAGAGAAAGAGAGAGAGTAGGAGAGAGGCAGAGAGAGAGGGAGACAGAGAATCCCTGTGCTGTCAGCCCAGACCCAGAAGGGGGGCTCGATCCCACCAACCGTGCGATCATGTCCTGAGCCAAAATCAAGAGTCGGAAGAGTAACCAACTGAGTCACCCAGGCGCCCCTTTAATGGCTTTATTAGAATAAAAATCGACATTTTTGACTTGTAGTGCAAGCTGTGGTGCTAACATAGTGGTAAATATTTAACGACAGATTCTCTGAGCGGGGAAAACGCCCTGAGCTGGAGCAGTCGTCGGTTTCAGTGCTGTGAATATTCCCACCACAGTCGATCTCAAGCTGGCAACCGTGAGGTCCGCCAGCTCCTGGACTTCACCAACTCCCAACTTTCTAAGTAAAGTTTTCCCAAGAAAAATTTAACAGAATTCAGAGCCCTCTCC